>NC_056726.1:1531818307-1532133307 GCF_019279795.1 Protopterus annectens
ACCATGTGGGTTCTGTCCTTGAGCCAGTTTGCAACCCATCTAGTGACATAGGGGTTTATATTTAAGCTGGTGAGCTTATCTATAATGCCCGAGTGAGGTATTGTATCGAAGGCTTTTGTGAGGTCCAGGTAGGCTGTGTGGACCACCTTCCCCTCGTCAATGGCCTTGGTGACTGTTTCAAAGAAATTGACCAGGTTTAAGAGGCAGGATCTGCCCTTAACAAAGCCGAACTGGGTAGGATCCAGTGTCTGTAGGTCCCCAATATCTTTATTTATGAGGTCCATGATGATCCTTTCCATAGCTTTACCGACCAAGCTAGTCAGGCTTATGGGGTGATAGTTTCCAGGATCCGTTGAGGCACCACCTTTGTGGAGAGGGACCACTGTTGCTGTACGCCACTCTTTGGGTACATATCCTATAGTAAGGCTGAGATTGAACAGTAGTTTTAGGTTTGGGTTTAGCTCTTCTTGGAGTTCATGTATTACGCAACCCAGGACACAGTCTGGTCCCATTGATGCTGTGTTTTTTGCTTTGGAGAGGGCGGCTCTTACCTGAGCATCTGAGAAGTCAGGCGGGCAGCACTCTGCTGGGATAGATATTTGCCCTTTTGGTGGGGGGGGCGGGGGGAAGTTTGCGCTGAACCTGTCAGCTAGGATGTTGGCAATGTCTGTGGGTTTGGTGTATTTTTTGTCATTTTGGACTAATTCTGAGAATATCTGGGAATTCCCACCCAGGTTCCTAACATAACTAAAGAAAGCCTTGTGATTATCCTTAGTGTCCTGTGCAATTTTTCTCTCAAAGGTGGCCTTAGACGATTTTATGAGTGCCCGTAGTTTTTTGCTGATACTGATCAGAGATGCCTTCCCTTTTTGGGATTTTGCTCTATCATGTAGTAGCTTCCTCCTTCTATTGTATAGTTTGTTTATGGCTGGGGTCCATCAGACAGGATGTCTGCCTTTGGAGGAATGGGTCTTGGTTTTATTTGGGATTGCATGATACATGCATTCCTGAAGGTGTTCATAGAATGCGTTTATAAAGGATTGTGGGGTCTGGGCTGTATTTTCTAGAGGCCCGGGGGCTTTGAAGGATTCCACCTCGGTTTTGAAGAGTGTGAAATTTGCTTTAGAGAAGTTTTTCACTGTGGTTTTCTGGGCAGGGTGTGGGGTCGGGATGTGAATATCCAGTGAGATTAGTTTATGGTCTGATCTTACCAGTGAGGGATACACTTCTGGTCTGGAGCATAGAGTCCCCATGTTGGTGATAATCCGGTCCAGTATGTTTTCCCCTCTTGTGGGAGTGGTAACAAGTTGTTCCATAGCATTTGAGTTTATAAATTCTAGGAACCTTTGGGCTAGGGTGTTGGAGCTAGAGTAATGCTCCCAGTCTATGTTTGGGTAGTTGAAGTCGCCCAATATAATGGTGTTTGAAGAGACCTTCATATTTTCCAGTGTTCTCAGGAAGGCCGAGTGGGGTTCCTGGGTTTGGGAGGGTGGTCTGTAGCAGGCTATAAACTGGAAGGCAGTTTTACCCACTGTTAGTTGCACATGGATAGTCTGTGATGCTTCGTGTTATGCCACCAACCTGGAGGTGTGGGTATCTTTGACGAATATTGATACTCCCCCTCTTTTTGTGGTTCGGTCCAAGTTTTGTGCCAAAAAGCATGGTATGAGGTATAACCTAGTGGTGCTGGGGTGCTCTCGGGAGCCTTGAACCAGGTTTCTGTTACTGCACAGATATCGATGTTCTCCATGCTAAGGAGAGTTTCGAGTGCGTGCATCTTGAGGTTTAGACTTCTGGCGTTGAGTAGCATTACTCTTAGTTTCTTATCCCTTGTGATACCTATGGAGGTGGGTTTGTCTTTTGAGCCTTGCCTAAAAAAGGCACTATGGGGGTAGCAAGAGCGTTTGCCAATATCCAAAAGCCCAGGGGTGACAGGTGCAAGCCATCCCTAGCGAAGCATTGTGGCTTGTCGAGCATGTCATCCCAGGCTGACAGGCATTGGATCCCCTTTGAATGACACCAATACTTAAGCCAATTGTTGAAATTGATCATCTTGTCTTCATATTGTGGCATCATTCTTGGTGAGAGTAAGATGCTACTCAAGGTCAGGGTCATACCGGCCTGGGCTACAAGCTCAGCGAGCTCCTCTATGTCACTTTACATGTAGTCCAGGGAGGTACATCTGAGGTCATTCACACCAGCATGGACAATGACTGAGTCATATTTGTACTTGCCTTGGAGTGACCTGAGTGCATGTGTTTTATATATATATATATATATATATATATATATATATATATATATATATACATATACGTATATATATATATATATATATATATACACACATACAAAACAGGTCAATGAGAAAAGCAGAAGTGCAACTCCTCATTTATATTTATTCATTTATTTACACTTTTTAATATTTTGTTTTAACAAATTAGTTGGTTGATCGTTAGATTTTTTTC
The DNA here is from genome assembly GCF_019279795.1 of Protopterus annectens. Taxonomy (NCBI): domain Eukaryota; kingdom Metazoa; phylum Chordata; order Ceratodontiformes; family Protopteridae; genus Protopterus; species Protopterus annectens. The sequence continues at coordinate 1,531,820,776 of NC_056726.1, forward strand.
CCCCATGATCACGACCAGTATTTTGGATCATAGAGAATTAAGTACAGGAACACTTTGCTTCCCAGTAAATTCACAGGAAATCCAGCAAATAAAAAGGAAGCAGAGAGGACATCAACAAAATCCCTGAATTAGGATGGAAATAAACTGTGAAATCAGTTAGAAAGTTTTTGGAACCATGAGCCATAGTCATAGTGTAGGAGGGTAGACTCTTAAACAAGCACTCTAGCTCATATCCTCAAGATCCTCAAGATCACTATTCTGTCTGCTCTTACCTTTGAAGCTGCCAAAACACATGAGGTTTGAATCTATGTTTATTCCAAACACTTGTTGTCGCAATTAGGAGAATGGAGGCTTATGTATTAAAAGCAATGCTGACTGAAGATGACAGCTGTGTTTATTTCAAGAACTTAAACTGGCGATTGGATACTTCATACGTAGCGGTTGGCAACAATTTAACCGGTGTAGTTGGCTCTCATAGTTTCATTATATAAGGGTTCTGGGTTTGAATAAGGGAGGCAAAGGATCCACTGACTGGGAGGAATGGAATAATGGTTTAGATTTTAACATTAAAGCTACAAGGTGCAGGATCTGATTCTGACCTCTGGTTATAGGTCAGGCTTGTAATAGTCTGCAAACTAATAGCTTAGTATATACCTATGAGTGGAAAACAAACCAGTTTTTATGCAGAAAAGAATCATAAATAAATAAATAAATAATGCTGACTAATTACAAACACATCATTCAATGTGTGAGTTTGGAACTATAACCTGTTTCAATGTCTTGCTTGCAATCGCAGCGTACAAATATGGAGTCTGAAGGGATCACACCTGGTGCTACAGAAAAAAAGCATTAGCAGCACATAGTACTAAATGCTACCCAAGAAAATTTAACATACTGGATTGGCATAATAATCGTCTGAGGTGCAATATATTTTTTAATTTGTTTAGTCCTCAAATGCCACATTTGCATGTGAACATCATCACAGTTCAGGCCTTTGTGTCCCATTCCTAGAATACTGAAAAGGAGACCCTAGACCCTGCATCGTCTGCTGATGAGTTAATAGACTGTGACATCTGTTTGGGCATCTTTTGCAGTCAAAGGCTTTAAAGACTACCCATGCTGGTACATAGACGTGTACTCTATCAAAGATAACCTTCAACACAAGTTCTGTGAGATACTTTTTCTATTGAATCTGTTATTCTGGTCACCACTGTGATAAAAAAATCCAGTTATTCAGACAAACCCTTTTAAATGTTTTAATCAAATCTAGATTAGCCTGCCCCAGTAACTGATTATGGATTTCATACTGGTTGTCCAGTTAAGGAACTAGGCTTTGTACAGTAGTGCCTGCAGGTTTAATGTTACAACTGCTAGTAAATAATATCCTTCTGATGCAGGTACAACTGTTTGTCTCCATTTGCATGTTCTTACTATTGTAATTAAGACACTTAATCAGATTAAAGCTCAAAGAACATTTCATAAAGAAGGGGCACAGCTAGGAGTTTTTGAATTTTGCAAAATTTCATAAAGTCAAATGACAACTTGTCAATCCCAAAAAGAAACTGGCACATTAGATTAAAAATCAGCTGTTCGAATGTGCAGGCTTTGCTCAAGTGCAAGATTGTGGTACAGTAGGGATAAGGGAATTTGCTCTTTCCTCACTGTAGTGCCACCTAGTAGTTTATATATATATATATATATATATAATTGTCCACCTGCAAAAAAAAAAAATAAAGAGTTTACTGCTGTCTTGTCCCTGATTTTCTCGATACGGTGCATTTCGAGTAGTTGTGCTCAATAAGTTGTAGTTCGATTTTTCGCTTTTTTCCGTATGGGTCGCGCCCGGGGACTCTGGTCGCTAATGAATGATTAGCAGTAGATTATGCTACCGAAACCCTGCCCTGATGCACTATCTTCAGCGAAAAGTATTTCCATTCAATGTCCTCCCAAGAAGAGACGCCTAGCTGCTGAGAATCGAACAGGACAACGTCTTACTGGGAGGCGACAACGAGTTTGATATGTTGCTTATATCAAGTACTGTATTTTTCCTGGAGAAATTGTTTAATAATATTTTCCCACCACATGGGCTTATGTTTATTTATTTTATTCTTTCATAGGTTCATAGTTTAGTACTAAGCTAACTGCCTTTGCGAGCCATTTTAAGCCTAGCCAATTATCCCTTGTGAGACTCAAACCTTGCACCTTGTGTTTGTAAGGCAAACACCTTAGCCATTAAGCCACCCTCCCTTCAACAATTTTTTATCATTAGTTTATCAATGTTTTTTAGTGACATACAACCCGCATTCTGTGAGGACCAGTCATTTACACTGTAGGTGCATTTATGTAGTCATTGTGTGGCAGATTAACATAGTTGATTAAGGCTAAGATTTACTAATGAGCTTCTTCCTGTAGGCCTAGGTCTCATTGTCCCAGTCTCCATTTGCCTACTGTTTGACATTGAACAAGCCAGTAAGACAAGGTTTGCACCTGTCTCATCCTTAAAAATGGTACAAATCCCTAATGGGTTTAGTTAGTTAATAAATAAACAAAAAGAAACTAACCAGTATCTATTTTTTGCAAAATTCAGTTCTTGGTCTCAAAATGCCTTGGGGGTTGCCTGTTACTGTATTACTGAAATGTGGTTTGCCTTGTTAAAAATGAATGATTGCTTATGTTGTCCCAGAACTTTTACTGCAAACCTTTTTACAGTGCATTCAGCTGAACATTTATTTAACAAGTTACATTAAACAATGAACCTTACTTAGGTTCCAGATGACATAATACCCTTTACGTATGAGTACACAACAACCAATAACTTTAAAAGGAAATATTAAAAACTCAAACCAATGCATGCGGGTACCAAGTCCACGTTAGTTGCAAACAGTACCAAAAACCAAAAGTAATTGACTGACTCACAATTCTGAACACAAGAATAAAACTGTAACAACAAACTCTAGTGTTTAACACACCGATTGCTAAGTGCTTTTATCCTTGCTATCATAGGATCATAGGAAGTTACTAGGCCAATGGCCCTAGGGTCCTTACATGCCTAGCCAAGTTCTGCCCTTATTTTCACAATCAGCACCTATTGCCCCTCTCTAAGAGGAACACAGGTGGAATTCCTCAGGTGAATTTACAGTTATGTATCCAATCGTCCAGATTACGTTTGAAGAGGACCAGTAAGGTGCTCTGTTTGACATGAAGTGGGAGCCTGTTTCAAAGATGTGGTAAGTTCTGGGAGACAAATCTGTCCCTCCAGCAGGTTCTATTAATGTTACATACCAGGATAAGGTCTTTAGAGCGAGTAACCCATATACCATTTGTCTTATGGATATGCACCAGTTCCAATAAAGCAGGGTCAGGGATTGCTTTGGATGCAAGGCAAAGATTGTCTCTGAGTAGTCTGTATGAAACAGAATAAACAGACAGTGATTTCAGATGATCCACATAGGACAGATGCTGAAGACCTGGAATTTTCCTTGTGAAGAATCTTTGTGGTCTCTCCAATTGCTGCAGGTGCTTGGAAAGGAACATACCAAAAGAGGTGTTGTACTCAATTATTGGCCTGATGAGGAAAGAATACAGGGAGGTTATAATTTTTTTTTCTGGAAACAATGCCCTGACTTATGAGATGAGCAGTATAGACTGCTCTTCTTACCACTGTGGAGACATGGGGGTCAAAGGTGAGGTTACTGTCAACCTGTATGCCAGGGTCTCTCACCACTGAGTGTGTACGTAAGGTGTTGGTATTGATATGGTAGTTAGTAGGGGTATCACTATTATTGAAAGGGATGATAATACATTTTTGTTTTGCATTGAGTTTAAGGCCATGACTTTGGCACAAATCATTTGTTTGTGTAAGACACTCTTGTAGGATTTTTTTTTCCCAACAAACATCTTTATTAAATTTTCACACATGGCATAGGCAATCTTACATTTACATAAATGAAAAACAAACAAAATGAAACCACTTTAGTTGCAAACATTATACATCAAAGACACCACTGGAACAACTGTAGTTGCAAACATTATACATCACTTATAATCTATCCAGTCCTTGTCAGTTAAGCATCATATGGCTCATTCAAATCCTACCTCTTAAACATCATTCCTTCTTTGCATATATTGTTTCTACAATTCCCATTTTGTCCTATGTAGTTTGCTTCATCCCTTTTCTAAAGACCCCAATTCCAGTTGCTTTATCTCTGTTACTATATTCACTTCTTCTAGTAAAGTTGGTCTGGACTTTCATTTCCATTTTCTGATTTGGAGAGTCTATGCCACTACCACTTTGCAGTCATCAGCAAACTTTGTCAGCCACAGACTTTAGTTTTTCCTTGTTCTTTAGAGAAATAAATTCCATATACTAGGGGTCCCAGCACTGATCCTTGTGGAACATCACTAGTTACAGGTCTACTGTTGGAGGTGGATTCCCCTATTTTGACTGTATGGGTTCTATCAGTGAGCCAGTTAGTGACCCATCTAACAATATGAGCTGTTACCTAGCTGGGTGAGTTTGTCAATGATGCCTGAGTGGGGGATAGTATCAAATGTCTTGGCTAAGTCTAGGTAGGCTGTATGCACAGGTTTTCCCTCATCTAGTGCCTTATCTGGAAGAAGTCCATCAGGTTTAACAGGCACAATCCCCCTTTGACAAATCCAAACTGAGTAGGGTCAAGTGTTTGGAAATTACCTGAATCTTTGTTGATAAGGTCCATGATTATTCACTCCATGGTCTTGAAGATAAGGCTAGTCAGGCTAATAGGTCTATAGTTCCCAGGGTCAGTGAAAGCACCACCTTTGTGTAAGGGAGTAACGGTGGCCATTTTCCATTCAGCTGGGACGAAGTTGGTGCTTAGACTATGACTGAAAAGAGCACCCAATGGTGTTGCTAATTCTTGTTGGAGCCCATGTGGGATGCAGCCTGGGATGTTATCCAGTCCCATACATGCTGTGTTTTGGTCTTAGACATGGCATTTAAGATCTACACTTTAGAGACACAAAGTATGGGACAAGTAGTAGAGATGTCATGGGGTATGTGTGGTGGGGCAGGGGAGTGAAATTTTCACAGAACCTGCTGGCCAACAGGTTAGCTATGTCCACAGGCACAGTACATGTGGTATCATTAACTACCAGTTCAGCACAAATATGGGCCTTTCCTTTTAGGTTACAGATGTAACTAAAGAACGCCTTATGGTTGTCCTTAGTTGAGGATGCTAATTTGGATATATAATTTGCTTTGGAGGACTTCACAAGAAGTGTTATTTGCTTCTTTAAGCTAAGGATGGAGTGTTTCCAGTTTAAGCCAGGTTCACTCCCTCTTACTCTTAGACAGCAGTTTCTTCCTCTTATTGTAGAGACTGTTAATGGCAGTTGTCCATCAGGCAGATTTTCTCTTACTTGAGGAACTTGTTTTGGTCCTGGCTGAGTCAATGCAGTTATACAGGTGTTTGTATAAAACAATGGCATAGTTGTTGGTTTCATCTAAGGGGGGAGGTGCAGTGAAGCAATTTATACCATCCCGTAAGAGGTTATAATCTGATTTGGAGAAGTTTTTTTGTTTAGTTGCTGCTGGGGTGAGGTGTGATTGTTATTTCGAGTGAGACTGATTTGTGGTCAGATCATACCAGGGAAGACTTCACAGTAGGGGTGCTACAGTGGCACCTATATTGGTAAGCACCAGATTTAGGATGTTGACACCCCCTTGTGGGGGTGTCATCCAACTGGTCCAGGGCATTGGCGTTAACAAAGTTAAGGAACCTTTGGGCAAGTGAGTTTGAGCACGAGTAATTTACCCAGTCAATGGATGGGTAGATAAAGTCACCCAAACCCATAGTGTTTTAATGTATCTTGACAGACTTGAGTATTTATTTTATTTAAGTTTGATGAATGGGGAAGTCCACTGGGCCAAGAAGAGCCCATTTTCAGTGGAGGCCCAGGGAGAAAAGCTCCACAATAATTGCAAATTACATTTCACATGTTAGAAAAGGACATAGCTCATACAGCTAATTAAACATTTACAGATAAGCTCCATGAGATTTGCAATTGGCTTGTCACAATGTTACAAAAATGAAAAGACATAATTCAATACAGATATTTCAATATTTGCATAAAGTGAATATTTTTGTTATAAACTCAATTGTAAGTTTAACATTTCAAAATATATAGCTATTAACCATTAGTAGGTTAGGAAAATATTATGCATGGAGAGGGTAATAATATATTTGAGACTGGAGATTATAGTACAATTGATATTAGAGAGAAAATTAATTTTTAGTAGGGGAAGGATTGTTTTGGGTGGGATGAAGTTATAGTAGAGGTAGCTGGATGAGTCAGTGCAAGGTGGAATGGGGGGGGGGGTTAAGTTAGAGCGTGGCAGGGACATTCCCATTTGGAAGAAAGATGAGAGAGTAGCTGAGATTTGAAATTTGTATGGTTAGGTAGGTTGCGTAGGTGTGTGGGGAGAGAGTCCTAAGGAGTGGCTTAGCAGTAGATGACCATGATAGATCCAAAGGCAGAGTGGGTGTTCTGATTCATGGAGGTGGTCCTAATGATGGCAATGACTTGAACAGGTGCCCTACCAGCAGTTAATTGCACCTGAAGTATCTCCAGGGAATCATGCTGTTTAACCAATCTGGAGGTGTATTTATCTTTAATGAATATCGATACATCATCTCCTTTAGTTTACATGCCTTCAGTTTGTGGTCTGAACGTGTGGAAGGAGGTGTAGCCCAGTATGGTTGGGGTGCTCTCCATAGCCTTGAACCAGGTCTCCATGACTGCATAAATGTCTGTGTACTCGAAGGTGAGGGCTGCTTCTAGTGAGTGCAGTTTCATGTTAAGACTCCTAGCATTTAGCAGCATAACACAGAGGTTGTTTTCAGATGGTGTTTTTATGTTGGGAATTTTGTCCTTGAGACACTACCTAAAAAGGCACTCTGGGGGTGGAAAGAACGTTAGGCAGTAGCCAAAATCCCAGGGCTGACAGATGAAGACAATCTCTGGCAAAGCATCGAGGTCTGTCGATCATGTCATCCCAGGCTGACAGATACTGGATCCCCTTAGAATGACACCAGAAACTAAGCCAGCTATTGAAGTCAGTCATTTTCTGTTTGTATTGAGGCATCATTCTAGGTGAAGATAAAATGCTGCTTAAGGTGAGGGACACACCTGCCTGAGACACATAGTACGAGAACTCAGTCATGTCTCTCTTCATATAGTCCAGAGAGGTATGCCTGAAGTTGTTCACAGCAACATGGACTATGATGGAGTCATAACAGTGCCTGTTGTTGAGACACTTGAGTGCATGTTCACAGGTTCACAGATTAGTACTAGGCTAACCGCCCTTTTTTGGGCCATTTGAAGCCTAGCCAATTACCCCATGTGAGAATCAAACCCTGCACCTTCTGTCTTTAAGATAAACACCTTAACCATTATGTCATCCTTCCACCTGTGTGGTATGGTGTATTCTGGCACTTGACAGACAGCTGACCGTGACCTTTTCCCGTATTCAGCCTGGTGAGAGGGACATCTGTGTGTCTCACGATGGAATTACCTATGACTAATATGTTTACTTTTATGTTTTGCCTTAAGGGGTTGAAAGGTGAGACACTGATTTGGAGGCGTCAGATGTGAGCTATTATGTGTGTTGTGTTATGCATAGGAAGTATTATGTGTAGTGTGCTTGTGTTTGTGTTTGGGAGCTCTCTCATGTTCAGGTATGTTTCTGGTGAGGACCTCCACATATGTAGGTATGTGTGATCTAGGTTTGGGTGGACTAGGAGGTGAGGTGTGCATGCTGACAACCCACTCGTTGTCATATGTACTGACTGGTGTGTGAGACAGCATCTCTCACACATTGTGTTTATGTGGACTAGGAATAAAGGGTTGTCAGACAACATAAGGCAGATGTTACACTGCCTCAGGATGCCCATGTTGACCAGGCTGGCTGGAAAACTGTGGGAAATTATCCATCCATAGTGTTAGATAAATGTATATGGTCAGGAAAAGAGGTCACACTTAGGAATGGTTAGTGGGTGAGAGGTGTGTTGGTACTTCTGCGGCTAGGCACAGTGTTCCACCTGACAGTAGAGCATGACCACAAAAATCCTCTGGAAGACCACAAGGAAAGTGCTAAGGGCAAATTTAACAAGCAAAATGTTTGTGTCTATAACCACCAATGGTAACCACTGCTACGCGGCAGTGCATGATTGTGAGCTACACACCAACAAGTGCAAACGCGGAGCTTAAATAAAGCAAGAAGTAATCCTTTTAACTCAAACTAGCCAATAAGGGCACTCTCTCAGAGCCATACCTCCCAACTGTACCGAATTACTCGGTTTTTACCGAGTTTTGGGGTCCAAATAATGGGGTGCCACGATTCCCGAGTGGCATCCCTTCATTTCCGACTTTTCCCAAGTTTTTATTTTTATTTTTTTTTCTCCATTTACTTTTGGGCTGATGTCATCACGTACGTGATGACATCAGCTCCGTCAGGGCTACCAGCCTGTTGGAATTGAGCTCAAGGGCTCCATTGCACACATTTTCATTTCCGCAATTGATCTGCCTGTGCGAGCAGCAGGAAACAGTTTTTTAAATGATTCGCGGTTATTCAAATGAGCGTTGGCTCTAGCAGGGTCCAGGGATTAGCAAACAGATTGGATCTGCAAGCGGGCCGGGGAGTTATTATTTTTTTTTTTAATTCTTTGAAGAATTAATTAAACGAGCAGCTGAATGAAGGGTCGGGAAGTGCTAGCAATTCAACGAGCAGCTGATATGAATATCAGTAAGTCTCTAACAGTTACTGAAGTGGTAAGCTAATGCATATCTTTAATTTATGTAAATTTAAACTGTATAATACTTAAAGAGTGTTTCTGTTGGGTAAATTGCTTTGTTTAAATGTGAATGGGAAGTGTATTTTGATGGCATAAAGGGTACAAATGCTGTGTGCATTTGAATGTTTTCCGTACTTTTCCATTGACACAGCTGTACTAATATTATATATTGTGATGCTAGTAAAGTAAATTGTTGCTGCAGATTCAATATAGAATGATGTAAGTGTTTTGATAAGAATTTTACAGACCGGCACAAATGTACTCCATTTATGAATGAGAATAGAAACTTCGATGTGACAGTGCATTTGAATGTAACGAATGTACGGCTGTTTGCGTGAATGATGTAAGTGTTTTGATAAGTATTTTACAGACCGGCACAAATGTACTCCATTTATGAATGAGAACAGAAACTTCGATGTGACAGTGCATTTGAATTTAACGAATGTGCGGCTGTTTGCGTGAAGTGAACATGAATACCTAGATTTTTGTATGTTAATCAGCCAAAGATAAAGGGTCTTTGAAAATAAAGGATATGCACATGGCATGTGAAGGCAAACGTATGCAAGGAATATGCATGCCAGTGAAATGAACAGCTTTTAGCAAGCAAGTTTCAAGGATATCCTAGTCCACAAGCAGTGCACTTTCAAGTGGAAAATGTTAACAATAAATTCCCTTTTGGGGTAGTCTCTCCTCTGGATGGGAGATCAGCAAGGAATCTAAATCAAACAAGGACAAGGTTGAGGTAGTTAGCAGTCTCTTGAAGAAAGAAATATTGGCAGACAGGGTGGCAGGTCCATTTGAGATACTGCTATTCAGTATTTTGAATATCATCCTTAGGACTGGTGTTTTAGAAATATCCAGAAAGAATTCTAGCTGATAGATTATTTGTCATACCTTAAAGGTAAAATAATGTGATTGATAAGGAGGTTGTCAAGGTGGAATATGCATCATTATTAAGGGAATTTCCATTGAGAAGAAAAACAGTAGAGAGAGTGGCATTCATTTTAGATGTTAATAGCAACCACCTCCCCTCACATGCATGTTTATCTTCCCTCTAATACAGTATGATTAGTAACATGGTGTGTTAGGTTTAGTAGCTTGTAATTATGACCCACATGGCATAACTATATTTGCTTTAATTTATTATACTGCCATTCAGAATTGCTGGGTGTGTATTCTCTTGTTTTGATGTGTTAATAAAGTTGTTGCTAAAACTAAAAGTAAAAAATATATATATATTAGGGTAATGAAAGTCCATGGTTAGCAAAACAATACATTAAGGCTATTTTTGGTCTTTTCAATATTTGACCACAAGATTGCCCCTTGTACATCATGAGACTGGGAGACCATTATTTTCAAAAAAAAAACATGCCATGGAGTGTGCAATTTGCATTGCTGCATTTGTGAAATTTAGAAAGGACAGGAAAGAAAGGTGGTGCACTATCTAAATAACTTTCTGATCATTGCAGAAGGGCAGACACAAACAAAGCAAGCTGTAAATGAATATATACAGCTGTGCCAGAAGCTAGGCTTTCAAATGGCACCAGACAAACTGGACGGCATAAATGTCTTGCCTGTTCTGTGCATTGAAATTGATTCATAGACCCAGGCATTCAGACTGCCCATTATTAAGTTGGAAGTCTTCAAGACCAAAATCAGCCAGTTGACATGCAAGAAGAAGAAGACCAGAGTTGGTAAGGTGATATCACTCTTGGGTCTCTATAAATATGCATGAAGATTCATTGCACCATGAGGGGTGTTTAGCAGATTGCTAGCCAGTCTGTTGACAGGCAAGAAGAAAAACCCCACTAAGTTAGAATCACCAGACCAGTCATGAGAGAGATGTCAGCCTAGTCTGAGATTCATTTCTACCGCAATGGAAAATCCTTTAGCAGGATGAGTTGTTCAACAGCCCAGACCTCAAGTTCTACACTGATGCACTGAGGCAACAGGCATGGAGTCTATCTTCAAAGAAATGTTTTTTGGGACCCTGACCTAAAACTTGATGCAGAAAAGTATAGTTAAGGATGTTACTTTTTTGAACTGTTGCCCATATGGCTGGGTTTGTTGGCTTGGGCATAGCAGCTAGCTAATAAGATGATAGGTTATGCACTGACAACCAAGCAGTATCAAATACACAGAGGAGTGGGTCATCAAAATCTGATCGGCTACAAGCACTGTTGAAGAGTCTACTTTTGCAGAGTTTGCATATTGTTTTTTTTAATCCAGATATTGGCCAGGAGTTCTGAATGCCATAGTTCACAATACCTTACAGGTTCAGGACCTTGCTTGCATTAATAGAATGAGTTAATCAGGAGCCACATAAGGTAGAATAATGTATTACCAAGATGAGTTTTTCTCATAAAAACTGTGAACCTGTATTATTCATCTAAGGTTGATTTCTTTATCACCTCCAGGTACATATGCTTTATTATAATAAGTGTGTGTGTGTGTGTGTGTGTGTGTGTGTGTGTGTGTGTGTGTGTGAGTGAAAATGCCCCCAATCTATACACCTGGTGGCTCAAACCCTGTACCTTGGGTACAGGGTAAAAAGAGCCTAAACTCCCTAGCTGCCACCACCACTTGCGAATTAAAGCCTTATATCTTTGATTTGTTCTTCAGGATTTGTGGCAAATCACAGTAGGATTGAGTTCACTAAATAATGACAGGCATTTGAATTTCAGACTTCATATTCTTCAGAAACTAAATGGTAACACAAAACCTTTTATTCTAGTAATTTTCTAAGTTTATAAGATCAGTCTTTGAAATGTGTCCCTATTTTGGGTCTGCATTCCCCCATTATTGGCTTTGTCCAGTTTTTTTTTGTGCTGAGAGGTTGAGACTAGAGCTATGGTGAAAAGTGAGAACTGAATTCACTAAATGATAGCCATTTAAGTTTCAGTCTTCCTATCTTTCAGGAAATTGCTGATTTGGCAATGGCATAGTGGTATGTTGCCCTGACTGTAGTACACAGGGTCCTGGGTTCTAGACTTGATTGAAGTAAAATGTTTGCCCCCCCCCAAAAAAACCCTGAAATTGAAAATAAGTGCAACAAGCTGTGCAAGATGCCTACGGCATGTACTACTGTCATTCTATTTATACACACACACACACACACACATATATATATATATATATATATATATATATATATATATATATATATATTGTGTGTGGGTATGGAAGTAAACTTTTACGATGGACATGTTCTAAACTGGGCAGTTGTGTCATTATTGGTTCATGCATTTTGTTTCATTGCCTACTGGAAAAATGTTCAAACAATACATTTTAAAATTCGCTTTGTCTAACAAGTGTGCTGCTGTATTATACAAGGAATATAATTTAATAAAGTCAGGAAGGTGTATCAAATAGCACATGTATATTTCTTGTTTTGTATGCAAGGGGCCAATGATTTGAAAACAGCCCAAAGGTAATCTTTATCCACCACTGGTCAGATGCATTTTCTTTGGATGTGGTGTGTGGGTTTCAATGCTGTTTCAATGAATGTGGGTTTCAATAGCAGAGAAGTTTTAATGCCAAGTCTATTTTCATTGTGAAACAGTATTGCTTTGTTTAGCAGATGTCTTAGTGTTTGTGCATTGTGCTATAAAATGTAAAAATAAAATCCAAATAATCATTGTAGAAGTAAAGCAGTATGCACGCATTAGTGTTTATGGTAAATGTGGTGAAATAGACAGGTAATGGGACATTGGAATGGTTGCAGGGGGACTCTGGTGCCATATTTTGGTTGTCTGTTCTTCATTTTGCATTTGAAAGTTGGTATCCCACAACTCCACTGGAGTGGGCGGGGTTACGTAATTATGTATGCAAATGTTATGTTAATCAGCGTACAGATTTGTACCTCTTTTTCAATGACATTGTCCAGATTTTTGATGTTTCCAGGTTGAGAGGTATGCTCAGAGCTCTAGTTCAGTCACCCTTGATGTTCGGAACTTCATCAGAACCAGTGACTACTAACTGAACAAACATTTAAATAGCTTTCCTATCATACCTCCATAGTTCCCCATACTTTCCTTAAGGTTACAGCTAGTAAATACAAACCCTATGCTCTTTAAAATTTATTGTTAAGGAATAATAAAATAAAGGAAAGTGAAATGAAAAAAAAAACACCACAAACTCATGAATCATATCATTAAAGTTCTATGTTTTAGCTCACTTGTTATCAAAATAGTATCATTAAGACCTGGCTTATTAGATGTATCTGTTCTGAGCTGCTAAATCATTTCCTTATATAACAAATGATTTTTTCCAATCCCTTCCATAATTAAAACATTGAATTTTTTCCAAGATTAAAATTTTACATTTTGTAAAATGATTAGATACTAATGAATGTCTCCCTAAGGCACTTTCACTGTCTTTTTTGATTATACTGGCATATTCTTTTATTTAAAGCATTCTTGGTCTTCCTGACATAAAAAGCGGTACAGAAACGGCACCTTGCCAGATAAACGAGGGTCTATATTATGAAAGCTAAAAACCCTATGCGTGAATACCAGAATATTGACCCCTATACCACGAGAATGCACTAAACAGCGAAAAAAAAATCAAACTGTCATAGTCGGCCAACCCCACCACTAGCTATATACTACCTACCCAAATAAAATAAATAAACCACATACATACACTAACCAAACCCTACTTCTAACCTAAAGTAAAGCCAAAACCCTACTTCTAACCTTACACTAAACCCCACATACACAACTAACTATGCACTATCCTTAACCCCTTCCTAACCCTAAGGTCCGTAACAACCACACATGTCCCCTACAGACATACACCCAAACAAAACAAATAATCTACATACATACATTTAACAAAACCCTGCCTCCAACACTACTAAACCCCACATACAAAACTATCTATGCACTATCCTTAACCCCTCCCTAACCCTAAGGTCCGTAACTACCGCAAACTTCCCCTACAGAAATATACACAAACAAAATAGCCTACATACATACATTTAACAAAACACTACCTCTAGCCCTACACTAAATCTAACATACATTACTTATCTAAGCACTTACCTTAACCTGCACCCTATCCTAAACTCCATAACTATCCAACACTTACCTTATGCAGCTAATCCACAGACAGGCCAACCATGGAAATTCGATATTTCCATTTTCGCGTTTTTTGACCAAAGTCCACTTTGCGCTATACGGTTTGACATTTATGTATTCGCGTAAACATCTTTTCGCATTCCTAATATAGACCCGATAAATGATCCTGTCAGTTTTATAATTATATCGACCTGGTGTCGTCCATTTTTGTATAATATCCAAAGTGCTGCCTTTCTCACTGGAATCAATAAAGTAACATTGCTTACAACTTCCACAATTTACTTTTTTTTTTCATTTCATTTTCCTTTATTTTATCATTCCTTAACAATAAATTTCAAAGAGTATAGGGTTTGTATTTAGTAAGTGTGACTTTAAGGAAAGTATAGTGAACTATGGAGGCATGATAGGAATGTTATTTAAATGTTTGTTCAATTACTAGTCACTGGTTCTGATGAAGTCCCAAACATAGTGGGGACAAAAGTGCTTAGCCACTGGTGTATTAAACATTAGAGTTTGTTATTACAGTTTTATTTTTATCTTCAGAATTGAGAGTTGGTTGATTGCTTTTGATTAAAAGAAAATATGTGCATTTAAAGCCACAAAGGTATCCAGTCACCTCTCCAACCATTCTTTAATTCAGTCAGTCCTCTATCCATTTTCTAAAGAAATTGTCCTGATGAGGCCACACCAGAATTCCCTCTCACCAGAAACACTGCCCAGATGCCCACCTGCCTTGTGGGATCCTCAGGCATTCCCAGGCAAGGTGCCTGATATCATCTTATCAACGTGTTCTGGATTTATCTCACTAGGTGCCCAAATCACCTCGGCTGGTTTCACTCAACACAAAGAAACAGTGACTGTATTCCGGTATCCTCCTAGATTGTTAAATTCCTGAAAATGCCATTCATAACAATCACAGTAACCTCCAAGAAGGAATCTGATTTCTATCACTTGCACTCGCAATCTCACTTTTTCAGTTAATGACCATAGATGATGATGGGGACATCAACTGACAGCTGAATCGTAAACTTTCACTCTGGATTTGCATCGTCAGTGTAGTACAATTCCTGTAACCGTCACGTAGTTAATGTCCTGATTACTTCTGTCATTACTTGTAAACAATCCACCAAAATACTTATAATCCTTTGCTTGAAGGTATCTGCTCCATTCTCATCTACAGAAAGTAGCCTCCACTTTTCTGGGCCAGAACTATGTCTTTTGATTTGCAGGTGTCAAATGTCATGCTGGCTACTTCAGAATTGGCAATGAATGACTCCAGTGAACATCAGAAATCTCAGTCTCCTGAAGTTAAGAGGACATCAACAAACAGCAGAGATGCAACCCTCATGTCCCCAGACTGAATACTATCCACAATCACCTTGATTTCATGCTCATGAAAATTATGAATAGGGGAGAAGAAAAAACATTTTTGGAGGAGTCGAGCAGACACTTTGAACATGCTCAACTTCTTCTTCTTCTGGCTTTTCCCGGTTAGGGGTCACCACAGTGGATCATCTGTCTGCTCATGAATGGCAGTGGAGTTTTACAGTGTCGAGTTCCCAGCCTGGTGCCCAACCTTCCACAGAAAGCACACACATGTGTGCACTCATGCCTAGGGCCAATTTAGAGTGTCCAATCCACCTGCAGTATGTCTTTGGGATGTGGGAGGAAACCGGAGTACCCGGAGGAAACCCACCCGTCCATAGAAAGGACATGCAGACTCCACACAGAAGGCACCCCAACTGAGGATCGAGCCAGAGAACCTCTTGCTGTGAGGTGGCAACACTAACCGCTGCATCACCAAAGCTGCCCTGCCAACCATTATTACTAAATCAGGTATATTCAACTTACATTTGCAAAAGAACTTTTAAGATGCCTTTACAAAATAAAAAGGTTGTCAATTTTCTTAAATTTTGAGAGAAAGAGGGTTCTAAGAAGCAGGAACACTACTGGAGAATATATATTCACTAATGAATTACTGAAAAGTTGTCTAATAAGGTGTAAACCATAGTGAACATTTGAAACTATCTCTTACAGTGCAGATACAGAGATTGAATGATGAGCAGTAGTGACCATAAGAACTTTTTTGTTATTTTACCACCTCTGGCAAAATATTCTTGCCACATGATCATATGTCTTTTTTTGGATTCAGAAATCACATGTAGACTGTACTGCCATGAACCATTTAATATGCATGTAAGCAGAAAGAGGTGATACATTGTGGCGGAACCAGGACAGAATCTGCATTTTCCTCCTGAATCAGAGTCTCATGTTATGGCTAACATGTTCATTCATGTCCCCTGGCATATCCTTCTCAAAGCACCTGAGAACTGGGAGCCATTAATAATTGGAGTACACCATCTTGTCATCTGTGTTTTGAAAATGGGGATCACCATCCCAGTTTTATTCTCATCTTCCACACAAAAATGCACCCAGACTTATCCATTGCTCTGGCAGTGCCTCCTCAAATGACACTACATTCGCTGGGTTCAGGAGTTTCTAAAAGTATTCCTTCCATCTCAAAACAATGTCCTTTACCCGCCTTTTGGCAGAACATGTCATCATGGTTTCAGCTACTGACTAAGACCTTTGGTTTATTCAGGCTTCATTTCTTTGATAGCCCCTGTACCAGGGGTACATAGGAGCAGCTCTTCAAGAGGGGAAAGCATTTCCAGGGCACCATAACTTCACATTTAGTTTCCCAGGTTTGTACAGTCACCTCTCTGACAGTCTAACACAACCTATCACCAAATGGTGTTCAGTTGGAAACTCAGCACCTCTCCTAACAGAAATCTTCAGAATATTTGTTCTCAGGTCTGATGATGCAAAGTTACCCATTGACCTTTAGCCTGAGGTTTTCTGGTACTAAGTGCACATGTGAGCAGCCTTGTATTCAGATATGGTGCTTGCTACAAACTCTCCACGACAATAAGAAAGGCAATAACAATTCATTATACAAGTTCAGATTACACAATCTGAGATTCACGGTTGTGCTCTTCCAAGCTTCGTTATTCTTCCCCATGTGAGTGGAAAGCTTCCCAGCAGCACTACAGAGTAGGTAGATAGTATGCTATCAAACACTGCTTCCAGAGACTTCCAGAATGCTAAATACTCTAAGAAGCTGGTAAGATCATATATATATATATATATATATATATATATATATATATATATATATATATATATACATATATATATATATATGTGTGTGTAATTCTTTCTGCAACTCGCTGTCACATTGAGGACACCATCTGAAGTAACAGCACAAACTACAATTGGGCATCACCTAGTTGGTATATGTGACTGAGCTCCCTCTTGGGAATGTGATCATATTACGGTAGAGGGTTTTGCATTGTCTTTGCTCCTTAGAGCTACATTGGCTGCCATTTTGTGCTTCAGGTATGGTCACCCTTTGCAAACTGGTCTAAGAAAAGCACAACAAACAAAATGGCCTAGAATGATAGTTCTTTCCAAGTATAAGACAACCTCACTGAGAACCTTGATATAGGCACCCACATCTGGAGCCAAATGTGGAAGTGGTGTGCAGCTGTGAGTGCCTGATAGCTGTGTGACCCTTGTGGCCCATTTGGGCTTAGCTTGACAAAGTTGCCTGGAAACACTGTGTGAGCTGACCACTGACAAAGTGAGTTGTGATGCCAGTCAAGGCCAAACAAAAGCAGGATGAACTGTGACACATTTAACCTGTATAAGAATCCTATACAAAATACTTAGTGGCTGCCTTCATTAACCAAAATCTGTTACTATTCAAAAATACAGAATTTGTATTTCATTATAAAGGTCAGTTGTCAGAAACTGCTTTATTTTGTTATGTCCTTGCTTGTTAGAGACTTGTAGATTTGGGTTAGCGTTTAGAAACTATAAAAACAATTGCCTATTTACTTCCAAGAGCTTCTGCTTTTGAAAAAGGAGCTAATTTATTTTAATCACTCTTAACAGGACCCTTGAAATTAATTAAAAGATACATCTCACCTAACCATTTCAACAACATCGGGGGGGGGGTTATTACAAGAATTGTCACATTTATGCCATTACAATAGCTAATTATCTCAATTGTAGTTTATTTTCAGGATCATCCCTGATTTTGTCTTAGATTTTTTTTTTCATCAGAGAATCTGTATTTGAATTTGGCATGATACACAATCATTAAATAATGTCAGATATTGCAGTTAATGCAGTTACTAAATTTTATTCTCCAGAAAATGTACATTAATACAGCTTACCATGCCTAATCAAACTCATATGCTGCAGTTCAAAAAGAAACTCTAACTTTGAACATTTCCACTGATTATTTTGGCATTATCCATTATTCCTGATTCAAGAAGTTGAAATATGTTATAATAGCAGGGATGGCTAGTTTCACGTACACTTCATACTTAGCTGGTGTCTAATATGCTCTCCATCTGCAAAGACAGCATGTGGCATGAAGTTACAGAACAGTTAAAGAAATGTAAAGTCTCTGAAGCAAACCAAAATGCCAGAGTGCTGAAATCTTCCTAAGCAATGTTAAATTATTAGGTTTATAGGTTGTTACCAGGCTAACGACCACTAGAGCCCTTAAAAACCTAGCCGAGCACCCCAAACCATTTGGGTCCCTAGTATCACTGACATTTATATGGAGGGCATGTTAGAAGAGAGATAACTAAGGATTTGTAGGGGGGGGTGGTGGTTAGGTTAATACTTTCATATCGATGGCCTTTGTCCATAAGGGACATGAGGGCCAATCCGGAGGTAAATTTACAATTTCCCATTCAATTGTCCAGGTTTTGTTTAAATAGGGTCAGGGATGAAGTCTGTTTTTATAGATGGGGAGCCTATTCCATAGTGTGGGGATCATTTGGGATACATACCTGTAGCGCATTCTGTTTATATCACAAGTGAAGTTCAGATCCCTGGATCTACTGTTTCGGCTGCTGCTTATTTTGTGCATGTGCAGCAGATCCATTAGGGTTGGGTCTAAGGAAGCCCTTTAGGCCAGGTATAGATCTCCTGTTAGCAGTCTGTAGGAGACTGAAACAGAGACAGAGCCTTTACTTGATCACTGTAGGACAGGGTGTTCATCCACTGAACTCCCCTGGTGAGAAATCTTTGCAGGCATTCCAACTGTTGCAAGTGTCTGGTTAAATATATGCCAAAGAGGGCACTGTAGTTAATGATAGGTCTGATAAGAGACTAGTAGAGTGGTGCTATAACTTCCTTGAACCTGAGTGCCATTCTCTTACCTATAAGATGGATGACATAGAATGATTTTCTTACTATCGTAGCTACATGTTGGTCAAAGGTCAGGCTGCTGCCTACGTATGTTCCCGGAACCCATACTTGTGGGTTGACTCTTAGGGGGTGTTTTATCAATAGATTAATTAACTTGGGTAGACTGTTTTCCAAAGGACATTATAATACATTTTTTTTGGCATTGAGTTTTATGCCATTGCATTGGCATGAGTTATTTGCCTATATTAAACCCTTTTGTAGGATGTTGGTGTCTTGTTGAGAATCTGTAATAGCTCCCAATTCGCACTCATTTGCAGATGTGGTGAATCAGAGGCCCTGAATTTTAGACTTAGCTTCCAAGAAATAGATGCCATACAGCAGTAGACTCAGCATGGAGCCTGGGGTACTCTGCAGGTGACCAGTCTCTTGGTGTAGGTGGTCTCACCAATTCTGACTTCTTGTGCCCTGTCTATGAGCCAGCCAGCAATTCAGTGCATTATGTAAGGATTGTTGCCTGACTCAGTGAACAATGCCCGAGAAGGTTTTATATCAAATGCCTTGGCTAGTTCAAGATTGCAATATGCACTGTTTTACCCTTATCTGTTATCTTGGTGACCCTCTCAAAGAAGTGTACTAGGTTACGTAAGCATGACCTTCCTTTGACAAAGCCAGACTGGTACAGGTTCGGTGTCTGTTGGTTGCCAATGTCCTTGCTTATCATTTCCATGATAATTCATTCCATGGCTTTGCATATTAGGCTTGTTAGACTGATGGGTCTGTAGTTCCCTGGGTCAGTTGATGGTCTGCCCTTATAGGTTCATAGGTAGGTACTAGGCTATCGGCCCAAGGGCCTATGTAAGTCTAGCCAGCAAGGTTCCATGGCTTATGCCACTCAAGAAAGTTATTTTCCTGTGCCACTGTCCAGCAGAGCCACAGAAGTGATCCCCGGGGTGTATTTCCTATTTCCCATCCACTCATCAAGATTTTTCTTGAAGAGTGCTAATGAAGAACTTTGCTTGACATAGATGGGTAGCCTGTTCCAGAGTATGGTAAGTCTCTGGGACAGGAATATATCCCTCCAGCATGTCCTGTTTATTGTGGTGACAAGGTTTAGGTCCCTAGAGCATGTAGCTCAGAAGGATTGGGATTTCTTTAGGTGTAGCATGTCCAACAGCTCTGGTTTTGACATAGATTTATATGTTAGGCAGAGATCACCTCAGAGTAGGCTATGGAGTAAAGCTGGAGGTTTTTTGAGGCAGTCAGTGTAGGGCATTTGTTTGAGGCCAGTAATCCTCTTTGTGAGGTACTTTTGTGGCCTTTCCAGCTGCTGCAGATGTCTTGTGAGGTACATTCCAAAAGGGGCATTGTACTCTATAATGGGTCTAATGAGTGACGAGTAGAGGGGAACAATGACCTCTTTTTTCCTGGATGAGAACCCTTTTGTGATGAGGTGTGCCACATAGAAGGACTTCCTGACTACTGTGGTGATGTGTCTATCAAAGGAGAGACTACTGTCCACCTGGGTCCCAAGGTCTCTTATCACGCATTCGGTGTTAAGTAGATTGCCACCTATGTGGTAGTTCATGGGTACAGAGATTTTACCAAAGGGGATGACACTGCACTTTTTGACATTGAGCTTGAGGCCATGGCTCTAACACCAGGCATCTGTCTCAGTGAGGCCCTTCTGTAGAATGTCCAAGTGAATGACTGTTGTGGTCCACCATTCACTTGGAACACAGCCTATTCGAGGCTGTAGCTGAAGAGTGCCTCAAGAGGTCCTGATGGGTCATGTTTTTGACTGTTCAGGAGGCAGCTGGGGATGTTGTCGAGACCTGTAGAGCTGATGTTCTTGACTTTAGCAAGTGCTGCCAGCATCTTGTCCCTGCTAATACTTGAAGGAAGTATGCTGGAGGGGATTTCAGCTAATAAAGCTTGGGGAGGGTGATGTGGTGAAGTCTGAGCTGAATTTATCAGCCAGTAGATTTGCTGTGTCACCCTGATAGGTGTAGGTGGTACCATTCACCACTAGTTCAGCACACTGCTGTGTTTTACCCTTAAGGTTCTGGACATACAGTAGCTAAGGAAGGCCTTGTGATTATCCTTAGCCTTTGAGGCTATCCTGACATTGTGGATGGACTTGTTGGATTTAATTAGGTCTCTTAGTCTCTTGTTTAGTTGTATAAGACAGTACTTGATTAAGTTAGTTGATCTTCCTGATTTTGGCCATGAGTTTTTATATTTTATTATATAACCTCTTTAGGTGAGGATTCCACCGGTGAAGTTTGTTTTTAGTGTTCATTTTGAGTTTACTTCTGGTAGTTATGGTAGTCTGTATGCAGCCATTCACACGTTTACAATGAGACTCTGGGAATAATTCTACATATGTAGCTGTGGTC
Organism: Protopterus annectens; assembly: GCF_019279795.1. Classification (NCBI taxonomy): domain Eukaryota; kingdom Metazoa; phylum Chordata; order Ceratodontiformes; family Protopteridae; genus Protopterus; species Protopterus annectens. Next base: position 1,531,842,316 of record NC_056726.1, read on the forward strand.
TCAGGCTTAGGAGGAGCCTTGAATTTTGACATACTGTTACATAATATGATGTAGTTTGCCTTACAATAGTTCCTAACTCTTACTGGTTTAGCTAGATTTTCTGGGTTGATTTTTACTTCAAAGGAGACAGTTCTGTGATCCGACCTCACTAGTGAGAAGGTGACATGGGAGGGGGGTGCAATGCTCTCCCATTTTGATAAGTACCAGTCCAGTATATCTGATCCTCTGGTTAGAACATGCACTATCTGTTGCAGGGTGTTTGCAATAATAAAGCACAAGAAGCATTGTGCCAGTAAATTTCAGGCAGTGTAAGCTTCCCAGTTTATAGAGGGACAGCTAAAGTCACTCATGAATAGGGTGTTCGACTGGAATGGTGAGCACTTCTAGTAGGTTTAGGTAAGAGTCATCAGACTCTAGGGGCATAGATGGTGACCTCTGGCTAGCCATGTTGTGGTGAGGGACCTATCATTGTTGACTTGCACATGCGTGAGCTCCATGGTATCATCCTATTTAACCAACCTGGAGGTACGTTTGTTATTAACATATATTAATCCTTGAACCTACCCCCCATCCAGCACACTTAGTGCCTCTGTCTCTAATCAAACACAGACTACCTGGGACTTAAGCAGGGCTTTATCACTCTACACCATAGGCTGAGATTCTGTAGTCTTGAATTTGATCGAAGTCTCCATTAGCCTTTTGTGTGAGTCTGAATTAGACAATGCACCTGACTGAAAATGAAGAGGAGCATTTGTGCTAGCAAATAGGCTTATCTGGTTAATTGTGACAAAACAAGCAACTTCTCATTCAAGGGTGTAGTCATAATTTGGGGAGTTGCACACCACCTTCCAGGCTTTTGCCACATCTACCAACAGTATAACTTTCTTTTTTCTATGGTAAACTTGGAAATTAAAATGATTTCATTAGAAGCCTTTAACTGGCTAGCTAACAATATAACAAGCATACTTCATTGTGGGCACAATGTTCTTTGTTGGCTCCCTTGAACTATTTAAATTGATTTATGTGTTGGAAGTTAAAGCACTTCTCACCTGTATGTTGGGCAAAACATGCATCTTGAAAATTAATTTGTGATATAGATTTCATTTTTCATAAACTCTTTTAACACATATTTATCTTTCCTATCAACTCTGAAAGCATGTCTGTTAATACAAATTATTTTCTATCATCTCTAAAAGTGGGAATTACCAGTACTTTAAAACGGTGTCCTTTATTTTGGATCTTTGTTCTTCTTATTTGTGTTTTCTCTGAGTTTTGAGGGAAAAGCTTGGGTTATTGATAGACTTACAGAATGGACTCGGTCAACTGATCTCTCTTGTGACTCGTGATTTAATGATTCCACACCTCACATATTCTGATTTCATAGCCTATCTGTGTTATTCATACCTCAGCAGACTATCTGTAATTTTCAGCAACGCTTCTGGTTTTGCAACAAAATCTTGCTCTCTCCCACTCTATATGTATGATTTTATATTAGTCCTGTTCTATTTAAAACAATTGAGCAATAATAGTCATTGCATTTAGTCAGTTTACCAGGGAAAACTGTGGTAATGTAAATTATTTTATTCTAACACTTTTCCAACTGAATAATATCAACAAATAAAATGTCCTCCTGATGTTGAGCCTTTGCCTTCATTATTTTTGGCTTTGTCCCTGCTTTTTGAGGGATAATGTTCATGCAGAGAAGGTAACCAGGCATACGGCATGTAAGCCACAATGTAAAAATTAATTTTAAAGAGGGACAACACAAGGGCACTAAATATGCCAGCATCAAACACACAAATAAGAGGGGTACCAGTGAGCCATTAAAGAAGATAACTGGTGATAAATATTACAAACTATAATTACAGACATGGCAATGTAACACATCAGCACATGTACTGTATTTTTAATTTCACATTTAGGATTATAACCATGCAGACAATGCCATCTGTGTTACTAAAGGTATAGGTGAACGGTGGACAGCAGTTTGGAAGATGGTGGACAGTTCCCAAAATCATGGCTACATCAGACACTTACAGTTAATTCTGTTATCCATTCAGCACAGTGCAAACTTTGAAACAATACCTGACTGCTGCTTGCCCAGATTTTTACCACTTATTTTTATTATTTTTTTTTGTCTTTATTATTTTTTTGTCTGTTCTTCATAAAACGTATGTTTTATTTTTTTTCTGGCAGATCACTTAGGACTGCAGTCACTGAACCATAACAGACGTTTCTAAGTTTCAGACTTCATATATTTTCAGAAAATGCATGCGAATGATGTAAAACATATTTAACCGACTTTATAAGTTTATAAGAACATTGTGTGCGTGCGTGTGTGTGTGTGTGTGTGTGTGTGTATACGCGCGTGCGCCAAGTTTTAACCCTTTCTTCCTAAGTAGCCAAGTACTTTTTTATGTGTTGTCTATAATTCTTTAGCCAAGAAGTTGGAATACTTACGAAATTTATCTTTCCAGTCTTCGAAATCAGGGTCATCTGTGGAGACAGTGATAGCAGTGCACAGAGCCAAGAGGGCACCGCAGACAACGAACCCCTTCATTATTAGAATAAAACAGCAACTGCCACTCTGCCATGCAGCCCGGGAGAGCAAAGAAAGATGCAACTGCAAGGTGTGCGTCCTGGGGTTCAGAGCCAGGAACCGGTGTTGGAGAGGGACTTTATATATGTGGAAGCAGCTGCTGCCAAAGAGCACAGGTGCGTCTTTGAACAGAACCGCAAGCTTTCGGTGTGTTAGCTCTGTAAAGTGCTTAATTCTTTATTTATCCTTTATTTTTAACCAGATAACGGGAAGGTCTGTTTTACTCGATTGTAGTACCTCAACTTTAGTTGGAAAGAAGTAGTTAAATAGATACCGATCCAGTTGTAGCTGCAGTTCCATCGCTTTTCTTTGATGGGGAGTATCAGTGTTTGAAAATTCAAGGTATATTACTTGGAACAACAAGATGTAAGATAGAGACCAATACTGTGACCCAGGCTACAGCTGCATGCGGGTCTCCATTTTAAAATAAAATAAATGGGAAAAACATGAGGGCATCGTGCGGTTAAGAACATACATATAGGGATACCTGCCATGTGACACCTGACTGTGCATATTAAGGTTTACCTGTGTTCATGTTACTTCCTCTTCTTTGGAATAGAGATTGAAAGACCAGATGAAAGCCAAAACCACTTTACAGGAAAGAAAACAGAGTCTTTAGTTAAAATGAACACAATGAATGTTTGGCAGATATGAGTCCAACAGGCAATCATGTCATGAGCTCTAAACCTACTTTGGGCTCCCTGTCTTCTAAATGGTGTCATATTGATTGAAAAATGTCCACTATTTACAAAGGCTATAGTTAGGGTTTTTCTGAAAAAGTACATTAATTTCCAGCATGTAGCCCACACCATCTTATACAAGCATTGCATGTTTCAGGACAACGTACTTTTTACCTTTTCAGCATGGAACAATAAAAACCCTGAAATCAAATGCTAAGCAATAAACATTTTTAATTGGCCTTTCTCTGTGTGGGGGAACAGCCCTAAACACTCTTAAAAAGCATAAACCATAATAAATAGAGACTTTTGCTTTAAATTCTAAGATATCCCATTGCTCAATCTCCTTTTCTAAATTGTTATGGTCCACCATACTGTAAATAACAGCATTCAGTAATTATACATGTTACTGTTTCCCAGTTTTGCTTCACATTCCATGCCGTAAATGTTTTATTTATTTAGTTAGTTATTTTGTCTGCAACTGACAAGTTACTGACCATTATATCTATATTTGCTTGTAGGCTTCATTTCAGTTTTTTTTGTAACTTTGGGCTAGCCTGAAAATGAACCATGTGAATGCCTGCATGGTTAACAAACAAACAAACAAATACATAAATAAATAGTCCCCCATTATTTCTGGCTTTTTTTCCAGAATTCATTAGCAAGGAAGTTGGGAGTATTTACTACATTTAACCTTGATGACCTTGGCTTCAGTTGAAAGACAAAGGTAATAACTGCAAATGACCTCTGCTGGTCTAACTGCAAAGTAGGGCTTTATCTGATTAATATTCTGAGTGTCACTAGAGTTATTTGCATTGTGCGCAAGCCATTTAAATCTTGTCACATTCTTCAGAAGAAAAAGTTATGCAGTTCTACAAGTGTGACCATTTTATTAGCAAAGTCACCTCAACAGTATGAGATTCAAAATTTCAGTAATATTCTGTGAAGGCAAATTGAATATGGAGTTTTTACCAGAATGAGTATAGTCTACGGCCAGCAAGTACAGACATTATACAATTCTAGCAGATAATATGGATCTTTAATCGCCATAATGTGCTGCTGCCTTCTGTTCCTAAATCAGTATCTGTAGTACATAACAGAATCTGAGATGGGATGTGTCCATTCTGCCATTTATAATCCCTCCTCATGCAGTGTAAAAGATTCCCGAATGTCTGTAATAGAAAAAGGATAAAGATAAATTATTAGAAAAAGGATAAAGATAAATAAAACAATTGAAACGTGCTTACAGAAGTTCTCTAGCATAGGCAAATGCAATTAAATCCTATTGTTGTCAGAAAGATATTTCCTTTTCTATGAATTCCCAAAATGTATGGAAATGGAGAAATGTCAGTCTACTTGTTTGGGAAGCTTTATACTATGATAATTTTAAGCAGGTCTAAAATTGTCCTTTGAAAGCATTGTTGAGAAAACAACTTTCCAGCCCTGGAATTTCTAATGAGTTTAGCAGATTCTAGTGCTAAACATCCACAGAACAGCTTGCCTTAAAACTGAAACACTGTTTCAAAGGACTTAGATACATGTTTCATAGAGCTTAGACTGTTCTACGCAACAAAATATAATATGATTTGCAATGTATCCAATTCCATTATTAGTATCAGAACTGCGATATAGATTACAGAAGGTGACCTTCCATTTAGAGTAACAAAAGGAAGGAGTGATATGTCAGCGGATGTTTAGAGAAGTCAGTCCACAATGCAGTATACAGTTCCTGAAGATGTAAAAAACCTGAAACTGTTACAGAATGCCTTGCCAATATTATTTATTTGTTTATTTACATTTGTATACCGGGAGTTTCCAACTGGGCCAGAAGCCCATTTTCAGCGGAGGCCCGGGGAGAAAAGCTCCACAAAAATATAAGCAATATTCAATAAATAGATAGTACAATAGTATACATACAGTAAGATGCAGAATGCATATCTTCTAGTTAGTCTATACAAAGCAGTATTCAATACAGTTTTCTAGTAGATACAGGTTCAAAAATAAAAAAATACAAGCATTTCAGTGAAGATCACGCTGAGAAAAAAAAAGGTAGCAGTGTGTACATATTAAATAATAGTTATAACCAAATGAGATTTCCTTTATATATATTTATTTTTGGGTAGTAATAAACACTGAGGAGAGGGAGAAAATGAGGTAAACAGTGGACAGCGTGTGGAGAGACCTATAGATATCAAGCTATCATGTGTTAATGACCATGTTATGGATCAAGATCAAAGGTCATAGTCTGTCTTGGTTCTTTTGCTCTCTTAGCTACTTTTGATATTATGCTCCACGGTGTCTTAAATGACTGCTTGAGACCATATTCTGGTATTTTTGACATAATTCCTAAATGATCTACCTGATAATTCTCAGGTGAATCTTAGTGGGTGGCTACAGGGGCTCATTTCTCCACTGGTCACACTCTCTGGAGTGTAGAGAGCCACGGGGTTCAATCTGGGCACCTCTGTTCCTCATAGCATATGTGCTTCCCCTTAGGGAAGTCATCCAAGGGAATGTATTTCTTATGAGTCATATGCTGATGATGTTAAGCTTTACCATTCCATCACTTACATGTCTGTGCTTGACTTTTCTATGTTAAAAGTCTGCTTTGAACTAATTTTTAATTGAAGTAACAATAATCAGAAGAGACTCACCAAAAAAATACATTTTACTAGTGCTTGGCACTGTACATCCATTACACCCAACTCGTCTTCCTCCTTATTATACATCTTCTTCTTTCGGTTAAATACAATTTTATATATATATACACACACACACACACATATATATATATATATATATATATATATATATATATATATATATATATATATATATATATATATATATATCTATATGAGAGATACAGTGTAATGTTTGCCCTATGTGGGAGATCTGAGTATTATTCTTGATGTAAGATTTACCACAAAGAACCAGTGTCAGCTGTCTTGAAGACATCTCATTTCAGTCTCTAGACTATTTCCTGGCTCCAGAACCATACGTCATCATTACAGCTTGTGATAGTAATCCTTCCACTGGTGTTTTCTTTCCCATTTGGGAATGTAGCAGAACTACAGCAGGAGCTGGGACTTCTTAGTTATGTCATATCATCCGACTGCAGCTTGATGCACAGTGGCTGGCACCATTTGCAAGATCAGTGTTCAAGATTCTTCTCACAGACTGGACTCTATGTAACGTGGACCCTGCTTATCTGAAAGACCTTTCAGTTACTTATGTCTTAGGTTCCTCAGGTGATCAGAACAGAGTTGTTCATTGTTCCAGGGGACCACACTGGGAAATATCAGGTGATTATGTTTTGTTTATTTTACCCCAGTTCTCTGCAATCCTTTTATTCAGGAGGTTCACAAAGTTTCTCCCTTGGGTTTATTTTTAGTATTAATAAGGTTTTTTATCATATTTGTTTTCATTAGTATGTTTCTTACTGTTATTTTATTTTGTATAATTATTTTACAGTGCTTAGGTAATTAACCATATAATACTTTAGAAAACAATAAGACAGGATATAAAAGACAGCCAGCTTCCAAAGCTACATGGCACCTTCCACACTCTCAAACTATTAGGTAGCGCAGCTCAGATTGAGCTGCCTAAAATCACAGGTTTGAATGCCAAACCCTTCAGAGTAAAATATATACATGTATATATATATATATATATATATATATATATATATATATACACACATATATATATATATATATATATATATATATATATATATATGGGTCCACTTTGTTATTTCGAAATACTGAAATCCAGAATTTCAGTATTTCAGACTTACAAAGTCGAATACTCACATTTCTGAAACCGGCAGAAGCGTGAAATTCAAAATACCGAAGTACCGATATTTCGAATTTCTGCTTCCGGTGGTATGGAAAGTGGATGTTTAGGTTTTATTTTGGTAAGTTTGTGTGTATTAGTATGTTGGTTAGGAGTTTAGTGTGTGTAGGTGTGTGTTGTGACTGTTATGTGTGTGTTTGAGGGACTGTAAGATATGTGTGTGTGTGAGTTTCATTTGTGTTACTGTTTGTGTGATCTCGGAGCTAGAATATATAAGTAGGGGGGTGCGGGGGGCTTGCCCCCACATGCGGGGTGCAGGGGGCTTGCCCCTCTGCTTATATGTAGTTTATATTAGTTTGTTTGGTTGTGGGGGAGGGTTTGCATGTTTATGTGTGTGTGTTGTATATGTAGCGAGAGTACGGGATTTTGAATTTTGTGGTTGTGTTTTTTTGAGTTTGTGAGTTTTGGTTGAGTTTTTGGCTTTGTGGTTTTGGAATACTGAAATTCGGGATTTCTGTATTTTGAAATTACAAAGTGGACCCATATATATATATATATATATATATATATATATATATATATATATATATATATATATATATATATATATATATACACACACACACACCCTGGCAAAATCAAAAAACAGGAAGGGGAATGGAGGAAGAATGTGGTTACGGCAGAAGTGATAATTCCAGCATCGACTGTTAGTATATTTGGGAGGTGGAATGAGAAGGGGCCAGGAGCCCCTGGAGAATGGCCCTAGCAAAGCCTTATCTAGACCTTGAGAAGGAATCAAGCTTGTAGTGTTTTGTAAAAGTGTGTACAGAGGACAATGTTGCTGCCTCTATAATACTTCCAGAATCGAACCCTTTTCAAAAAGCCATAGATGAACCTAAGACCCTGGTAGAGTAGGCCTTAACCCTTCCTTGAAAAGTTTTGTTGTTGTGAGAATAATAAAAGGTAACAGCATTAGACAACCAACCAGAAACAGTCTGCTATGACACAAGTTGTTCCTTCTTCTTACATTCCCAAAATGAACAACTGTTCCACAGATCTGACAGATTTTTTTCTGTCACGATTATACCTGAGCTGTCTCTGGACAACCAAGGTATGGAGTATCCTTTCTTCCTCATTTTTAGGTTCAGCAAAGAAATTGAGGAGATGGATAGTTAGGCATAAATAGACTCAGATGGCATTTTAGGCATTTAAGAAGGATTACTTCTCAAAGAAACCCTGTCACTGTGGAAAATAAGATAGGGTGATGCACTGTAACCGCTTGCAACTGAGATACTCTTCTTCCAGAGTTCAGAGCAAACAATATTTCATATTAAGAACCTCGAGTTTTCCAATTGTGCTGGTTCAAATGGAGCAAGTATTAGCTTCTCTAACACAAATTGAAGATCCCATGCTGGAGTCATGGGTTTTCTTGGGGGTCTGTTATGCAAAACCCCTTTCAAAAAGACATGACCATGAAAAGTCCTTGAAAGAGGAGAAAAATGAACCTTAGTGGAGGAGTAAGAAAGGCCAAAAGATAGAAACTTACACAGATATTATAAAATCAAGAAACTCTAGCCCTGCATGGGTGCTGGTTATGTTCTTGGCACCAACTACAAAACCTTTTCCATTTACTAATATAAAATTTTCTAGTAGCAGTCTTTCTTGCCTCCATTAGTGCCTGCTGCACATCCTCAGTAAACAGGTGTCTAAGGGTAATTAAGACCCTGTCTAAGGGTAATTAAGACCCTATCATCCAGGCAGTCGGCAAAGTTGATTGGTGTAAGGCTGTAGCAAACACCATTGTTCTTGTGTGAGCAGATCCATTCTGTGAGGAAGCTTGGGGTAATTGCCCATGGCCGTTTCCAAAAGAAGAGAGAACAACTGTTACCTGGGCCAGAATGGAGTTACCACAGTTATTTTGGGGAATTCCTTTTGAGTCTTAAGACATACCCTGGGTATCAGTGGAAAGAACTGGAAAGCAAACAGGAATATTCCTATCCAAGAAAAAGAAAAATAATCTGTCTTCCAGGCCTTATTGCATGGAGTCCTGAAGTAGAATCTTGTCAGAAGATTGTTTGGAAAAGAGGCAAATAGGTCAACTTGAGGAATTCCACACAGATGAGTCAAATCTTGGAAGACTGCCTGATCTAGTTTCCATTCATGGGGGTCTATCTTTATCTTGATCTGCTTGTCTGCCACACAATTTTCTCTGATGGAATGTAGACTGCCTGCAGAATAAGATTGTATTATGAAGCTATATCTCAAGCTAAAATGGCTAGCCTGCAAAGGGGTACAGCCTGGTTCCTCCCACATCCTCATAAGTTCATAGATGTGTACTAGGCTAATGGCCCTAGGGCCTTTACAAGCCTAGCCATAGGATTTCCCTGGCATAGTGCCACCTGACCTGGTGTACCACATGACTGTGGTATTATGTGTAACAACTTGAAGAGGTCCTGGGGAGCAAAGATGATTGAAAGAGTTGAGTGCTTTGATAATATATTTATGTGTGTCTGTCTCTCTTTGGTGTCCCACACACCTTGCACTTTTATCCTGAAACTGCTGCCTAAGCAAAGCACAAATCTAATAAAATAGTAATACAAGCATGGCCAAAGTCTGTACTGCTTCACTAGTGTCCAAGACATTTTGTGCCAACGTACTTGTCCTAGGTTACTTTAATATAAATAAATTCATTTAAAGTGAGAATTGCATCTTCATTCTCAGCATGAAATTGAATACAGTCAGGACTGATACAGAATCCCACAAATGGTGTGTCTTGTATCCCCTCCTGTTTGCTGTTTTTATAGACAGGGTTATCACAATGCAGCTCAAGTCTTGAGACTATCTAGTTTAGGGGCAATCGGGTTGCCATCTTTACTGTTGACATATGATGTTGACCTGCTAGCCACAGATAACAGAAATCACCTGCATTGGAGCAGTTTACTGTTGAGTATAATGCAGTTGGAGTGAAAATAATCACCTCCAAATCAGAGGTAGTTGTTCTGTTCTGGAAAGTAATGGATTGTTCTCTACAGATGGGGAAGGGAGTGGCTACTACTGGTGCAGGTGTTTATGTATCATGTGGTCTTGTTACCATGTAGTAACTAACAGACGTGTGTTGTGATGGTAATACTGCAACCATTGTGAAGGACCGTGGCCATGAAGGGAGACCTCAGTCATAACATGAAACTCTTAATTTATTCGCTAGTCTATATACCATCGTCACCTATGGCCAACAGCTTTGGATAGTGACTAGGAGCATGAAATTCTAGATATGAATTGCAGAAGTAAGGCTCCTTCATGGCATGGCTAGACTCACTCAGCATGACACAGTGAAAAAATCAGCAGTCTGGTAGGAGCTCATAGTACATCCACTGCTTACCTGGGATGAGAAAAGTCAGTTGAGGTGTTTTTTTATAGATGTCTTCAATAGGAGGTGTACCAGGGACAACACACCAAGATGAGGCAGAAATAGAATACATTGTATATACATTGGATTATACCTCTCACCTTTCCTGGGCACATTGGGGATCCTGTAGTATGACACGGACACTATTGTTAGAGTCCAGGAAGCCTGGCTTACCACACCTAGCATGCTAACACTGCAACCAGAACTCAAATAACCAATTTTGAAAACTGATGGACAGATGGATGCTGTTCCAGGAGAATCATTGATTCAGACAGCTTTGTCCAGTACTTTGGGAAATAGTGCTCATTATGTTTTATTTGCTTTTTGTCCTGTTCTGCCACCTCCACGTTTGTATTTACATGTTTTTCATTTACCACAGATCATTTCATGATGTTTTCCCTTTACAGTTTACATCCTGCTGAAAACATCAACGGCCTTAAGACCATCAGTGATCCAGACAGACTGGCAGTCCTTCCCTCTCAGTCTTTTATAAATTCTCCTGTGATGACTTCTGTCCTGACTTTTGAACCATGAAAGACCCACCATCTCCTTAACCTCCTATTCTTTTTAGATAACAAATGGGTCCTCAAGTACATTTTAAAGGGCCTAAACTTTCATCAGCAGATAAATAAGAATATTGGCATGATATATTCATATCCCTGTGAATTCCCTCCTCTGAAACAAACTTCCACTGCATGTCAAGTAGAGTAGCAACCTTATGTCAATCAAGTGAAGCCTAGGCAATTTGATGGCAGGCTTGACATTATCCCGTTCTATTTGTTGTTGTCATGCTTGAGGTTGAAGTGAACTTTTGCATTTGGTTTATTGGTTTCACTTGTAATCATCTGTAAACTGATTACTCAGTACTTACCTTTGAAGCTGTGAAGTAATTACTTCAATATTCTGTGGGGTGAGGGCAGTATATTCTTGGTGCAGACAAATGGAAAATTCCAAGCTCCCTTCAAAGCTCTTTCTAGATTGAGAGTACGTTACATTATGGATGCGCTTTTGATTATGCAAATTATGGTAAGAATATGGGTGAGGTGGGTAAAAATCATAAGATAGCTCAGTTCCAGGTAATAGAAAAGTGAGTCACATCCCAGCTGGTCTTCCGCCTGGAAATTTTTTAGCCTTCTCTGTGAAAAAGGGGTTTAAGTAACTGATATAAAATGTCACAAAACAAAGCAAATAATGCAATATAAGGCTTTCTTTAATTCTTAACATGTTTTTCTTCCACTAATGTAGGTGGGCAGCTTGTGAACAATCTTCATACCTTGAGACAAAATCCGTGAGGAAGAAGGTGATCAGTATTTCTAAATACGGTATTTTCATTCTGGGTTAGAATACAAAATAATTATCACATATCTTAAAGTCTTGTAGCCCTAAGAATAGATTTTATTAATTTGTTATTTAGGTAAACCTACTTGAAAAAATGTGTCTTATCATGACCCAAAATCAATGTCAGAGAAGGCTTCTTGTTCAGAATTGCACAGTTTGATATTGGTAAATGAGGAAACCAAACTGTGAAGTTACAGGATGTAGCTTCTTTGTAGCTAATAGTATTAACTTTTTGTGCTAAACTGATTGCAAACAGTGATTTCAGTACAAGGGGGGTAGCATTTTAAAGTTTTCGCTTTAGCATTTTAACTTTACTGGCCTTGATGGAGTGCAGCTCATCAGGGCAGCCAGTCGGAATGGAGCTCACCGCATGTCAGTTCAAATGTGTTTTCAAGCGGGAGGATGCAAGCATTATGTTGGTCGAAGTGGGAGGATTTCAAGGACCTGCAAGGAAAGTGGGAGGATTTGTTGGTCTCACGGCCCTACAGCATATCTTTGGGATATAGGTGGCAACCAGAATATCTACTGAACACTAATGTGAACATAAGGAGGACAAGCCATTATGCACAGAAGGTGCCCCACTTAAGAACTGGGGACCCAGACAGATAAGTGAATGTGATTTGTTTGATTGACAACAAGTGGGGATATCCACCAACATAAGCTCCACAGCAAAAAAAAAAAAGTTTGTTTTTGTTATAAATTGAAAGTGCCTTTCAGCTAAATGTTTTCAGGGTATTTTTAGTCAGTTTTTCCTTTGAACTATGACCATGAATCTGAGAGTTGAACTAAAGAACCAAGATACACACAAAGCGTTGTATATGCCTTTGATGTTGCTGTATTACTGTGATACAACATGTCCGCTGTGATTAGTCTGACTGGCTCAGAAATGTATATTACCTTTTCTCTAGCACTGTAACCATTCTACTGACTGAGTTTCCTCTTTCAGCTCTTGTCCAGGTAGTTCACTTTTCATCTTTGAATCAATTCATTGAGCTGCAAGGATGCTTTTGACAAAGAAGGAATTGTGCTAGGCCTTGATATTACAGATGCTTGTCTCTTGCTGAATCATGATTTAGGAATCTCTAAAAGATTCTGCTTATTGAGCAATAAATCAGTCATGGTGACAGTATGCTGACATGCTCCTAAAAGTGGGGCACAGTTTGGGTCATTCTCCGCTGACAGCAATTATTCTCCATTTAAGAGGCAATCACTTTCAAGTTATTCTTCCCAGAAGAAGTCACAGGAAAATATTGCTCACTCATGATGTTGAAAGAAAAATGCACAGTGAAAAGTAGATTAATATTTAATGTCATCTTCAAACACAGATCAGACAAACTGCCATGCTTTTTCAATAGACATATACACTGTTCACACATTTTACAAAATTTCAGCCAATATATATCATAAGTGTTTGCTAGATCCTTAATGCAACAAATTTTAACACTGCATGTTCAAAAATTTGAAATCACTGCTGATTTTATTTCATATATCATGTGTACACATGCACAATTCATGCAAACACACAGATACACTACCAGAAATGCACACTTGCAGTATATAGAACTGTAGTAAGGTATAGTAAATATGTAATTTTTTGAGGTCAAAGTGACCTAAGTTTGAATGTTTAGATGGGAAAATTGAATAAGATATGTATGTTCAATGACTAGGTTTAAAGTAGCTTTGATGGATAATGTAATGGATATCAGCAAACTACAATAGCTGTGAATTTAAACAAAGATACAAAGATTAATTATAACAAGAAACTGATACTAACATTATTTGCTAAAAAACTAATATTAGCCTCTTTCACTGAAAAATACAACTTTCTTCTCTGTCTTATCTTAGGCTGAGCCTGAAACTGGTCCACTGGACCAGTGGTCTACCACAATTCTATTAAACAAATAAATACATAACATAATGTATTTGTTTTGAGAAAGTAGAAGTTTGGATGTCATTTTATGACCTTCTTTTTACTAGCATTCTGTGTGATGTCAGATATCCGACGTCAAGGACTGTATTTAGAACCGAGGGGCTGGTGAGTAGTGTGGACTGTATTTAGAACCGAGGGGCTGGTGAGGTGTGTGTGTGTGTGTGTGTGTGTGTGTGTGTGTGTATGTAGAATTCCCCACTTAGGGGGCTGTCTAGTTAAATAACTTTGCTCAGAGTCAAACCCCGGGGGGGGGGGGACCAGTTGGAGGAGGCCACTGATCCATTACATTGCCTAGGGCCCCATTTGGACACGATCCAGCTCTGTGTATCAGGAAAAACTGAATACTCAAGAACTAAAGCTGAGGATTTATAAAGTACTATATGTAGCTGTATTCACTCCCTGAGTAGCAAAGTTAACAATCTAATTATAGCCTACAAGACGGCATTTCTCAAACAAGCTATCCCAGGTACTCCCTGGTACCTCCATAGAACCCCATTTAATAGGTGGACCATTGAGGTCACAAGCAATAAATAAATGGCCCTTATCAAAACAACTATAGACCTTACTCACATTTTTCTCTGTTGGTATCAAGTGGTCTGTAAAAGGCAGCAAGCATATAAAAATCCCAAGCCAAAAACAATCACAAGGCCTTTTTAATTATGTTCAAAATCTCAGATGCACAGTACAGCAATGCACTGAGCTGATTGTGAACAATGTTAGTTAAACTGAGACTGAAGATATAACTAACCAAATGGCTGATAAATTCAGCTCAAATCTAACCCCTCTCAACCCTCTACCTATCCCACAAGATATACCTGAAACTGACTCAGCACCATGTGTGTGTGTGTGTGTGTGTGTAAATGCCCCAGGTGGGATGGGTGGTGTGGTAGGGAATACCTCAGGCTTGAACCCTGTACCTTGTATGCAGGTGTTAAAGACCTGAATTACCACCATTTGTAAAAAAATTGCAGATTTTTGCCTCATATTTGATCTGATCAATATCTGTATCATATCTGTGTTTTTTAAATATTGCAATGCTTGAAATTTGATGGTGCAGTGGTAGCATGATGTCTCACAGCTATAGGTTCTTGGGTTTGGTTCTTGGCTGGGGTGCCTTCTTTGTGGGGTCTGTATCTTCTCCCTGTGTTTGTGTGGGTTTGCTTTTGTGTCCTCCCATGTTACAAAGACATGTCTGCATTATTTTTTCCTGGGCCTCTGCTGAGAATTGTTTTTTTTTTGTTCCAAGTCAGACTGTCCTGATTAACAAATTGACAGGCATTTAAATTTCAGACTTCAGGTTTCTGAATGTTTACTTCCTTACATATTTGATGGTGCAGTGGCAGTATTGTTGCCTCACAGCTATAGGTTTTCTGGTTTGATTCTTGGCTGGGGTGCCTTCTGTGTGGAGTCTGCATCTTATCCCTGTGTTGGTGACATAGTAAAACAACTTTTATTCTAGCAATAAATATATACTAACACAACCTTTTTATAGCAATTTTTAAGTTTATGACTATTTGAAATGTGTCCTTATTTTTGGGACTGTAATACCCTGTTATTGGCTTTGTCCAGGTTTTTTGTGCTAAGGTTGACAGCTATGGCAAGAACTGAATTCACTGAATATGTTTGAGGGCTGTATTCCCTCATTACTGGCTTTGTCCAGGTGTTTTGTGCTAAGAGGTTGACAGCTATGGTGAGAACTGAATTCATTAAATGATAGCCATTTAAGTTTCAGTCTTCCTCAAAGCAGGTGATTTGGCATAGTGGTATGTTGTTCTGACTATTTTGCACAGCGACCTTGGCAGTAAAATGTATGATGGTAACACAGCATTTTATTCTAGCAGCTTTCCAAGATTATACAAGCAATGTTTAATGTGTTCCTGTTTTTGCCCTTTGACAATAAATTTGGCTTTTCCAGACTTCTGTTGAGATGTAGTTGAGTATAGATTTTACAAGGAGCTGAGAGCTGCAGGGAAGAGAAGTTTAGTGCTGATTATGCTAAGTCAGCTCACATTGCTAGTAGCACAAAATGTTGTGTACTTGCTTTTAATGCAGAAGGTTGTTGGTTCTACTCTGAATGCTGCTGTACTGAAAGTTAAGCCACTAACTATGAGCCTGTTTTCAGTTTGCCATCCATTTCCTATTGCAATATTACTAGCTTATTATTAATGTAATTTAGGCAATTTATTCCTCAGGGGCATCAGACACTTTATTTTGAAGTCATGAAATATAAAGGTGATTGCTAGCAGCAACCTCTTCATTAGTTAGATTTATTTAACGTGGAATTATTTAGATGACTTTTTTTACTACTTCAGAGATAGTGCATATTATTTACTGATAATGGTGGACTGTAAAAGTTTGACTAGACTTTTATGATGGAAATGTTCTGAATTGGGCAGTTTTGTTTCATTGTTTACTGGAAAAATGTTCAAAGCAATAGGAAGGTGTATCAAAGAGCACATGTATGTTTCATATGCAAGCGGCCTATGATTTAAAAGCAGCCCAGAATTAATTCTTATCTGCCACGGGTAAAATGTATTTTTCTTTGAATGTGGGTTTTAATGTTGTTTCAGTGAATGTGAGTTTCAAGGGCAGAGAAGTTTTAATGCCAAGTTTGTTTAGCAGATGTCTTAGTGTTTGTGCTGTAAAATGCAAAATAAAACGTTCAAATGAAGTTCAAATCATCATAGAAGTAAATCAGTATGTACATTAGTGTTTATGGTAAATGGAGTGAAATAGCAAAGTAATGGATCACTGGAATGGCTGCAGGGGGAGGCTCCATTCGACTATGGTTTTGTGAGGAAACTTAGACAGCCCCAGCTGAACTATACCTCCCAACTGTCCAGATTTTCAAAGAATGAATAGATTTTTTGCTTCTTATTTTTGGTTTGTTCCTCAATTTGTGGTTATCTGGCAAATGATTTAGGAATTAAGTCACTAAATAATGACACACTAGTTTCAGACTTTATAACCTTCAGAAAAATGCATGCTAAAATAAGACCTGTTCTATCAACTGTCCCAGTTTATACAAGAGCAATTTAGTACTGTTTATATGTTCCCTCAATATATTTGGCCTTGTCCAGATTTATTGCATTAACAGGTTGAGAGGTACATGCAAATAAATTGCTTTATAGAATTAGGCATAGCCAAACCTCAACTGTCCCTGATTTTGGCTCAAAATGTTGCTCTTCCCCTAATGATCCCTCCACAAAATAGCAATTTTGGAAGAAAACATAGAGGGTTTACTTTACTTTTATAAATAACTGTAATGATCAGAGTTATACATTACTTTTATTTCAGAAATGCATGTAGATTCTCTAATTTTGTCAGCTGGTCTAAGTTAACTGTGCTCATATTAAAATGGTGTCCCTCCTTTGACAGGTTCCCAGCTGTATTGTCTGGCAATTTTATATTTTTGCATCACATTTTTGGTCCGTTTTTCATAAAATTGCAGTTTTCTGGCAAATTAGTGGCAAATTGTTAAAGACTGAAGTTAGAAAATAATGCAGACATTTCAGTTTCAGATTTCATACCTTTCAGAAAATTCGTACTGATGCAAGACCTACTACTATTCTATTATCTTTCTAAGTTTATAAGAGCAATATTTAAAAAGAAATGTCCTTATTTTTGGGCCTTTGCCTCAGTTTGTTTGTTGCTGTAAGAGGTTGTGTGTGTGTGTGTGTGTGTGTGTGTGTGATTTTCTAGAAAATTGAAGGCTGAAGTTGCTAAATAATGACAGACATTTGAGCGAACATTATTTAATATCTGTCCCTGTTTATTTTAGGCTTTGTCCATATTTCTTGCACTAAGAGGTAGGTAGGGGGTGTGTGTGTGAATGAAACATCCTAGTTAGTGGTAGCAGGTGGTTTAGTAATTTACTCAAGCTCAAAACCTGTACCTTAGTTACAGAAAACAAAATCATAAAGTCTCTACCCCAACTACCATGCTGCATTTTTCAAAGAACTGACATTTCAGGTTAATTTTCAATTCAAGGAACTGAGTTTCAGTGAATTTATATTATATTACTGAAGAGGCATTACAGCGAATGCCTCTTCATTGACACTAAAAGAGCAAACCGTGAATTAGCAGTTTGAGAGCTGTCAGTACAAATTTGAAAATCCTAGCTACACCCCTGATTGCAAATATGATAATGATTGTATTATTGGTTTAACCCTTCCCAACACACACACACACACACACACACACACACACACACACACACACACACACACACACACAGTGAAATAATTAATCCTGGCACTGCATGAATTCTGACTTTATTTCTGAACAAACTGGACGCATAAAAAAATCTTTTAGGTCTGTTCAGAGTCCTTGTACAAATGTAATATTAATGAATATAACTGAATGAAATCTCATGGAATCTAAGATGCTCTTTTTGTTAGTAAACAGTTCTATCATAAAGGTGTCCAGCAAACTTACATTGTTAAAACTATATATTTGATTTATCAGTACAGTTTCACAAAATCCTAACCATAATATAAGTAAAATATTAAAGATGGACTAGTAAATAGAAAACAAAGTTAAAACTCATGTGTCAAGCTGAGAGCAGGTGGACAGATTTCCTTTTTTTCATATATGGTTTAGTTAAAATGTTCCACTGAAACTCTGTATGACCATCTGGTACTTTGGTTAGCACAGTTTCTACTAAGTAATTAGAATGATAGGCGTGTGATAGCACTTTCATTTCAACTTTTGTTTTTATCTCTAGCTAAAACAATAAAAAATATTATCTATAATAACTGGTACCTATCTGAAACAATAATTGCATTATTAAGCAATACACCTAATGACGTTTTTTTTTTCATTTGATCAACATAGGTGTTACTGTTTTATTTATTTATTTATTTATTTATTATTTATTTATTTTACATTTGTTGACCAGGAATGTCTGACTGAGCCAAAGCCATTTTTCAGCATAGGCCTGGGGAGAAAAGCTCCAAATTAAAACAGACAAAAATTAAGCTAAGATAATACAAAAAATATAACATTTTATGGTATTTTAAGATCGCGGGTGAATAGCATAAAACCGGCTTGATTTCCTTATTTTACCCACTTTTTTCCATTATTACACTTAAAAAGAAACATTTCTTTATACTTGTGTTAACTGAGCTACAGTCTTGAGTTTAAATTCTTAATGTAATTGTCGTAACTGGCCAATACAATGCAAAGCAGTTCCTGAATCTCATCAGACCGTAATGTAAGAATATGAAATGCATTCTGTTAAAGCAACTTCACTGCTTTCACTTCTTAATGTTAATATACACAAATTATTAACTCATGATAGCACTTCAGTAAGAACTAATGCTAAATTTGTATAATCCAGTCTAAAGGTTTAGCATCAAAAGTCTTGGGGGGTCACTCTTTTGGATTCCTCTTATACTTTTTAGGTCAACATTTGACATCAAATGACCCGGATTAGCCCCGGTTTAGGGATAAATAGAATTCATACCAGTTTGCACATGAGAAGCAGAATATGGAATTGTATTTTGCATGATGTTGCATATTACCATACCAGCTAATGTAGCTGCGTGTCAGGAAAGGCAGTAAGAAGCCTTGTGCTTTGCATATAGAAAAACAGCATTAACGTGAATATCTTCACAACATCATTGCTGTGAATGCATTGGTATAAAATTCCATAATGGAAGAGATCTGGTTTAAAATGAAATGGTAAGAAAATACATTTAACTCCACCAAAGGTGGAAGAATTTTAGTCTATATTAAAAACAACCTCACATCCAGACTAGTTAAAGTGGATGACTCAATGGAACACATCCATATGCAACTCAGCATAAACAGGGTCTCCTACGATATCCTTGTAACCTATAGGTCTCCCTCTATGTCCCAGGAAACCTATACTATCTATCTCAATGTATTAGAGTCCCTCTCTTTTCAACCTAATATGATATTCATGAGGGATCTACTGGGAATTCTACTCCACTTCTAATGCACAAGCCCAGCGATCCCTAAACTTTGTTAATGCCCACATCCTGGAACAGTCAGTCCATTTTCCTACCAGAGGTACACACATCCTTGACCTTGTACTCATCAACATGGGTCAGCAATGCTACTCAACCAATGTAATGTTTTTGCTCATCAGATCTGACCATAAGGCAGTATTGCTTAAAATAAAAATTAAATACGGGGACAGAGCAAAAACATAAACCTTTAGGAACTATTCCAAGCTAACCTCTCTCTTCTAAGTGACACCTTGGTTAAATTCCGGGCAGCCCCAAACCCAGTAAACACCATAACATATGCTGAGTTATTTACAAAATCTCTGTACAACCATATTGATAGCTGTATAGAGTGAGCTGTGCCCACTCATATTAAGAATAAGACAAACTCAAAAGATAAGCCACCCTGGTGGAATCACAATCCCACTCAGTTATACAACATAAGAAAAAATAAATCTTGGCCAAGTGTAGGAGCAACAAAGCCCTTCATACTAAATGTCCCCTGACCAACCTAAACAGGCAGCTAAGAGGGTTAATTAATATTTCAAAGGCTAAATTTGAAGAAAATATAGCTTTTCAGACAAAGGACAACCACAAACCTTTCTACTGCTTTGTCCTAACCTCAGGAGAAATACATAGCAATGTGCAGAATTTATTGTAAATCTTATCACCCACACTGAATTAGAGGCCATTGCCAACCTTTTGTTTGACA
This sequence comes from Protopterus annectens, assembly GCF_019279795.1. Classification (NCBI taxonomy): domain Eukaryota; kingdom Metazoa; phylum Chordata; order Ceratodontiformes; family Protopteridae; genus Protopterus; species Protopterus annectens. The sequence continues at coordinate 1,531,862,748 of NC_056726.1, forward strand.
GGTTGAACTCAAATTTCTCCCTCCCCCCCGACAGTCCAAAGGAAATACCACATACTACAATCTCCTCCAACCATTGCTAGGGAACAGGTCATCAATGCACTTTTCAAGGCCAAAAGCAGTGCATCAATGGGCCCTGATAACATCTTGGGATGTTTAATAAATAAGATGAAACATGACCTCTCTCACTTTTCAACTGCAGCCTGCATTCAGGTTTTGTTCCTAAGGAGGTCCAACAACTGGTCATAAGACTGACCAGCCTCATATGTATGATAGACATAATAAATGAGGACATTAACCTGCAAATTCTGGACCTAACACAGTTTGGCTTTCTTAAAGGAAGGTCATGCCTATTTAACAGCTTACCTTGATCTGACCAAAAGTTTTGATACAATACCTCACTCGGGCATTATAGACAAGGTTACTAATTTAGGTATAAACCCTTTCATGACCCACTAGATAGCCAGCTGGCTCACTGACAGCACCCTAGAGGTCAAACTAGATGAAGCCACCTCCACCAAGAGGCCAGTCATTAGTGGAGTCCCCTAGGGCTCAGTACTGGGCTCATTCCTTTTTGGCATCTATTTCTCTGAAATGGAAGCAAATGGTGAAGGTTTATGGCTGACTAAGTTTAAAGATTATTGCAAAATGGGGTTTATCATTGACTCCTCTGCAGACATTAGCATCCTTCAAAAAGGCTTATCTGTGACTAACATATTCTGAAAGCCATGGTCTGAAACTCAATGCTAGGAAATACATAACTGTACCCTTTGGGAAGTCACCCATTCCTGCTAATTAACATGTTGATAATATGCTCCTAAGAATTGACCTGGTGGTCAGGGATGTGGGTACCCATGTAGACAGTAGCCTTACCTTCGACCACGATGTGGCCACAGTGGTGAGGAAATCCTTTTTTGTTGCATAACTTAAAGTAAAGACATGGCATCTAGGTTCAAATAGATCATTATCCCACTGTACTCCGCCCTTATCAGACCAATCAAAGAGTACGATGCTTCCTTCTATATGTACCTGATCAAACATATGGAGCAACTAGAGCTACCTCAGAGGTTCCTTACAAAACGAATACAAGATATAACAAATCTGCCTTATGCAGAGTGCCTTAAAGCCTTTTCCCTCTACTCTGTCTCTTATAAATTGCTGAGGGAGGATCTATGCTTGGCTTACAAAGCATCTGCAAACCCCACCCTTATGCACTCTGAGAATCAGACACAAAGCTTATGCATCCCTGAATCCAAAAGATAGAAAACAAGGATATGACACAGTAATCATCACTTGAGCAGGGTGTTGTGCTGGGGGGCAGGGCAGGAAGCCTTGGTTGACACAAAAGGTAAGTGAGTGCGTGTGAGTAAGAAAGAGAAAAAGCCAGACGTTTGGATAAAGTAACAAATGGCCACTGAGAGAGAATGAGCTTTAAGCCTCAGGGATGAACCATGTGACTGTTGTGTGTGTGTGTGTCTGTATGGGTCCTCCAGGTGAAATTAGTTTGCTAGTGTCTGCACGAACACAGCCAAGCACTATGCTAGCTCAGTGTCTTGGTATATCAGACACGTTTGAGCCATGCATGGTACAGGTGGCACTTCATCTTCGTCATACCCGACCATGAGAACTGGCTCTACCAGGAGTTGCACTGGCATGTCCATGTCCACAGTCTGCTACCTGAATGTGACTGATGTCTGTTGGAAAAACTCTCCTCATGAGGATGCCCAGGACCACGACCCCATGGCCTGCCATGTCTGGGTGTGGTCACCTCAACCAATGATGGAGTAGTGGCAGTAGTGCCACTACAAAATTGTGATTGGGCATGGCCATGTCAGCAAACATCAGATGATGTGGCTGACCTATGTCCACATGGATGATGTCCCCCTCCCAGAAGATGTTCCATCACAGTTCTAAGTGTCATTCATCTGATACACTGAATCGGCAACATGGTGGAGGCAATCACACATGTAAGCTTGTGCCACATCTACAGCCCTAAGCATTTCTTTGGAGGACCTATTGGAATGTGCCTGCTCCTTCATGATGGCCCTAAACATATGTCGAGTGGCATGGAAAGACACACCGGGATCAGGTGGAGCATTGACAGCAGGCCTCCTCCAAACACTCCTAACAACCCTCCTGTATGGCATATCACCCACACTTTGGCTATGGCTGTAATCAACAGGCACTGACTCTGCAGTAACCAGACTACCCTGATTAAGTGTCTTACCCTCCACCTGTCAAATACCTGAGGGCTGACTGGAATGGGTTGGAGTAGGCCTACCAGCTATATCCAATGGCATTACGGGGGTAGCTGAATGTCAACCTCAGTATCAAATTCAAACTCGGCATCCCCCCATGTGATTAGTTGTCCACCATCATCATCAGAGTCTGCTGATACTCTGACATCAGATGGTAAGAATTCTACACTTCCACTGTCAGGATCACCTGTGATAATAAGCAACAAATACAGGAAAACAATTAAAACCTACACTGCTACAGTCCAATATATGCTAACAAACTAACAGTGGCACCATTATTACAGACAGTGCAGCAATACACACAGCATGCCTGACACATGAATAAAATAAAACTGCTCATCAGTACTGACATAAACATGTTTTGCTTACCATATGCAGATGACTCCAGAGTTCCTAGGGAGGATGGTCCTGGAAGAAGTTAGGCAATAGGACAAAAACATCTATATCTATATCTATATGTATATCTATATCTATATATGTATATATAGAGCTACTTCAGATCATTGAAGTTGCAGAACATCGAACCACAAATGGTTTTAGACCAGATGATTGAAGTTCTGCAACATCGAACATTAAATAAAAAAAATCAATAAGAAAACAAGTCTTCTTTTATGTTTTTGCATGGGGCAAGTTACCTGCACCCCCCCCCACACCCCCTGCTCATTATATATACCAACTCAGGGATAACACTACAGCAAGGAAAATGGTAAATTTTCTTTTCTGTGATGTACGGCGATCTCCATTCAGATCATTCAATGTTGCAGAACTTAGATCATCTGGTCTCCAATCATATGAGGTTCGATGTTTTGCAGCTTCGATGATTTGAAGTAGACTTGTGTGTGTGTGTGTGTGTGTGTGTGTGTGTGTGTGTGTGTGTGTGTGTGTGTGTGTGTGTATATTTATATATATATTTTTGTTACTTTTATACTAAGTTTTTACCTTTGATGTAATACACTATAACACTTTATGTACTTTTGCCTGAAATGTCAACTTAACCTCATTTGCATTTTTGTTGTGTTGTTCATAGGTTCATAGGTGTTTACTAGACTAATGACCACAAGGGCCTTTTTAAGCCTAGCCATGCATCCCAAATCTCTGAAAAGTTCTGATAGCCTTGATAAGTGTAAGAATGGGCTTGGGAGATGAACCATTTACAGGTGACCTGTGTCAATTAGAGACATAGGTGTCAAACCAGGGATGAATTTCCAGTTTCCCATCCAGTTATCCAAATTGCACTTGAATTGGGTTAGGGAGGAACTCTGCTTCACATGGATGGCGAGCCTGTTACATAGATGGGGTAGTCTCTGACATACATACCTATCTCTCTAGCAGTTCCTATTTATATCACAGACAAGGCTTAAGTCTTTAGAATGGATAATTCTGGTGCTGTTTGTTTTGTGTATATGCAGGAGGTCCATCAGAGTGGGGTCTGACAATGCCCTGTATGCCAGGCATAGATCTCATCTCAAAAGCCTGTATGAGATGGAATACAGGGGTAGAGCTTTGACACAGTCTGCATAGGACATTTTACTTTTGCTCTGTATTCTTTTAGTAAGGGACCTCTGTGGATGTTTCAGTTGTTTGATATGTCTGGTTAGGTAAATATCAAAGGGGGCATTTTACTCAATGATAGGTCTGATGAATGCTGAATACAGTGGAATAATGACTTCCTTGGACTTAGATGTCATACCTTTGTTTATAAGTTGACAACATAAAATTATTTCCTCACAACTGCAGACATGTGATGGTCAAAGGCTTGATTACTATCTATGTGTGCCCCTAAGTCCCTGACTACTGGGTCAACTCTAAGGGGTGTGTTGTCAATATGATAGTTACCAGGGATGGATGACTTTCCAATGGATACTATTATGCATTTCTTGGAATTTAGTTTTAGTCCATGGCTCTGACACCAGTTGTTTATTTGTGTCTGCCCCTCCTGGAGAACATTTGTGTCAGTGTGAGATTCAATGACAGCTCCTAATTTGCAATCATCTGCAAATTTAGTCAGCCAGAGACCACTCACATTGGGCTTGACTTCTGAGAAGTAAATCCCAAAAAGGAGTGGTCCAAGGACTGATCCTTGAGGGACACTTCTTGTGACTGGCCTTTTTGAAAAGGTGGACTCCCCCAGTTCTAACTTCTTGGGTCTTATCTGTGAGCCAGTTGGCTATCTACTGGGAGATATACAGGTTTGTACCTGACCTCTTGTGTTTGTCAGCAATGCCTGAGTTGGGTATTGTGTCAAATGCCTTGGCCAGATCAAGGTAGGCAGTGTGAATAATTTTGCCCTCATCCATTGCTTTGTTGATCTTCTCAAAGTTCACCAGGCTGAATAGGCATAAACTGCCCTTGACGAAACCAAACTGGGTTGGGTTCAGTTTCTGGAGGTTTACTATATCTCTGTTGATCATCTCCATGATAATTCTTTCCATGGCTTTACATATAAGACTAGTGAAACTTATAGGTCTGTAGTTTCCAGGGTCTGCAGATGGCCCACCTTTGTGCAGAGGGATGGCTCCTGCCTTTCTCCATTCATGAGGCACAAAGCCTGTTTGGAGGCTACAGTTAAATAGTAATTCCAGAGGCCCTGATAGGTCATGTTTCATGTTATTTAGAAGGCATCCTGGGATATTGTCTGAGCCCATTGATGCTGTGTTCGTAGTCTTAGAGAGAACATTAAGGACCTGTTCCCTAGTGACAGCAGGAGGAGTTATATTTGATGATATTTCCTGAGGGAAGGTTGAAGGGGACAGAGGGGTAAAGTTGGAGCTGAATTTATCAGCTAGGCAATTTGCTATATCTTCTGGCTCAGTATAGGTGACTCCATTCATAATGAGCTCTGCACACAATTGTGTATTGCCTTTGAGGCTGCAGACATAGCTAAAGAATGCTTTCTGGTTGAACTTGGCCTGGGAGGTGAAACTTACCTCAAATGTGGCTTTGGTAGACTTTATTTTCCTCTGAGTTGTTTGTTTAATTTGATGAGAGTGCTTTTATCTTGGTGGGTGCTGCATCTCCTAATTTTTGCAATGCTTTTCTTCCTCCTGTTGTACAGCTAATTGATTTTGTTATTGCACCAGGGTGGCTTGGTTTTTGAGTTAGTTCTGTACTTCTTTCTGGTGGGTACAGCTGTCTCTATGCAGCTATTGACATGCCTATACATGGTTTCTGTGAACAGTTCTGCATAGGCAGCGGTATTCTCAGGGTTTATGGGGGCTTGAAAATTACCAGGTTCTCACTTAATAGCTGGAGGTTAGCCTTAGAATAGTTCCTGAATATTCCAGGTTTAGCTGGGGTCCTGGTTTTATTTTTACTTTAAAGGCGACCATTTTGTGGTCTGACCTTACCAGGGAAGGCATTACAGTAAGGGGTGTTGAGCATTCTCCCATAACAGTGAGGACCAGATCCAGTATAGTTGCACCCCTGGTTGGTGTATTGACTATCTGGTCCAGGGAGTTTGTGTTTACAAAATCCGGGAATGTCTGTACTTGCATGTTTGGTGTCATATAGGATTCCCAGTTAGTAGTGGGGCAATTAAAGTCATCCATGAATATGGTATTGGGTTGGATGGGTAGTGTTTCTAATAAGTTTAAATACATGGTGTGGGTTTCCTGGGTCATAGGGGTCCTATAGCTTGCAAGGAAGTGGTATTGGATTTTGCCTATGGTGATGTGAACATGGAGCAGCTTAAGTGCATTGTCCTGTTTGGCCTGCCTTTAAGTATATTTATTTTTGATGTAAATAGAGACACCTCCACCTTTAGTCCATGCCTGTGAAGCAGCTGGCCTAAATGGGTGGAAGGCATTATAACCTTGCACTGTTGGTGCTCTCTTCTTGACTTTAAACCACATCTCAGCGACTGCACAGATGTTAGCATTCTCCAGGGTAAAGAAAGCTTCTAGGGAGTGGAGGTGCTTTGGCTTAGACTCCTTGTTGCTATAAATAAATGCTCTATATTGATCCTTTGAAGGGTTTATGTATAATTACTGAGGCCTGAAGGGGTATTTTTATGTGTTTTTTTATTTTAAAAGAAGTGGAGTGAACATTAAATACTTTATTACACCAAGCAGAATTGTGGGCTTCTTCTATGTGCTTTGGTTTCATTTTGAGTTTGTTTTATTGTTGAAACATTGTAGCCCAGTTTGTTTGCTGTTTCATTGACAATATAGGACATTTACATTTCACTAAAATAACAATAGAAGAGTGCAAAGAGAAACAGTTATAACATTGATACTTGTGATGAAAATTAATAAGGCTGTGCATCTGAGAAAGTAAAATGCTCTGACAAAAATGCCTATGCAATCAGTAAACTTCTAAGAAGTGCACACAGATAAAAGTAATATTTTCTAATGAATATATAAAAATGTTTATAATTTATATCTGAGCATATCCAGTATATAACTGAAAAATGCAATTATACTTTATCATAAGTAGTCTTCTGTGCAGATAAATCCAAAGTAACAGCAATCTTCTTCTATGTTATCCACATAAAGAAGTCTCTTCACCTTCAGGTTTCTAGCTACATGGTTCCCTTTTTACAGTGCAGATTCAGGCCTCTGAGCACAGTGAAAATGCAAACGAGGTGGGGACACATTAGAATTGCTGAATCCCAAATTCTTGGCTCAGTGTAGCAGATGTAAACATACTACAGGCACTCCTTCAGTGTTTGTTGCTAATGGATTGCAATTGTGAATGACTACTGGTAGTGAGAAAGAAAGCACAACATCATTTCAGATTCACTTACCTTGAGTGGGTGTGTCAGCCAGGTTAGACTTGCAAAGTGTAGAAGCAATTGTGTCAAGGTTTTAAATGTTAATAAGTAGCACTAACTTCACAGTTTCTGTTCAGTAACATCCACCCTTCCTGTCATTTGTTGACAACTGTATATTATTGCCATTTAATATCCTCACACATTTTAAGGACATTGATACAAAATGCCTTACAGACTGCATGTCTCAGATTACTGGTCAGATAACAGAAGACTGAGTAACACACACAGAGTGATAAGACAGAGCTACATTTCTGCAAACAATTGTCATAAATGATTGTGTGAGAACCTATTGCACTACATCTGAAATGAATATATGTACAAACAACTCATAAGTGTAGAACTGTCATTATGTTTTGTTAATACCGTGGATGACAGGCTCACTGGCGTGAGAGTTCAAATCCAAACCTGTGTAAAAATATCTAATGTATACCAAGAAAAATGTTGTACTATTGTTTATTTAATATATTTGTTTTCTTCCCTTTTTTCTAATTTTCTTTTTTATTTTATGCCAGTATTTCTGCTGTGCATGGCTTAGCACAAACAATGGAAATGGAGAAACACAATAAATGTCATGTAAAGTACTTCTTTGCTAACCAATACATTAACTACACCCATGAATCCCTTGTGTGTGTAGCATATCTGCTAAACAGGTTGAGTCACACAGCATATACTATTAGTAGAACAGTGTTCAAGTCCCACCTTTGTCTTTGAAGGATAAAACCTAATAAACACTACTCACAAGGCTAAATAAAGTTTACCTTTGCTTGTTCTGTTTGTGTAATGCTTACCATCATGCAAATTTGGAGCAATCACCCACATACAAAGCAGACAGAACACATGCAGACAAGATGCAGGCATGCTTCATTTCAAAAAGGATACATTGTTGCATTTTTGGCTTTCCATCATGCAACACCACTTAGCGATGCTGTGTGGCAGTTAGCAACTTTCCCCAACACCTGCACTTCTAGAACATCTACAGAGAGGAAGCAGACAGTCAACAATTTCAAATTCAATAGGAGGGGCTCAGTGGTTAAGACATAAAAGTTAATAATGAATAGGTAAGTATCGCACTACTTAACTATCCCTATGGCACCAGGTGTAAGTGTAAGACAGCAATGCAGATGGTCCAGGGTTCCTTTTCACTTTATATTAAATGTCACATTAAAAAAAGGTAAACATAATTAAAAATAACAGTAACAATACTTATGTACAGCAGTGGAGTGCATATGAATTATATGAATGACTGAGAGTATACAGACTACTGTTTCTGTAATTATAATTGTTCTTTCTGGCCTTGGATGGAATTCAGACGTCAGTAAGACTCGTACACACATGAATGTTTAAACCAGGACATTGTGAGGTAACAAACATATATGATTAATCCCTCATTGTATCATATGTATTTATATGTAAATAATGAGTTTGCCTGAGAAGCACTTCTTTTGTGGCAAGGATGAAAAATCACTGCTATAGAAGACCATGATTTGCCCCTAATGCATAGGTTTGAATCCCACATTGTAAAAATTAATTTTATAAGTGTGTAAAGCAAGACAAAAAATTTGTCAGGCCATAACTTACACATATCTGCAAAGTTAAATCACTTAACAGTTGCATCAGCAAGCAGCCCTCAAACTAATGCTAACTGTCATGTTAACCTTCCCATTAAAAAAAGCTGCTTTCCTCTCTGTTTGGCATTTTTGCTCTCTGCTTAACATTGATCAAACACTGTTGGTATTGTTGCTTGGGGTTTGCGCACTAGTAGTAAACATGATAACATGCATTGACGGGATATCATTATTTGGTATTTTAGTGTTTTCTGGCTAGACATATATGATGTTAGAGGGGAAGGTGCCCAATTTGGGGTGCAGAGGTGGGGGTTTTCAGAGGTCCAGAATCTTTACTGGACTCCTGGTAAAGTGCCACAACCAAAGGCTTTTGCAGGGGGACTATACCGGCTCCTAGTACAAGCTTGGAATAGTCTAGCCAAGGCTGTCTCCAGTGTGACTGGCATTCCACTCACTGGAGAACAGTGTAGGCACCACTTAAATGATCAAAAATGGCAGAAGAGGGATGCACTCAACCAGTGGCTGGATGAGTTAAGAACTAGCAACATCCTAGAGTTATGTAAACATGCTAATGAAAAGAATTTATAATAGAAAGCTAAATATAGGCAAGACTGGTATGCATAATGCTCTTCTGTTCTCTTCTTTTCTTTTCACAGCTAATACAGAAATTAGTTTAAATAGGCAGGCCCACAATGAGCATCTAGATAGACTGAGGGAAGCAAGTGGTATGTATGCAGCACATGAGAAGTATTACTGTAGCTTTTAAATTAAAAAAAAAAATATATATATATATATATATATATATATATATATATATATATATATATATATATTATTTATTTTCCTATACAGTAGCAGAAAAATAGGCATGCATATCATAACTGTAAAAGCAAGCATGCATGCATCAGTCTGTAGTACAAACAAACTTTAGGAGTGTAGTGTAAGACTGTAGTCAGGCACTGCGGGTTCATATACCATGAGTAACAAGTATAAACTACTGCAATACTTTAATATTACAGAAATTAAATTCAGCACAAGTGGCGTAAATGCCCTGCTGTTAACATTAATCTGTATAATTGGACTAAGCAGGGCACATTGCAAGGATTACTTTGAACAATCCATAATTATAGTTTGCAGATAAATAGTTGTATTACTTTGAACAATCCATAATTATAGTTTGCAGATAAAATAGTTGTATTATTGTGTTAATGCATTGTATGTCACATATGATAGCACTAATGTTATCTCTTTTTTTCTCTGTCACCACCAACTCTCATTTCTCTCTTTTTTCTATTATTTGTCATTAAATGCTTCCATGTCAGCCATCTCTAACAAATCACTAAATGCTTTTCAGCACATGGAGGTAGGCCAACCCCAGTGGCTCAACTTGCCCCCACTCTACCGGCTGTGGCACTGATGCCCAGTGAATTTAAGACTAAACCTGGCAGCACTGTCTCTGCTGTCCCTGCACTACTTGTGCCCTCAGGAAGTACTACCCTGGCAGCTGGTGCTGTGTACCCTCTGGGAGTACTGGTAGAGGTGGGCATTTTGACACCCACCAGGAGATGCCAGGGTTGGTGCATAGGGTCATGCACAGTCCTCACTCCACCAGCTTCGGCATTGATGACCAGCACATTTGGGACCCAACCTAGCAGTACTGCTTCTGCTGCCCCTACACTACCTGTACTGTCAGAAAGCACTACACTGGCAGCTGGTGCTATGGTAATCTCTGCAAGTACTGGTGGAGGTGGGATTTTATCACTTTCCAGGAGATGCCAGGGGTGCTGCATAGGGTCATGCACAGTACCATTAGTGCATGCCTACACTGGATGGAGAGGATGCTTTCCCTTATGCTCTGCAGGAGGAGGAGGAGGAGACATCAAGTACTCCAGCAGCCAGAGAAGTAAGGGGACAGTGATGACTGTCCTGCAGGTGAGGACTAGATTCTTACTGTCACCATGTTTGATGGGCATGAGCTTGTGTTGTCCCCTCCCTAATCACAATCATGGTATCCCCCAACCTTTTGTCTTCTTATCTTGTCTTGTTTGTCCTGCTTGTTTGCAGCTTCTTCCTCACCTACCCAATTTACCTGGTTTAAGCACTTGGGCTTCAGGCCAGTTATTTTACATTAGAAGGGTTTGTGGTCTGCACTCTTGTGGGAGGCGAGGCTGGACTCTGCCCTTCTGAGCTGGGAATTTCTGGTTAAAGGCTTATAGTGCCTGCATATCTGAACTGCTTCTTACTGAAATTGGCACACCTTGTTTGCTGTAGCATAGACTAGATCCAGGCCTGCTGAATCTAGCTTTGTTTGTATAACAATCCAGGCATTCTTTAAAGTATTCAATTGTATTTATTACTGTTTGGTAGTAACTTGATTAAAGTGCAGCTATCATTCTAAGTCTTTTGGATTAAGCACTTGGGCTTCAGACCCATTGTTTTACATTAGGAAGGTTTGTGGCCTGCACTGTGGTGGCAGGACAGGTAGCTTACATCCTTCTAAGTTGGGAACTGCTGATTGAGGGCTCAGTGTCTGTTATTCTAAAAGTATATTAGTTCTGGTTTAAGCACATGGGCTTCAGGCCAGTTATTTTACATTAAGAAGGTTCGTGGTCTGCACTCTTGTGGGAGGAGAGGCTGGACTCTGCCCTTCTGAGCTGGGAATTTCTGGTTAAAGGCTTATAGTGCCTGCATATTTGAACTGTTTCTTACTGAAATTGGTACACCTTGTTTTAGACTAGATCCAGGCCTGCTGAATCTAGCTTTGTTTGTATGCTTGTTGTTTGTTTGCTTGTTATTTCCCTGAAACGCTAATTCCACCTAAAACGCTGTTTTTCAGTGCTTCTGTGGATCCCTAGTGATATCTGCATTGCTTACTGTACTTATTTCCTTGTTTCACTTGAAAGAAAGTTACTGTTTGTCATTTTTGCATTTAAGTTACCTGTAACACATTGCATTTAAGTTACCTGGCACTTGCCCACTAAAGCAATTATATAAGTCAGCACTAAAAATTAAAAGCACTACACCCTCACAAACTCCCCTGAGTACCTCATTCCCATTAGCCCTTTTTTCAATTATAAAGGAATTCCCAATACTATTCTAGCATGTCCAAAGGTCAGTTGTCAATCTCCTCTCCGGTCCAGCTGGTAAATCTGGGAATCTTGAGGCAATGTTACAACTGCCTCATGTACACAGACAACCCTCTCCTCCTCCCAACAAATTCCAACACATGTGAGAGATGCAACCATATAGCCATACTGGAGGCTAAACTCTCTCAACTCAGTACCAGTCAGGAGGAGGAGACCACACTCACTACAATTCCAGTCTCACATAGACCTACCACAGAGCAAACCAAACACATAAACAGACAAAAACACTTGGAGGCTCTAAATAGAAATCTGCCTAAGCAGCAGAGACCTCCAAAGCAGACACCCAAGCAACCGCTACCCCAAAACAAAACACATACAACACATAGCTCACAAAGCCAGCGCCCGAACAGTCACAGCCCTTAAAACAACACACCTGATACACTTGTAATAGGTGACTCAGGCACACTGACGCATCAGGCTGAACAAGGAGAAGGTCACGGTGAGCTGCCTGTAGGATCCGCCACATAACACAAGCACTCAGGTCACTCCAAGGCAAGTACAAATATGACTCAGTCATTGTCCATGCTGGTGTGAATGATCTGAGATGTACCTCCCTGGACTACATGAAAAGAGACATAGAGGAGCTCTCTGAGCGTGTAGCCCAGGCCGGTATGACCCTGACCTTGAGTAGCATCTTACCCTCACCAATAATGATGCCACAGTATGAAGACAAGATGATCAATTTCAACAATTGGCTTAAGTATTGGTGTCATTCAAAGGGGATCCAATGCCTGTCAGCCTGGGATGACATGCTCGACAAGCCACGATGCTTCGCTAGGGATGGCTTGCACCTGTCACCCCTGGGCTTTTGGATATTGGCAAAGTCTCTTGCTAACCCCATAGTGCCTTTTTTAGGCAAGGCTCAAAAGACAAACCCACCTCCATAGGTATCACAAGGGATAAGAAACTAAGAGTAATGCTACTCAATGCCAGAAGTCTAACCCTCAAGATGCACGCATTCAAAACTCTCCTTAGCATGGAGAACATTGATATCTGTGCAGTAACAGAAACCTGGTTTAAGGCTCCCAAGTGCACCCCATCACTACCAGGTTATACCTCATACCATGCTTTTCGGCCCCAAAACATGGACCGAACCACAAAAGGAGGGGGAGTATCAATATTCGTCAAAGATACCCACACCTCCAGGTTGGTGGCATAGCATGAAGCATCAGAGACTATCCATGTGCAACTAACAGTGGGTAAAACTGCCTTCCAGTTTATAGCCTGCTACAGACCACCCTCCCAAACCCAGGAACCCCACTCGGCCTTCCTGAGAACACTGGAAAATATGAAGGTCTCTCCAAACACCGTTATATTGGGCGACTTCAACTACCCAAACATAGACTGGGAGCATTACTCTAGCTCCAACACCCTAGCCCACAGGTTCCTAGAATTTATAAACTCAAATGCTATGGAACAACTTGTTACCACTCCCACAAGAGGAAAACATACTGGACCTGATCATCACCAACATGGGGACTCTGTGCTCCAGACCAGAAGTGTATCCCTCATTGGTAAGATCAGACCATAAACTAATCTCACTGGATATTCACATCCCGACTCCACCCCCTGCCCTGAAAACCACAGTGAAAAACTTCTCTAATGCAAATTTCACACTCCTCAAAACCGAGGTGGAATCCTTCAAAGCCCCCGGGCCTGTGGAAAATACGGCCCAGACCACAGAATCCTTTATAAACGCATTCTATGAACACCTTTAGGAATGCATGGATCATGCAATTCCAAATAAAACCAAGTTCAATCCTCCAAAGGCAGACGTCCTGTCTGGTGGACCCCAGCCGTGAACAAACTATGCAATAGAAGGAGGAAGCTACTACATGATAGAGCAAAATCCCAAAAAGGGAAGGCATCTCTGATCAGTATTAGCAAAAAACTACGGGCACTCATAAAATCGTCTAAGGCCAGCTTCGAGAGAAAAATTGCACAGAACACTAAGGATAATCACAAGGCTTTCTTTAGTTATGTTAGGAACCTGGGTGGGAATTCCCAGATACACTCAGAATTAGTCCAAAATGACAAAAAATACACCGAACCTACAGACATTGCCAACATCCTAGCTGACAGGTTCAGCGCAAACTCCCCACCCCCTCCCCACCAAAAGGGCAAATATCTATCCCAGCAGAGTGCTGCCCCTGACATCTCAGATGCTCAGGTAAGAGCCGCCCTCTCCAAAGCAAAAAACACAGCATCAGTGGGACCAGACGGTGTCTGAACTCCAAGAAGAGCTAAACCCAAACATAAAACTACTGTTCAATCTCAGCCTTACTACAGGATATGTACCTAAAGAGTGGTGTACAGCAACAGTGGTCCCTCTCCACAAAGGTGGTGCCTCAACGGATCCTGGAAACTATTGCCCCATAAGCCTGACTAGCTTGGTCTGCAAAGCTATGGAAAGGATCATCATAGACCTCATAAATAAAGATATTGGGGACCTACAGACACTGGATCCTACCCAGTTTGGCTTTGTTAAGGGCAGATCCTGCCTCTTAAACCTGGTTGATTTCTTTGAAACAGTCACTAAGGCCATTGACAAGGGGAAGGTGGTCCACACAGCCTACCTCGACCTCACAAAAGCCTTCGATACAATACCCCTCTTCCATTATAGATAAGCTCACCAGCTTAAATATAAACCCCTATGTCACTAGATGGGTTGCAAACTGGCTCAAGGACAGAACCCACATGGTTAGAATTGCTGGAGCCATGTCAGACTCCAAACCAGTTACAAGTGGCATCCCACAAGGCTCAGTCCTGGGACCTCTCTTGTTCGGTATATATTTCTTGGAGGTACAGGCCAACATGGAAGGACTGTGGCTGACCAAGTTTGCAGATGACTGCAAATAATTGACACTCCAGCTGACACAAGCATCCTCCAAAAGGGCCTCATAGAAACAGACAACTGGTGCCAGAGCCATGGCCTCAAGCTAAATGCCAAAAAGTGTATAGTCATCCCTTTGGCAAAACAACAAATTACCACACAGGTGGTAATCCATTAAGTACAGAAGAAGTAATTAGGGACCTGGGGACCCAAGTTGATAGCAATCACTCATTTGACAACCACGTGGCCAAAGTGGTTAGAAAAACATTTTATATAGCCCACCTAATCATGAAGGGATTCACATCTAGATCAGGAGAGGTCATCATGCCTCTTTACTCATCCCTCATCAGGCCCATAATTGAGTACAATGCCCCTTTTGGGATGTACCTTACCAGACACCTGCAGCAGGTGGAAAGACCCCAAAAGTACCTCACCAAGAGGATCAAAGGGCTCAAACAGATGCCATATGCTGCCCGGTTAAAGAAACTCCAGCTCTACTCAGTGGCATACTGCCTGCTCAGAGGCAATCTGTGCCTGACATATAAAGCCATGTCCAACCCAGAATTAATGGACATGCTGCACCTCAGAAAATCCAAATCCCATCGAGCTACGTGCTTGAGAGACTTGAACCTCAGCACTGAAATAAATAGGACATGCTGGAGGGACAGATTCATAACCCAGAGGCTCTCTTCACTCTGGAATAAAATCCAAGTCCAGGATAGGCAGAGTCCCTCATTGACTCTCTTCAAGAGGAATCTTGATGAGTGGATGGGAGATCGGTATCACTTCTGTGTCACTGTTAGACAGAGGCACAGTATACTAACCTTGAAAAAGGGCATAGCAAAATTATTTTAAAATGGGTGGAAAAAGCCAAACACACTCTGGCTAGGCTGATAAATGCCCTAGGGCAGATAGCCTAGTATGAACCTATGAACCTATGTACCTATGAACCAACATCCCTTACCCAACTTTCCTCTTTTCCTGAAGTAAAAAAAAATAGGGCATCTGTCCAATGAAAAAAATATCATCCCATACATAGCTCTCTACTTCGCACACATGTTTTCTTGATGCACTTGATTTGGTCCAATTCACTATAGAACATGATTGCATTGTTGTCACTCTTCTTTGTGGAGTTGACAGTTCAATTTCAGCCAATAGTCTGTACGTATTTTCATTACACTGTTGAAGAAATGGATAGCTATGGTTCTTTCCTACCTCCCTCCTACACATTTCTATATTGCTTTCTTATTGTTCTTCCCCCTGCTTGCCCCCATTTCACCACTTTCCTATCTACTCCATTTTAACACCTTTAATTTGGTGAAAAAATAGAATCACATACAACACACAAAAGTAACAAAAAGAAGCAATGGAGCCCTTCACTTTTTATCCTCTATGTTTGAGCAGAGCTTGGCATTCCACACCAATGCTAAGCGATGGTGAATGGCTCTTCAGTGGTTCAGTTGCTTCGGTGCGATGCTACTTAAACATGCTACACTAAGGTAACACGTGATAACACACAATGAATGTAGTAAAAATAATTATTTAATTTAAAACTATGACATACACCTGGATTCAAACCCTATATCATCTGCGTTCCAAAAGAAATGTATCAATGTATTTATACCTGCTTCCACAGAGTCAACTAAGCAGCAGGTGTATTTCATACACTCAATACTGAGAGTTTGAAAAGCTGTAATTTAAAACACAATAGCAAATAATACACATTGCACACTCATTAATCTCCTAACATGCAGAACCTTAATATCATGACAGTTGGATTTGGCTACACATCCATTTCATGCAGGCCTCCCAACACAGCTCTTCACTGTCCAGATTTTTGCAAAATGTCCAGATTTTTGACTCATATTTTGGTCCATTTCTCATAAAATTGTAGTTTTCTGGCAAATCACTGGCAAATCATTGAGGACTGAAGTCAGAAAATAACAGTAGACATTTGATTTTCAGACTTCATATCCTTCAAAAAATTAATGTGAATGCAAAACCTGTTATTCTGTCAACTTTCTAAGTTTGTAAGAGCAATATTTAAAAAGTGTCCCTATTTTGGGGCCTTTGTCCCCCATTATTTATGGTTTTGTCCAGATTTCTTGCTCTAAGAGGTTGAAAGTGCTCTAAAAGTTTGAAAGGTATGCCTCCCAACATCTTCTCTCCAACATCCAGTGCTGATGTCATCCACTATAAGTTGTCCTGCAGCCTTATAAAAGTCAGACTTGTGCCCTGGCACTTGTGTAAAATACTGAGTTCTGTAGTATGTGTACTTAGGTAGGGGCTCTAATCTCACTGCAGTCAACTGGCATGTGTTTGTGTGTGTGTGTGTGTGTGTGTGTGTGTGTGTGTGTGTGTGTGTTTGTGCACTAGCTTGACATTAGAAAGAGCATTTTACACCAGCATGTGGGACACAGCTATTACCATCTTCTCCTCACCAGACACTGCTGATGTTATCACCTATAAAGTGTTGTCTGACACTCTCCAAGTCAGACTTGTACTGAGGAACTTGCATTAAATAAAGAGTTCTCTAGGCAGTGTACTTAGGTAGGGGCTGTAATTTCACTACAGTCAACTGGTGTATGTGTCTTTGTGCACTGGCTTAACATTAGAGAGAGCATTTTACACCAGCATGTGGGACACTGGTATTACCATCTTCCTCTCATCAGACTCTGCTGATGTCATCGGCTATAGCTTAATTGTGGATGTGCAGTATTTCTATCAGGGCAGGGTCAGAGACTGGCCTGTAGTCCAGGCACAAGTCAACTCACCCTATACGATACAGATTACAATAATAGGGCTTTCA
Organism: Protopterus annectens; assembly: GCF_019279795.1. Taxonomy (NCBI): domain Eukaryota; kingdom Metazoa; phylum Chordata; order Ceratodontiformes; family Protopteridae; genus Protopterus; species Protopterus annectens. Next base: position 1,531,880,127 of record NC_056726.1, read on the forward strand.
GTATATCTGCATACATCATGGCATGGTTAGTAGGCCCCTTATTTTCTTGGTGAGAACCCCCAGTGATTTCTCCAGTTGCTGCAGATGTCTGGTGAGGTACATGTAAAAGGGAGCAATGTACTCTATTAGTGGTCTGATTAAGGTCATGTACAGTGATGTTATAACATCCTCAGATCTGGATACGATGGCCTGAATTATGAGGTGCATGCCGTAAGCCTTTCTATACCACTGTAGTGGTCGAAGTTCAGACTTCTATCTACCTGTGTTCCCAGGTCTTGGACAATTGGGTTTGAGCATGGGGGTGTTGTCAATGTTGTAATTAGCACAAAATTCCACTTTGCAGAAGGAAAAAATAATGGCACATTTTTGTGTTTTTTTATAGACCATGTGGCTTTGGCACCAATCATTTGTCCGTGTTAGTCCCTCCTGTAATTTGTTAACATCATTTGTGGTCCAATGATTGCACCCATTTTGCAGTAATCAGAAAGTTTGGTAAGCCAAAGGCTATATACTTTAGCCTGGACTTCTGAGAAATAGATTCCAAACAGTAAAGGGCCCAGCACAGATACTTGTGGTACACCACTGCTGATGGCTCTAATGGCAGAGGTTGATTCATCAACTTTTACAATATGTGTTCTGTTGGTGAGCCGATTGGCTACCCATCTAGTGATGTAAGGGTTAATCCCCAGCTGGGAGATGTTTTCAATGATTCCTGAGTGGGGGATTGTTTCAAAACCCTAAGCAAGATGAAGTTAGCCAGTGCGCACTGTCTTATTTTCAACACAGTCTCCAGACTGAATATTTTCCCATAGAAGGGTATACATCAACATACATACATCTGAGTGGGGAGGGAACAGCACTTGATGCATGCATGTATAGACATCCTGACTTTCCTTATCTGTGAGGTAGACCAACATGTAATCATGGACCTTTTCTAAATGGACTCTGGTAATATCCCAGCTGTGTGCAAAAGACATGTGTGAGTCGTTCATGCTACATCAGTGTCTGTTACATCTGTTAGATGTCCTCAAGAAGGTCATTGAGGGCATGCATAATGACAACACTATCATCCTGTGGAACTTGACCAGGCCAAGGCATCTGACACAAATCCACACTGAGGTATTAACTCAGCACTATCACAAGTGGTCATAAACACCTATATAACCAAGTGGATAGATCACTGGATCACATATGTGAATATAAATATGGTCAAGTATGTTAAGTGATCTATATCACGTGTCCAGTGATCAGGTCCATACATCAGGGCTGCCTGACCGGTCCTTTTCTGTCCATTATTTAAGTCACAGATGTCAAGAAGAATCTGCATGGATAGATTACACAAAAGCATTTTACAGTATCCTACATTCATGGATAAAAGAGTGCATACAATGTATAGGATATACCCTTCACTGACAAACTACATCACAGTGACCATGAAACAGTGGTAAATCACTTTGCAGTTAAGCCATGACAAAGGACAAATTATTATAGGTTCATAGGTTACTACTAGGCTAACTGCCCTTGTGGGCCATTTTAAGCCTAGCCATGTACCCCATGTGAGAATCAAACCCTGCACCTTGTGTCTATAAGGTAAACAACTTAACCATTAGTCCAAAAGAGAAGTACAGGAGCAAAACAAGGCTGGCAACAAAAATCAGCATAAATCCAGCAGTCACTAAGGCTTATTCAAGCAGCAGAAATAAATGCTCATTCAAACAATGACGGAATCCATGCCAAAAACAAGTAAAATCCAAGCTGTTTTATTGGTAAGCGCTTTCACCCTGTAAGGGCTTTTTCAAACCATAAGAAACAAACACTAAATAAAATCAAGTCACATTTTATAAGGAAATAGGGCTGACATCACTTCCTATTCCTGATTAAAATTTTTCAGTATGCAAAAACAATACATATATATAAAAAGTGTGTATATAAAAACTATATATACAAACCATATACATATAGAAAATACACATCTGTGTATAAAGACAAATATAAAACATTTTGTTAACATTCTAAAATGTGTATGTTTATCTCACAGTAAGTCTCCTATTCTTAAGAACAGGTTTCAACAGAATTTTGTCATTCAAACCTGGTGTCTCTGGTCTGCTCTAAGTCTGATAATCCATTTTAATTCCAGTGTTTCAGTGTAATTGCATATAACCCCTCCCCTAACACTGGGTTCATTGATCTGTATAACTAAGAATGCAAATGAATGTCTATAATGTGTTTAGAAAGTGCACTGCGTGGAGACAACGTGCGGATGTGATAAAGGTGTTTCCTTACCCTATCTCGTAGGTGTCTGTCTGTCTTGCCTGCATAGAATGCTTGACAGGCAGTGCACTTGGCTAAATAAATGACATGTGATGTATTGCAATTAGCAATGAGTTGAAACCTGAAACAATAGGAGGTAACTGGGTGAATAAACTGGGAACTGGTGTCTACAAATTTGCAAAAATTACAACAATTGCATGATGCAGTTCCCACGATATTGGTCAAACACTCATTAGGCTGTGTAGATAGGTGAGGGTAACAAAGTAATCTATGTAGGTTAGACTTGTTCCTATATCTAAAACAAGGGTCCTCACCAGCAATGTCTTTGAGTTGTGAATCAAGTAAAAGTAGATTCCAATTCTTGTTCAAAACCTCTCTGATACTGTTTATATCTTGCGTATAACTAACAGAAAATCTAACTGGTGGATTCCTAACTTCAGGACATATATCAGGGACATTCTCTACTGAATATGGTTGTGAGAAATATCATTTAGCAATACCATTCCTCAGCTCCAAAACACCTTCAAAGTGGGATTGTGATCTCATCTGGCCTATATACTCTTTGTAAAAGCCTGTTGTTTAAGTTTGACAACTCATGTAAGAAGCTATCATAATTTGGATTCATCCTGGATGCTCTTATTGCCTGTCCCTTTATCAAATTCTTATAAATGTAATTGGGGTGCATACTTTCTCTATGTAATAGGGAGTTCCTATAGAATGTTTTTCTAAAGACTCCGGTATTGAGCATCCCATTTGGCACTCTGTCAACAAAAAGATCCAAAAAAGTAATACAACTAATCGAACTTTCAATAGGAAAGTTAAAAAAAATAGTTAGACTGTTAATCTCTTTATGGAAGTCATCCAGGGCTTTATCTGTACCAGTCCACAGGAGGAAAAGATCATCAACAAAACGTGCATAGAAAACAACATGTTTCTTGAAACTATCTAGGACAAACAGCTTATTGCGTTCCCAGTCCAGCATGACAAGGTTGGCGTAGCTATTGCCGCATGAAGTGCCCATAGCCACGCCATCCTTCTGAATACAGGCTACCTCATTAAAAAGAAAGATGTTATTTTCCAGGACAATTTCCAACAAAGCACCAAATAAATCTTTCATAGCTGGACTATAGGCTTTGCAACTCTGTAAACATCTCATAACACACCTTCAGAGTTAGGTATCATAGTAAAAAGGGACTGTACATCCAGGGTAACCTTGTTAATAAAACGGCTTGGATTTTACTTGTTTTTGGCACGGATTCAGTCATTGTTTGAATGAGCATTTATTTCTGCTGCTTGAATAAGCCTTAGTGATTGCTAGATTTATGCTGATTTTTGTTGCCAGCCTTGGTTTGCTCCTGTACTTCTCTTTTGGATAATTTATTTATTTTATTGGTAACAGGAGCATTTGGACCATGATAACACTTACTCTTATAGTATAGCTTAACCATTAGGCCACCCTCCAAACCTAAAGAATAAAAATCCAAACGGGGTTATTCCAGGGTGACTCCCTGTCCCTGCTGCTGTTTTGCCTTGCACTTAACCCATTAAGCTGTCTGCTTAACAGATTAGGTCATGGCAATAATGTGGCTCCCAGAAAGCAACAAAGTGTAAAGACTTCTCATCTTCTCTTTGTCAATGATATAAAACTGTATAGCTCATCAGATGAAAAACTGAAAGCATGACTGCAAGTAGTCAAAACTTTTTCAGATGGTATAAGAATGCCATTTGGTCTTGATAAATGTGCAAAAGCAACCTTTAAAGCACGAAAGCTACAACACCAAGAAACCATCAGTTTGGGAGAAGAATGTGATATAAAAGAACTTGAGCAAGAGAAAGTGTATAAATATTTGGCAACTGATGAAGGATCAACAATAAAACATGAACAAATGTGAATAAAAGTAAGGAATAATTTAGAAGACTATCCCCGGGATTCATGAAGCTTGGTGCAAGGACGATTTTAGCTTTGCGCCAAGCGTCCTCATTACAGATGGTGCAGCAGCGACATATGAATATTTATGAGGGCACGCCGCTGCACCCTCGACGTGCACAGGAAATGTGTGCGATTGCAAGGGGCATGTACGAGCACTCTATGGAGGTGTAAACATGCCCCGGCAGTTGCACAACCTACTATGGTTAATATTAGAGCCCACCTGTAATAGTAAGCCAGGAATTCAGTGTCCATGGATACCGAAATGTATGCTAAGCATACAAGAGTGTCCACGAACAGTGAAATGAAATTGAAGTAGTAAACACCCAAGCACGTAGTGGAATGTTGAGCCCCGTCCCTAGAACTTTCACAATTAGATTCCCCATGTCCCGATTTTACATTTGTATTGCTGCAATATCGAAAGTGTAAGCAAAGTGTAGCATATTTGCACGTTGCTGCCTTCCGCTGAGCGTAGCTTACACATCAAAATCATTCAAATAGAGAAAAACATGCAGAATCAATGTAAATGTCAATAGTGTAGTGGTTAGAGCATCCGCCTTAATGAATAGGCATTCATGGTTCAAGTCCAGCTATAGCACATATCATTTTCCATGTGGAATGAATGTCATTTTGCTGTAAAACCAACATAATAACATATAAATGTGAACTTGAGTATCGCATGAAATGTTTAACTAACTGTCATTCAATCAAAGTGGTACTGTCATAATGAATAAGGCACTAGTAAGCAGGTGTAAGCACAAATAAGCAGCAGTAAACATATATAAGTACCAGTAAGCATGTCTGAGTGCGCTTGCACAGGTGTAAGCAGTGCCCAGCATAGGAAATATATGTAAGCATGTACAGATATATAATATATATATATTTTATATATATATATATATATATATATATATATATATATATCTATATATATATATAAATCTATGAAGAATGAACATCGTAACAATAAAGCATACAAAAGGAATGAGAAGGGAATCAACAGCAACCCCAGTATTATATAACGCTGTCAGCATATGTCATATCAAGCTGGGCAGGAATGAGCAAAGCACTGCTACTCACACCACAGGCAGGATATTACCAGTGGGAGTAACATTGTTGATCTGCTAAGTCTACTTTACGATCAGAGGGTAGCCCCTGGTGAGACTACCCAAAAATTGATAGGATAATTGGCCATCCGACCATTACACAAGCAAGGGCAGGTATGTTCAAGGACTAAATGGTGGGAGAGCCTGAGAATACATGGGTTGGGACAACATACATGTAGGGCCCCTAATGCTCGGGAGAGGGAAATGTGTGGGGGTGTGTCATGGCCCCGATAGCAACTGGACAATGGATGGTATGTGTGTATGTTGAACTCAGGTGGGGTGGAGGAACTATGGGTATGAAATTATCGATCCAGGCGTATCAGGGTTGGATGTGCTGGTTCTAATTGGACTGCCTCGTGGAGGTCAGCGAGTTCGTTATAAGTATATATGCATAAAAACCTGCACATATGTATATGTAGAAGTACATTCCCTGTAACACATTCATTCCATTTGCAGACATAAATAACATGAATGTGCCCTTACAGACCTTGACAGTAGATGGAATAATAGGTTGTGCATAAGAGGGAAGGGAAGCAATTGCTAAAACGCAGAAGTGTGTACAATGTCCGAAGTTAGTGCTGTGCTGAGAAAATCAAAAGTGAGGACTTTCTCACACATGGAATCATTCCTGTTATCTGCCTGCTATGGCAACACCAATTACTAACCTGGTCTATTTGTAAAAGAATTACGCTGAACTCGTACATAATTAGGCTCTCATGTGTAACGTGTGCGTTACCACATAGTCATACTTATTAATTTATTGTAGTGTCATGTTAACGGGAGTAAGGATGTAATGAAGTATAGAGTCTAATCTTGAAATAAAGACATGCGTGTCCCATGTGGGGCAACCCAAAAATTGCGAATAGTGTCCTATTGGTCGCTCATGTCACCAATGTTTGTGGACTAAAAGTTTGGGATTTCTGAGGATACGTGGAGTGAGTAAACCGATGGGATGTGTCTACAGGAGTAGGGAGTGGCCACTGTGTAGTGGTGTGAAAAATGGATGACTGCAGTGCTAGTGAGGTGTGTGTTTGGGGAACTAGGAGTCATGGATATATGGGTATATGGGTATATATGCAAATTAAGCAGCACAGCAATAGTGTATTGGTTAGAGCATCTGCCTAACAAACAGACATTCCCGTTCTAAATCCCACTGCAGCACATACCATTTTCCATCCGTAATCTGTATATGAACATATTTCGACATCTGTCCGGTTAATAGCTTGCAAAATAACAATTAAAAGTGAACTGGAAAGAAGTGTCAGTGTCATAATGAATAAGGCACTAGTAAGCAGGTTTAAGCATATATAAACACCTGTTAGCGTGTATAAGTGCGTTTGCGCGAGGTATGCATTGCTTAACAGACACACACACACATATATATATATATATATATATATATATAAATGTCTATATATTTTTTTATATATATATATATATATATTTATTATTTATTTATTTAACATTTGTTGACCGGGAATGTCCGACTAGGTTCCACAGAGCCTGTTTTCAGCGGAGGTCCGGGGAGAAATGCTATATATATATATATATATATATATATATATATATATATATATATGTATATATATAGTTGCAGACATATACATATATATATATATATATATATATATATATATATATATATATATATATATATACATATACATATATATATTTATATATATATATATATGTGTGTGTGTGTGTGCATAGATATACACAGATATACAGCTATGATAGGAAACAGCACACAAGAATGACATATGTTCACAGGCTATGCCAATGGAAATGAGGGGCCCAAGCAAGAAACATGAAACACATAGCATGACCTTACCCCCCACCAGCCGGACACAGGAAACATACACACAAACCTGCAAACAATGTAAATAGTCCACTGCTCCCCAGACCACAGGCAGGATATAACCGGGGGGGGGGGCGGTACACAGTGCACCTGTGAAATCTAATCTTGGAACACAGACAGGAGCGTCCCTTGCGGGATGCCCCAAAAATTGACATAAGACCAAAGGAAGGTGATATGCCAACTGTTTTGGGTGGGGTGTGTACATACCTGGAATACAAAGGTGGGAAAGCATGATGACCCATGGGTCGAGACAATGTATGACATGGGTCTCGTGAAGTGGAGAGTGGGCAGCGTGCAGTGGTGTGTTCAGACCCGACCAGGACCCAGAGTAAGGATGGGTGCTGTAGAAGAGGTGCTAGTGGGAGAACTATGGGTAGCTAGTTATGGGTCTAGGTGTGCAGGTGTTGGCTGATGTGGGCCTATATGGACAGCCCCAGGGATGTTAGTGAAAGTGTTCATTGGGCAGAGGTGTCACCCAACGAGCAGCCACACCTGCTACGAGTCCCATTGCAGCAAAGTGTAATCTACATGGCAAGGAACAGAATAACCAGATGTAGATGTATATATGTAAAGGTATGTGTGTATATATCTACCCATAGCGACATAGAGATATACCTCTCCATCTCCATAGTACAAATGTATACATACAGAGACAGAATACATATACATACCCACATATAGATATATACATATGCAGACACACATAGACCCATATGTTGTTAGATATATATATATATATATATATATAGACAGCAATATATAAATATATACATGTATGCGTACATATGCAGATATATCAGTATATAGTAATGTACTATGACAGGAAGCATATATATATATATATATATATATATATATATATATATATATATATATATATATATATATATATATATATATATGTGTGACTATAATTATACACATGTAAATATCTAGGAAATGCTACAGCAATTATGAATTACATATGTTCACAGGCTGCGCATATGGGGATGAGGGGTCCAATCAACAAACGTGTAACACATAGCATCAACCCACCCCCCCCCCAGCTAGGCAGGTGAGACATACAGACACACAATAAAAGTAAACACACAACTGCTTCCCAGACCACCGGCAGGATACTACCAGTGGGAGAGACCCGCCAGGTCTAATCTTGAAACAAAGACATCAGTGTCCCTTGTGAGACACCCCAAAAATTACTGATCATAGGAGTCAGTCCCTGCAATGATTCATCAAACCAGGCTGTAGATGTACACGGACCAGTAGGTTGTGCAAGCCTGATAACCCATGGGTTGACACAACATACGACATGTGTCCCGACACAAGGAGAGTGGGCAGTGTGTAGTGGTGTGTTTATACCCCGACTGCACCCACAGTAAGGATGAGTGCTGTAGAGGAGGGGTAGGTGGGGGAACTATGCATATGCAATTATGGGCCTAGGCGTGTAGGTGTTGGCTGCCGCAGTCGTATTAGCACCAGCCTGGGGATGTGAGTAATATTCCGAAATGGCCATAGCTTACACCCATACCTCTCAACCCCTAAGAGCAAATACACTGGACAGGATATAAACCATTGAGGGAACAAATAGGGACCATACCTCTCAAATGTCCCTGATTTCCAGGGACGTCTCTGATTTTGACTCAAATTCTAGCTCTGTCCCACTTACTCCCTCCTAAAACTAGTGACTTTTGGAGGAAAGGTGGTAAATTACACGTAATGAATAATGACAACAATTAAGAGTAATACATTTCATTTACCTCAGAAAATGTGTATTAATTCATATGCTCTGAGTCTGTCAACGTTTCAGGTTAATAGCACTAATATTTTAAATGTGTCCCTGATTTCCCTGATGTTGTCATCACTTGTCCCTGATTCAGCTGATATTTGTTCCCAAACATTTGAGAGGTCTGATAGGGACAGAAAGCACATATTCCACTTACAACCTTAGAAAGATGATAGAATAATAGGTATGCAGTAGCATGACTCGGCTGAAGGATGTGGGTTCCAAAACCCAATTACTTGTCTGTATTTAATGGTGACAGTTCCCATGTATTTGCCAGACAGGTGCAGATTGTAAGAGGAACACACTAATAGTATGAATCAAACTCTGGACAGGCCACAGTTTCCGTACAGTCGAACGGCAGGCTTACGCCTAATTGGCAGCCATTCCTGAAACTGTAGGCATGTAATCTGATGTAATAGGCATCACAAGGTAATATCGTAGTCCTCACTCCCACCCAGGGTTGTGAGTGTCAGATGCAAACACCAAATGCAGTGCATTGGCAAGTGCGGGAGCAAGTGGGTGTAAGGCTGGTTGGCCGCCGGTATGCGAGTATCACATTGGTGAAGCAATGTAGAGGCTAACTGAGTGTAAGAAACTGTAGCCGGAGGTTAGCATTGTTTAGCTCTGCGCAAACCCGCACACACCTGCTCACAACTGCTTTAAAGTGCCTTAATCACTCTGTACCCAACAGCTCGTATTCTGGCCGGTTTACTATCATAATTTTGAAAATAAAAAAAGTGTACTTATTAGCGAAGTCTTTTGCTGAAAGTACATAATATCGAATGTCCCTAATGTCAGAAAACAGCTGTTAATGTCGAAAATGTTGCTCATGACATTTTTGACACTTAACAGCAATCCCACCTTTCCCTTAACTCCCTAACTAGCTAGCCTAAAATCCCATTTATGCAGTGGGGCAAGCCCCCCTGCACCCCCTGTGGGGGGCTGCACCCCCCACACCCCCTAACTTAATATTCCAACTCCGAGCTCGCACTAGAGTGAGGAGAGGGATGTATTTCCCTAACCGCACTGTACTGTGATCCCTTTACATGAGTGAACGTTATAATTGCAAATGCACAGTCCATTCGCAATTATACCATTCGCTCATGTTACCTGCTGAAATATGAAGTATTCAAACATCTGTTGTTCGAATACTTCATAGCCGTGCAATTGCACAGCAAAATTTTAATGATAAACCGTTCTGGCCAGCAAAAAACTAGCCTCTGGAAGGCTTGAATGCAGAACCCTGTACATCAGTCATAGTAGTAAACCAGTACGCCATGATAGCAATACATATAAAGGAGGTATCAGCAAACTAATTCCTTACAACAGGGAAACAAATCAAATATGTGAACTGAATCTATGTACAGTGTAATGTTCTATAACCTGCCACAGACCTTAAATATGTGAATTGGAGTACTGGAGTAAACATAGAGTTGAGGTGTCACTGTAATAAAGTTCAGAAGTGTCCAGGGCCCCATACAGTGTATGTACACATGAATGACTGATACCAGACACATATATAGCCTATAATGAGTAAGATATCTTTGACAAAAGTCAAATATAATGCTAGATAGAAGGACCGGTAGTGTTGTGAGTACAATGGGGTCATCTGCATCATGTGTACCTGGAACCTTTAGGAGTCGTGCATACCAGGATCGTGTGCATGAGAGACTGGGGTAAGGACAACAGTAGTATGTTGTGATGCAAATTAAAAAGGTTACATGTGTCCATTGGCCTTTTGTTTCTGTAAGGTGAGAGTGGGATGTTGGGGAAGGAGAGTAGTTATGCTCATGGAGGATAGGTTGGTTAAGATGACAGACAAGACAGCATACAGGGTCGGTATATGACACATGTGGGGTGATACACCTTGGACGGGGAGGGGTGTTCGGCAGTCACAAGCCTGTGAGTCTCCAGATGGAAACGGTGGGATGGAGGTCCCCACCCATGGGCCACTGGGCAGCCACCACAGCACCAAAACAGTCGCAAAAGTGGCTGTGCTGGGGGGTGTCTAGGAGGGGCAGGCTCACTCTCTAAATGTGACACTCTGCCCTCAAGCTGGCATATATGGCCTCAACACCCCTTACTGAGCCCCCTACGCACCAAGTCTGGGACTGTACGATGGTTGACAAGTTCCTGTCTGGACCTGCTCCCAAGGGGGACAAGCCCCATCCTCAGTGGTGGTTACACCAGAAGGTGATGCATAGCCAACAGAGGTGGAGGTCCAAGGCTGGGCCCCAGACATGCTGGTGCCCAATGCCATGGTCAGCTGAAGTGGGACAGGAGGTTCTGCCTGGACCTCCAATCCCATACAGCCTATGGTGTTGCAGTTTTAACACAGATATGGCTTAGTAATAGTCAACAGCATTCAGAATTACTTATAACAGCATGCATAGATATGACCATCAACCCAACACAACAGATGGCATACATTTGCAGAGGGAGCACAACATCTGCATATATACTGCATGACATCTGTACAAAGTGTAGAAGACTTGTGACTGCAGCTATGAACAGAGGCCCATTATTGGCATGTCACTGTGAGAACCTCAGACAGTGGCTGTCATACCACTGTTTCATGTGACATATGTCCAATCAGGGATGCGATGGCAGTAACTCTCATCACTATCACCATGTACTGACTGCAGTTCTCACACTATGCTTCTGCAGTTCACGGATGTGTGTTCAGTGAGTAACACAAGAAACAAATGGTTCCACACACCAACCATTCCACTGATGGCTCTACAGATGGGGGTTCCCTCACAAACAGAACACTGTCTTGTCAGTTTTAAAACATGCAGACTAGCCATTACTACACACCACTTGTTTAACTGGCAGTAGTCTCAATGAAGCATAGCTACACTTACATGCTGTAGTCATGTCTGGCACATCGCTCTCCTGTCTTTAGGCTATTTTCCACTGTGTATGTTGTTTGAGGAATATCCAGATATCATCTGTGATGCTGTTTACCAAACACCAGATCCAGGTTCCACTCACAGCGACTGTCATGGGCAAACACCAGCATGATGTTCCTAGATATTGTACTGTGTTTCCATGTGATTGGCTATGGGAACATCACCACAGCTGTTCCACATCCAATCAGCTAGAGGAGGACTGCAATAGGTGCAGAGGCCATCACCTGATCATGACCATCACTTACAAAACACAAGCTGCTGCTGAGCAGGTGTACAACTCCACATCCACGAAAGAGTGTGTGTGAGGGACAAATATGTCAATACTGGCCTGGTGTGGCAGGACCTGCTAATAGACATCAGGTTGACCTTGCACCTGCATCGATAGCATGATACAGGTATTCCCTGGTGTCAGTGACATCTGTCCATACAGGGCATGTGTGTAAGGCATTGTGTGTACTTTGTGGATCACATGTGATGGCACCACATATGTTGCAGGCATCCAGTGGGGAACATAGTGAAGACACATTGTCCGCAATTATGTGCCTATTGTACTGTTGGACAGGGTGCCATGCCCTCTGCAGCCCACTGCAATCACACCATGCCTATCTGTCATCAATGTGCAGGGTACTAGCAACGTAGCGGGATATTCTAGGCAAGTGTGTTTGTGTATGACACATGGGTTCAGAACGTATTCCGGGTAATAGTAGGGTTGTATACTTTGTTCACCAGGCCTTTTGCCAGATGTAGGGGTATGGCTTGCCAACCCAGTCCCTTGGCTGATTGACATCTGTACTTCTCATGAGGTGGATATTCTGACATATAATATGGACACCATATAGGAAAACTACAAAAACTGCTCCCTAACATGTCCAGTGGTTAGACACTCACAACCTTCTCTACACAGGCTCTGACTGTCAAGCACACACACACCTGCCATGTCTTGGAATAGAACCCCTACCTAACTAGTTTATCAAACTACAGCATTATGCAGTTACAGCATGTACTATGGAGATTACTGGGTTATAGTAGTCCCAGAGGTATATTTCTAGGTGGGTGACATCAACAGGATTGCCAAAGGTGTGTATGTGAATTGTAAAGTGTGTGCATACTCTAAAAAGCATTGTTCCTTTCTCAGGCAGACAGACACACAAACACACAGTTGGCCTGTCTGGAATTTCTAATTCTAGTTTATCCCACTACAGCATTACGCAGTTATAGCGTATGCTACAGAGATTACTGGGTTACAGCAGTCCCAGAGGTGTATTCGTAGGTGGGTGACATCAGCAGGCTTGCCTAAAAAGGGCATTTCAAGTGTACTGTGAGCTGTAAATGTCTGTTACCTGTGTGTATCTGCTGCTTACTGTCACAAAACACATTTATACCTGCTTACAACAGCTTAAAAGTGTCTTATTCAGTCCTAATTGACAGTATCAACAAGCCTTGCAGGTCTTGAACCTTGGACCATGCACACTGAGGTCACTGGACTTACCACTAAGCCATCTGGGTTGTATGCACGTTTCATGGATGTTATAATGAACATCTTACTACAGGTATTCCACAGTACTGAAAACAATTGGGGCAGTCACTTTGTGTACATATGTACAGAACCCTTGAAACAACAAAGACAGGTCGACATCTGTACAACTGTCATAACATATATATATATATATATATATATTATATATATATATATATATATATATATATATATATATACACCTACGGGATGTGTACATACACACACACACACACACACACACACACACACACACACACACACACACACACACACATATATATATATATGTGTGGGTCTATATGACTTGGTCGACAGTTCATATGATCGACTGTTTATTTGGTCGACAGTTCATTTGATCGACAAGCATTTGCCCCCTTCCCCAATGTTGTGTGACCCTGGAGTTGATATATATATTTGGGGGGGGTGGGGGGGGCACAGCCCCCCACATTGGGGGGTGTGGGGGTCGAAGCCCCCCACCTAAAATGCTTGTCGATCAAATGAACTGTCGACCAAATAAACAGTCGATCATATGAACTGTCGACCAAGTCATATAGACCCATATATATATATATATATATATATATATATATATTTATATATATATATATATATATATATATATATATATATAATGTGTGTATGGATCTAGGACACATACTCAACTAGCATATGTCTGAATCACAAAACATCGAACACAAATGCACAAAAGCGCTTAACATCAAAAAGCGCTTCCATGTATGTGTAGTTCACAAAAAAATCTATGTTTCTGCAGGGAGGCTTCACCCCTTGCACCCTCCACACCCCCCTACTTTATTATTCTCACTCCGAGATCGCACTACAGTGGGGAAAATGGAATTTTCGCTTACCCGCACTGTAGTCCGATCTACGAAACAGGCACACATACACGGAAGCGCTTGTCAATATTAAGTGCTTTCGTGTATGTGTTCGATGTTTTGTGATTCGGACATATGCTAGTTGAGCATGTGTCCGGATCCCATATATATGCATATACACAGACACAGCTATAGCCATATAGATATACATGTATATATATATATATATATATATGTATATATATATATATATATATATATATACATATATATATATATATATATATATATATATATATATATATATATATACATACATACACATGTCTGAACACCCTTTGTGACACAGAAGGGTTCCAAAGGAACTGACATGTACATAAAACAGAGGCATCTCTTGTTTTACAACATTTAAATCTTGATCAGTTCACCAGAGAAGGGATGGTTGTTGTGTATGTGGAGTTTGGGGAGGGGAATGATGGCTAATGTAATCTACCCCAGGGATTGTGGAGTTTGGGCGGGGGAATGATGGGTATGGACTTACACATTGGCGACCACTTCTGTATCACTGCTCGACAGTGGCATAGGAAAATAACCTATCCAACTGTAGTCTTTCTTGACTGTGTATTCTTTTCCATTCCTAACTATGTAATACTTTGTGGACTCCAGTCACCACGGATGGCTACCATGGTGTGCAGCATGTTAAAAGACATTATACATGTGTATGCCTGGCTACAGGATAGTCACACACACAAACACACACACACTGGCCAGTATTGTGCATACACGTCTTGCCTATGTAAAGGTAACTAGTACAGTGGTATGCAGTTGAGGTATGTGCCACAGAACACATACAATTACACTTACTCTGAATCCACTTCTGAGCTGGGTGACGTCACAGGACTGATTACTTGCAGTAGGGAGGGGGAGGGGGGAAAAGAGAGGTTTAGCAGTTGACCAGGATAAAGGCCAGTGCAAAAGGTGGTATCTCTTTGGAATACAGCAAAACCCACTGTCATGACAGGATGCAGACACCAATACACACACAAAACCACATTCAGGTATTTTTTGACATACACACACACACACACACACACACACACACACACACACACACACACACACACACACACACACACTTGCCAGTGGTGGGATTAGAACTCCTGCCTATCTACAGATCACTTATAGTACTATGCAGTTACGAGATGCGCCACAGAGAGTACACATTCCAAGGCAGTCAAAATGCCCTTCTAAGATTGAAGACAACAACAGGGATACTGACAGTTAAGATGCACATAGCTGTAATATTGTGTGTTTAAAGTAGGAGTCCATTACAACCTGTATGCACAAACAAGACACATCATCTGCAGGTAAGACATAGGTAGGCCTGAGAGGTATAGTTGTAGCAGCCAGAAACTTGTAGTCTATTGGCCATTTTGGGTCAATTCCTAGCTCTTTACAGCGCCCTGTAATAAAGCCCGCTTTAGTGAGCTTTTTCGCTTGTATTCAACTCAGCACAGCTCCTCGTGGTGTCCTGCAGAGTTCTACGAGCAGCAGAGAGCAAAAGAGTGACTTTTTCCTGATTTAAGTATTTTTTTCTGGCTTTTTGATTATTTACTGCTTAGCGACTGCATTTTCGGCAGTTTATACAGCTCTGCATTCTGTTTAAACTGTTTTTGTGTTGATTAACTGTTTTGCACTTTTAAAAAAGTTATTTGTTGCTTAATTTTACCTGTAGGCTAACACACTCAAGTGCGCTAGCCATTTAAAAGCATTTATAGCATTTACTGTCTGTTTTTCCTCTGTTTTCTGCAAAAAAAAAAAAAAATCTTGTTTTCCCGCCTTACTGAACTAGAATAGTCTGGGCTTTGGTTTGGTTCCTGTGCTATTCCATATCCTATTTGGATAAAGGGAAGCTTCTTTGTTCACCAGTGGGAGTGGGGAGCACTAAGCAGCCTATTTGTCCCTAGAGCAGTGGTTCCAGCCAGAAACTTGTAGTCTATTGGCCATTTTGGGTCAATTCCTAGCTCTTTTCAACCCCCTGCTATAAAGCCCGCTTTAGCACGCTTTTGCGTGATTTAGCGCGGAGTTGCCCATAGAGCACCATCGGGCAGCGCCGGTTAAACAAGGTTAAACTATTTCTGGGTCCGTAAAGTCTGCTCTTCAATTTTTCCCTTAGAACGTCTCTACTTGCAATCTAAACAGTCTATTCTCTATCTCAAAAGCTCAGCACTTGCTCCTAAAGCATTTTTATATAGGTAAAGTACTTATATACTAAACAAAGTACTACATTAGCCTAGAATCCCCTTGAGTACCCATTTCTATAGGTCCCTTCTGACTCAGTTACACAGCAAACTTTTCACTTTTCTAGCATGTCAAGGGGTCAGTTGCTAGCCCTCTCCTGTTCAGCTGGTGAATCTGGGCATCTTGAGGCAATGTTACAATTGCCTCATGTACACAGACAACCCACTCCTTCTCCCACAAAACACAAATACATGTGAGAGATGCAACTATATAGCCAAACTGGAGGCAGAGCTCTCTCAACTCAGGACTGGCAAGACCAGACAGGAGGAGAAGGAAACCACGCACACCACAAACCCAGTTTCACATAGAACTATCACAACTGCAACTGCAAAACAAACACATAAACACACAAAGACATACTCGGAGGCACTGATCAAAAATCTACTAAAACTACAGAGGCCTCCAAAGCAGACACCCAAGCAACTGCCACCTCAAGACATAAGACATGCAACACATAGTTCTCAAAGTCAGTGTGCTAAACAGTCACAGCCCTTAAGGCCAAACACAATGCCAGACACACTTGTTATAGGTGACTCCATAGTCAGACACACTGACGTCCCACTCACCAGACTGAACAAGGAAAAGATCACAGTAAGCTGCCTGTCAGGCGCTAGAATCCACCACATAACACAAGCACTCAGGTCACTCCACAGCAAGTACAAGTATGACTCAGTCATTGTCCATGCCGGTGTGAATGACCTGAGACATACCTCCCTGGACTACATGAAAAGAGACATAGAGGAGCCCTCAGATTATGTAGCCCAGGCCGGTATGACCCTGACCCTGAGCAGTATCCTACCCTCACCAAGAATGATGCCACAATACAGAGACAAAATGATCAGCTTTAATAATTGGCTTAATTACTGGTGTCATTCTAAGGGGATCCAATGTCTGTCTGCCTGGGATGACATGCTTGACAAGCCATGCTGCATCGCAAGGGACGGCTTGCACCTGCCACCCCTGGGCTTCCAGATATTGGCAAAGGCTCTTGCCACCCCCATAGTGCCTTTTTTAGGCAAGGCTCAAATGATAAACCTACCACCCTAGAAAACAAAAATGGATAAAAACTAAGGGTAATACTGCTCAATGCCAGAAGTCTAAACCTCAAGATGCACACCCTCGAAGCCCTCCTCAGTATGGAGAACATCGATGTCTGTGCTGTGACTGAAACCTGGTTCAAGGCTCCTGAGAGCACCCCAGCACTATCAGGTTATACCTCATATCATGCGTTCCGGCACCAAAATCCGGACCAAACCACAAAAGGAGGGGGAGTATCCATATTCATAAAGGATACCCACACCTCCAGGTTAGTGGCAATGCACGAAGCATCAGAGACCATCCAGGTGCAATTAACCATAGGTAAAACTGCCCTACAGTTTGTAGCATGCTACAGACCACCTTCTCAAACTCAGGAAACCCACACAGCCTTCCTGAAGACACTGGAGAGTATGAATGTCTCTCCAAACACCATCATATTGGGTGACTTCAACTACCCAAACATAGACTGGGAACATTACTCAAGCCCCAACACCCTAGCCCAAAGGTTCCTGGAGTTCATAAACTCAAATGCTATGGAACAACTAGTCACCATTCCCACAAGAGGAGAAAATATACTAGACCTGATCATCACAAACATGGGGTCAAAATGCTCTACGCCGAAAGTATATCCCTCATTGGTGAGAGCAGACGATAAATTAATCTAATTGGAGATCCACATCCCACCCTCTTCCCCAGCAAAAAGACCACAGTGAAGAACTTCTCAAAAGCAAACTTCACACTTCTTAAGACTGGAGTGGTATCCTTCAAGGCCCCCGAGCCAGTGGAAACCACAACCCACGCTGCTGAAACCCTTACAAATGCCTTCTACGAGCACCTCCAGGAATGTATGGATCAAGCAAACCCTAATAAAATCAAGACCCTTTCCCCCCAAGGCAAGCGCCGGTCTGGTGGACCCCAGCCATAAACAAACTCTACAACAAGAGGAGAAAGCTACTACATGACAGAGCAAAATCCCTAAAAGGAAGGCATATCTGATCAATACTAGCAAAAACTACGATCACTCATAAAATCATCCAAGGCCAACTTTGAGAGAAAAATCGCTAATGACACAAAAGACAATCATAAGGCCTTCTTTAGCTATGTTAGAAACCTGGGTGGAAACTCCCAGATATGCTCAGAATTAGTCCAAAATGATAAAAAATCACTGAACCCACAGACATTGCCAACATACTGGCAGACAGGTTCAGTGCAAATTTCTCCCCTACGTCCGCACCAAAAGGAGAAATATCTATCCCATCAGAGTCTAGCCTCCCAAACATCTCAGATGCCCAGGTGAGAGCTGCTCTCTCTAAAGCAAAAAACACAGCATCAATGGGACCGGACGGTGTCCCCAGCTGTGTGCTACATGAACTCAATGAGGAACTAAACCCACACATAAGGCTGCTGTTTAATCTTAGCCTTACTACAGGATACATACCCAAAGAATGGCGTACGGCACCTGTGGTCCCACTCCACAAAGGTGGTGCTTCTAAGGACCCTGGAAATTACCGCCCCATAAGCTTGACGAGCCTTGTCTGCAAATCTATGGAGAGGATCATAATGGAACTCATAAATAAAGACATTGGGGACCTACAGACACTGGATCCTACCCAATTTGGCTTTGTCAGGGGCAGATCCTGCCTCTTGAACTTGGTCGACTTTTTCGAAACAGTCACTAAGGCCATTGATGAGGGTAAGGCAGTTCACACTGCCTACCTTGACCTAGCAAAAGCATCATAGAAAAGCTCACCAGCTTAGATGTAAACCCATATGTCACAAGATGGGTTGCAAACTGGCTCAAGGACAGAACACACAGGGTTAGAGTTGCTGGTGTCATGTCAGACTCTAAGCCGGTCACGAGTGGTGTCCCACAGGGCTCAGTCCTGGGCCCCCTCTTGTTCGGCATTTATTTTTCTGAAGTGCAGGCAAACATAGGGGGATCGTGGCTGACAAAATTTGCAGATGACTGCAAACTGGGCACCATAATTGACACTCCATCAGACACAGACATCCTCCAGAGAGGTCTCATAGAAATGGATAACTGGTGCCAGAGCCATGGCCTTAAGCTAAATGCCAAAAAATGTATAGTCATACCCTTTGGGAAAAACAAGGTAACCCCAATTACCACATAGGTGGTAATCCATTAAACACGGAAGAAGTTATCAGGGACCTGGGGACCCAAGTTGACAGTAACCTCTCTTTTGACACTCACATTGCCAAAGTGGTTAGGAAGACCTTCTACATTGCCCACCTGACCATAAAGGGATTCACATCCAGATCAGGAGAGGTCATTGTACCCTGTACTCTTCACTTATCAGACCAATGATTGAGTACAATGCCCCATTCGGAATGTACCTTACCCGACACCTGCAGCAGTTGGAAAGACCCAAAAGTTCCTCACCAAAAGGATAAAGGCTCAAACATATGTCATACGCTGCCCGACTGAAGAAACTCCAGCTCTATTCAGTCGCATACCATCTGCTCAGAGGTGATCTGTGCCTGACATACAAGGCCATGTCCAACCCGAATTAATGGACATGCTCCACCTCAAAAATCCAAATCCACCAGAGCCACGAGAGCAAGAGACTTAAACCTCAACACGGATATAAATAGGACGTGCTGGAAGGACAGATTCATCACCCAGAGACTCCTACACTATGGAACAGAATCCCAGTCCATGTGAGGCAGAGCCCCTCACTGACTCTGTTCAAGAGAAATCTTGACGAGTGGATGGGAGATCGTAGGTTTACCCCGGGAATCATCTCTGTGTCACTGCTGGACAGAGGCACAGCAAACTAATGGGTATAGTATTCTCATCATAAGGGGTGGTGAAAGCCACACACACTCTGGCTAGGCTTATAAATGCCCTAGGGCAGATAGCCTAGTATGAACCTATGAACCTATGAACCTATGAACAACAGGCCCTGACCTGGAGTATGCCCATCTGTGGAATGGACAACTACTATTACTATACAGGGTTAAAGTGGTCATGCTCATACACATAGAATCACAGAACTTGTTTGGATGCATTCACTCCAATTACACAAGGTGGCAGTGAGCATGCTCATACACTTAGCACAGGGCCGTTTGGGATGCACTATGACTACAACTACACAAGGTTATACTGGGCATGCTCATACACTTAGAAACAAAGGCCTTGTTTGGATGCACTGACTCAAATTACACAAGGTGGCAGTGGGTACACTCATACACTTAGTAGCACAGGACTGTTTGGGATGCACTCCAATTCTAACCACAGAAGGCCACAGTGTGCATGCTCATACACTTACATGTATAGAACATGTTGTAATGGACTCCTCTTGTAAACACACAGGTTTACAGCTATGTACATCTTACCTGTCAGTATATATGCACATCATACTGGTTTACTACCAGATACCTGCATGTGGCCCGTAAATGATATATCTGTGTCTGTGCTGTGTGATACACATGCATACATGTACATGAAGTACTGACATATATATATTAAGTATACACAATCATGCATGTGTGGATGTGACAGACAATAAGTTAACTGGTGGATGTAACCTACAGCATGTGTCACACACCTTGCTGCCATGATAGGCATACATTGATAGCAGGTTGTGGACAGTGGCATTAAACTTGGAACAGTGGCATGTGCAAGCATAATGTGTGAGCCACATTGTGTAATGGTACTGAAGTGCAGGTGTCAAGATGACCTCTCCCGGCTGTGTTAGTAGTTGCCATTATTAGCAGGACTGCTACACTAAATATATCTCACATTGGTCATATACACAGCATCTGCTGCTGTCCATCACCTTAGATGTGGCATTTGCTACCAAGCACATTACTGCCACTCGCAGTGATGTCATGGTACGAATGACAACTGCTAGACCAAAACATTGAGCCAGTGTCCTGCTGTTATTATGAGGTTGTCCAGTGTCTGTCATTCTGGGCTGTCATGACTGACCGACAAGCTTTTGACACAGAGCACATGCATCCATGTTTCAAGTGAGTGTGGATAATACCTAGGTCACATTTACCCATATAGTAGCATTCCAAGGCAAAAGTCCTACACACAGAAGTAACACCCTGACACCTACAAGACAATTGAATTGGATGCTTATGCTAACCCGTGCTAGATGTATGGCTTTTGCAATCCATTTGCTCAATGTAGAACCTACAATGGGGAATACTGACATCTGTGCAGTGAGGAACACCTGGCTGAAGGCTCTGTAGTGCACAATTGCACTACCACCATATAACTCAGATCCAGACATGTGGGCCATAACACTGTAATGGACCATTCCAGGTGGTGGTGTCCACATATTCATAAAGGCTACTCACATGTAAAGACCACTACTCCAACATAACTCATCACAGATGAGTCAGGTATAGGTGACAGTGGCAAACTCTGCATTGTAGGTTGTATCCTCATATACATCCACCACCTTTTCCCCAGACTACCAACACACATCCATATGTAGTATGACATAGTATGGTAGACCACCAGATAACCTTAGATTGGTGGACTGTACCTAGGCCTACATCAACTGTGCAAAGTACCCATGTACAGACACAGCTGCATAATGTGTTATGCAACAGAATAATGCCACTGTTTGTAACAAGGTCAGTTGTACACATACCAGGGTCCCTCAGATGTCAGCATTAACACAGTCGACTGTTTCTGTACACCAGTAAACAACACCCCCATGGTTGTATATGACCTAACTGTACCTGCCCTGGATATGTACATCCCACACTCGTACAACATAAATTACATTACCATAGCTTTCATTATTCTTTCAACATACAAGTGGCTACATTCATTACACACATGCACATGGCAGATAGCATGCTAACAGTGCATAAGGTTTGATATCTATGTTAACAGAGGTAATATTCCCTCTCTACTAGTCACCCATGACACCTATCATATCATACAACAACCCATGTGGCATGTATGTCATTAGACATGTCCACCTAATGCAATGCCTGCAAATATACTCAAATAACAGGATCATAGAACCTACACAAGGCCTGTATTGACAGACTCAGGAAAATCCAGCTCTGCCCTGTATGTTCTTGAGTAGTCACAGGTGATGTGTTCATGACATGTACAGCCATGTGTGCCCACAGCTCCTACATATACCCCATGTCAACAATTGCAAGCCATGCATGCTGTGTGCTGTCTGGAAATTATCCTTAGTACCACAATAGCCAGTATGTGCTGGGGTAAGATGTTTACAAGCTACAGACCTTGCACATGCTTGAATGAGTGTACTGCCTAGCTCTAACAGAGCACATTGCCGGCACTCTTCCAGTAAACATGATGTGTGTGTGGTAAATATGATGTGCTGACTGTTGACCATTACAGTGCCCTGGCTTCACCATGGAACTTGCAAGTAATAGTTTGTAGGAGCATGACATGGAATAATGCTGTGTGTGTCTTGCTGATATGTGCTGTTGTCATATATGTAAGCTTGGCTAATCAGTGAAGGTGGTTGTGTCCTACCAGTACATGAATACAACATCCATTATGGTGTAATCCTTGGCTATGTTTCACACATGGCGTGGGGAAGATGTAGAATGTATCCTCTTGACTTGCTAGTCCACTTACTGATGTAGACCGCATATGTGTACATGTATTGATGTTTGTTTAGATTCCATGCGTGTGCAGTGTCTGATGTCTGAAGGTGACTGTTGTCTTAGTACATCATGTTGTTGCAATACAGCCTCAACATTGCCAACTGTATATGGTGATATGCTCAAAGTACAGTAAGCTGTACATGAGGTATGGACAGATGTTTGGACATGACTACTAAGTAGTGGGGCTACTTTGCAAATGAATGATTACTGAGGATAGCTCACTGGTGTGTTACAACCAGTCATACAATAACCTGTTTAACTGCTAAGGTCTGGTTTTGTTAACTGAAGTGGAAGACAGACAATGTAGAATGCAGTAAGGTTGACACTGAAGGCAAACCTCTTGACAGCTGTAACAGTAATACCTCCTCTGTGCATATATTGTGCATATATCAGCACAGTTGGCAAAGGAAAAATTCAGTACACTTTTTAGCGAATGTGATAGTGCTGTACCTCTGTAATACCTATCATGAGATAGGCAGGTGTTTGATTAACAGTACTGCCACGTGTGTGTGTGTGTGTGTGTGTGTGTGTGTGTGTGTGTGTGTGTGTGTGTGTGTGTGTGTGTGTGTGTGTGTGTGTGTCCATATATGTCACGTATGGTTGGGAATACATACCACATGTTTTTCACTCTCCTGAACACTGTTGTTGACATCAATACAGAGTGAAGTGTAGAAAGAAAGGCATAGGCAGGTGGTTGAACCTCACACGTGTATATCTTTGTGAATGCCACAGTGTGTGTGTGTGTGTGTGTGCGTGTGTGTGTGTGTGTGTGTGTGTGTGTGTGGCTGTCTGTGTGTATGGCTGTCTGGTCCCTGGAGTGAGGCTGTATTTTACCATAGTTAAATGTTAATGCCCCCCCCATCCACTCAATGCAATCTAGTATCCCTGTTGATATCATTAATCTTAGATGGGCATTCTAACCACCTGCTTAGTTGTACACCCTGGGGTGTGGCTTGTTCTTACATAGCCTGCTGTTGAACCCCTCTTCCCACATACACTCACTGCATTGTAGTATCCCGGTTGATGTCCTCGATCTTAGGTCATTCTGACTATCTGTACATGTATAATCTCTGTGGTGCGTCTTGTAATTGTGTAGTATTATAATGATTATTTGCACATAGGCAGGGGTTCTCATCCCAACATTGGCAACTGTGTGTGTGTGTCAGAGTTTGTGTTACTCTGTCTGTGAATCCCTGAGTGTGTGGGTGTGTCTGTGTTTGCATCCTGTCATGGCAGAGGGTATTACTGCTTCTCAATGAGAAGCCACTATTTCCACTGGCCTTTTCCCTTGTCATCCGCTATATCACTCTTTTGCCTCCTCCCCGCTCCAGGTAACTATACCTTTGATGTCACCTGCTATGGATGTGATGGCTCTGAACACAGTAGCTTACTACACAGCTATCATGCTCTTGGATCATTAGAACAGTAAACATAATTGAAACATGGGAGATTATAACTGTGATGTGGAAGCTACAAAGTGCATGCAGGTATTGTCATACAGACCTGTGAGTAGTCAACATGTACATATGGGACACTAAAAGCAAACACTGAAATCCCCCGACACATGCAATTACATCTAAAAGACGAAGGCAGAACATCAAGATCAACATGCTGTTAGTGTTGTTACACATGATACATACTGTCAAACATATAAATGCATTCTAAAACTGTAATACATGGTATATCTGCTGCCTGTCAACACTACTCAACAATATTAATCTACAATTGTGTACCTAGTATGTTCACCCTGTGTGTCAGACCATATGAGCATGTCCCTGCACTGATGGTGTGGATGCCAGGGATGCGGCACAGGCATCATCATATGCACAGGGTGATAATGTTTGCCAGAGGCCTAGGCTGTGCCATTGGATGACATCATGTGTGTGTGTTAGGGCATGTGATATCATTGGGTGTGTGTGGCTGTTATGCGTGTGTGTTGAGGTACCCTACATATGTGTCTGGTGTGTGTGTGTGTGTGTGTGTGTGTGTGTATGTATGCACACAGGTCTGGCATGTGGCTGGCCTAAACAGGGGTATTATTGAGAGCTTCAGACTGTACAAGGCAGGTTTCACAGTTCACGGTGTCCGGCCAAGGCCACGTGACCTGCGCCTGCCAGGGGTTGCATGGGCACTACCAGGCAGAGGTCCAGATTGGGTACTGTCTGAAGACACATGTCCACTGGAACTGTGTCTTTGTTGGGACCATCCAGGACCACTTGCACATGGCCTGCTGTGTCCTGGTGTGGACTGCACAGCACCAGCTGCACTGCTGCTTCTACCGTCACTATGAGAGTGGGCATGTGCAGTAGCATGTTCACGTAGATCTTCAGCAGGTGATGTAGCTGACCTACGTCCATGTGCCCGAAGCCTCACTCCCACCAGATGTTCCAGCACAGACATTCTACGCTTGAGGATTGACGTGCTATGGTCAAGGCCTCCCACCATGTCACCCAATCATCTATCCAAAACATCTGCAACATGATGGTGAGCATTTGCAATTGCCTGGATGTTGTCAGTTAATGTATGGACAGCAGACTTCTGAAGCCTCAGACCATCTCTTTTGTGCTGTTCAGCACATGTCTGTGCCTGCATTACAGCCCGAAACATGTGTCTGGTGACTCCAGCTGATGTGCTTTGTCACGCAGGGGCATGTTGGCCAGTGGTCCTCCTATGAGCAGCACTGGGCACATGCCTGTGTGGGACATCACCAGTCAGTTGACTGGGATCATGGTGTGCTGGCATACCTTCCTTAGTCTCCACACTTCCCTGTTCTATGCTACCACCTGCCAACTGTCCTTCCTCTATGGCTAGTGGTGATGGGGTATGTGTAGGCAGGGGAACTGTGTGCGAGGATGCGGGGGATACAGGTGGAATGGCAACCAATGACACAGATTCAGCCCCTGACAACCCTGCCTGTGCCTCAATCATACTTTCATCATCACTGCTAGAGTCTGTGGGGACACTAACATAAGGTGGACCGCAGGATGGCAACGCACCTACATCAACACCTGTGAGAGGCAGTCAAGAACTGTACATTACAAGTTATACAACACAGACACACAGATGAACAGACACATGCTATGGCACCCAACGACATGTAACATGCAGGTGATATGGCAGATGGCATTCAGCTTAGACAATTATAGTGGTAGTTATACATCCCTGAGCTGCACACAACAGCATGCATGTGTTATAGCAGATGGCATGCACCTTACACAATTATAATGGTGGTTAGCATACATACCTGTATTGCACCATTTGTGTTAGTAGCTTATGCCCCATACCTGCAACATAATGCATGCACTATGCACTGTTGCATTGCACTGCCATGGTGTGTGCAACATACACCACATGTTAACTGACCATCGCTGACCTTTGTACATCTGCTACTAATGCTTTGTGTTGGCCACTGCCCCTATGTGTGAGGACACGAGCAGAAGATTATGTCGACTGAATACTATGTTTGCCTGAGCCCTAGCTTGCATATCTCCCCCAAAGCAGTACGTCTGTTCAACATTATTCCACCTACACCTGAGCTGAGTCTACAGACATTGTGCATGAGGCTGTACACACGTTTGACATGGCTGTCCCTACTTTGCAATGGTGACACAGATCAGCATAGGTTTACTGATGTGTGACATATGACCTTGCGAATCACATGTAGTATGACATGTCTTCTGCTGACGTGTTGAATGACATGCATACATGTGTAACACAATGGTGTTCTTTCCAATCTACAGTACAGTGATGGTGTCCCAATGCAGGGACGTGTTATACTAACATGAGCCTTCAGCTGATGCAATGTTGTCTGTCCGCCCTACAAATATGCAGTGACATACTGCACACTGAGCTGATGTGCATAGCAATTGCAGGGTATCATGTGGCTTCACTATTGTTATACAGTGTGAGTTACTGACACAGTTCATAGCCATGACTGTGTTCACATATAATACATATCTAATGTGGAATATGACCCACATCAATGAGGGTTATACACACTAAACCCTAATGTGGAATGTGTGACGCAGGTCACAGAAGGGTACACAGATCATACCCCTGCACATCTACAACCATATTACTGATGCCTGGCAACTATGCCCACACATGGCTAACTTAGCAGTACTCTGTGTCCCACATGCCATCTGCATACCTCACACACATGAGGAACAGACATGACAGTGATGTCTAACACCAGCAAGGTGAATGTACTGTATCTCTGGCCTGATGTGGTTGTATGTTTATGGTGTGCAACACATGTATGTATTAGGATACTGTATAGGTGAATGCTTTCATGTCGTGACACACTCAAGATGTTCAAGACATGTTATGTGGTGGTTTCATGTTATGCCTACACAAGCTGTGCACAGGCCTGTATGATGTTTAATATTTCACATCTGCAATATCACCATTACACAAAGGTGACAGTTGCATTGTGTCGAGCCAATATACAACAGGGTGTACACACATGTACATCACTTCTTCTGTGTGTATTGCTTCATGTCTCTGGCCATCCTCCATGGCCATGTGTACACATGTTCTGTCCAATGGTTGTGATGGTCATCTGTTTCACATGTCAGTGTTATCCCATATAACATATACCCATAGATGTCTTATGCTCCACCGAGGACAGGGTTATGCAGACAAAGGGTGGTATGTATGGGATGTGAGATATCATGTTTTGCAGGATAGTTGAGCAGGGTTGCAGTCAGCCCACTACATGTCATGGACATGTCAGATAGCACATGACATTGTGTGACAATCATAGCAAAGGTATAATCCACAAGGGTGTATTCTGTGGGCTGGTCATACTCCAGCTCCTACACATTTAGAGTGTGTGCACACATATGCTCTCTGTACAGTACTGTTTGTATTCCCAACACGTGTAATGCTGATCTGTAGTACCTGTCATTACAGTGAACCACACCTCCACCATTGTATTCACAGTTGTCCGCACATCTAGCAATGACAGTTTGGAAGGTTTAGTGTAGGTGTTTCATATAGTCTTCACTTGTTTCACATGAGTAACCACTGTGATGCATTGCAGGTCTGACCAGTGTCTATAAACAGGGCCACCATACATTATGTGCATGTGTGTTATGGCAGATAGCATGCAATTAATATGATCTGTGCATTATCAAGCCTGGTAAATTATAACAATCTCACCTGACACAGGCTGCTGTTGCTGCAAAATGCCAGCGGTACCTAAACAGGAGTGTCACAGCAGTAAGATAATTATCCACACCTGTATGATAGCTACAGGGTGCAATGTCCATGTTAGCACATAAGCCAGTACAATACACTATACTATGGAGTATGCACATCTGTGCATACACAGAGTAGCAGACTATAGTATGTGGCATGTGTGCATACATGCCTTGCATATGATGTTACATTACATATTGTACAGTAACACATGTAATTATGTGAAATATAGTTGTGTTATATGTGCAGTACTGACTTACCAGGCAACTCCAGGCTCGGTGGTTGAGAGACACCCACCTCCACAATACCAGCTAAAGCTTGTGGATGGAGGTCTGCAGGTGTCCCCAGGTTGGCCAGTAGCTCCTCGGTACATTTGAGTGGGGACTGGGTGAGTGGCCCCCCACCTGTCACACCTTGTTCCCTGGCGATTGCATTAGCATGCTGCTTCTCCCATCTTATGAGGTCAGTTCTGTGTCGGCGCACCTGCTGATAGGTGCGATTGTGACCGGCAACATCATTTACCCTCCTGCGGAGTTCCTCCCACAGGGCATCCTGCTGCTGTGCATCCTGTGGCACATGGCTGAAGAGTGTTAAATGGTTGTCGACTAGGTATGGGATGAGGACCGCATCCTCCAAGCGGGTGTATGCTGGCAGCCTGCCTCGCGGTATGCCTGGAAGACATAATGATGGAGACAAGTCACAGTAACTCACAGAGAAGTACAGAAGTACAGCTGAACATACATGTGTATTACATTTATTAAGATTACAAATAAGTCTTTGCAAATCTACATGACACTAACACCACTGACATGTTTAAGTCACACACATTTGACACTTACTGGTGATATGTTGTTATTACTATATACGTGTGTGTCATGTGATGACATTACTCATACACCATGTGGATGTCGTCTTGATGTGGGCATGTCTGTTTGCCTGTACTGATGTCTTTACCTATCAGCACATGCCTGGATGTGTTCACATTAATGCAGTAGACCTTAATGCTGTGTATATGTCACATATATAGTCATACACAGCCTTTAGGGACATGACCTGTGATCCTGCAGACTTGCTCACAGAATGTTTTACATGTATGTGTTTTGCCATATACATCTACACGGCACTGTACAGCTGTGTAGCATCCTGCCATGTATTGCCTGCATTCCACATGTGAAACACATGGGACAATAGCTAGCCTGATGGTATTTGCAGGGTTGGATACCAACTATAACATGTATGGTCATAGTGAACTAGTAGGCAATTTGCCCTGGGCCATTTATGAGCCTAGGCAGAAGGGTTACCTAGCTGTAGCCAACAGACAGGTAAGTTTCAGTGGCCAGTTCAAGCAGTGCCACAGAACTGATCCACAGGGTTACTGATATGTTTGGCATGAGGTCATCACACCATGTCGCAGAGAGGGGTGATTTGCAGCTTCGCTGGACAGGGATACATAGTGTGGCAAGAGTATGTAAAGTGTATGGGACAGAGATCTGTCAGGCATGTTGTGATCCATGTACTAGAAAGGTGAATGTCCATGAAGTATGAGTTTATTTGGAATCAGGATGTGTTAAGTGTAGCATGTCCAACTGTGCATTATGAAGGCACTATAAGGGAAGCATGAGCCCTAGCCAGTATCCAGATTCCCAGGGGTGACAGGTGCAGGCCCTGTCTGGCAAAGCATCATGGTGTGTCAACCATGTTATCCCAGGCAGACAGATACTGGATACCCTTTGACTTGCACCTGTACATTAGACAATTGTCGAATACAGTCCTTTTGTCCCTGTACTGCAGTATCATTCTGGCCAATGGCAGAATGCTACCCAGGCCTTGGGACATATCTGCATGGGCTACAAGACCTAACAGTTCCTACATGTGTTTCCATGCAGTCCAGGCAACTGCATCACAGGTCCTGCACAAGAATATGGAATATGCCAGCACCATGTGTATAGTTCAAAAGTTGGTCTGAGTGTATGGGTATGTGGCTAATCATGGCAGACAGGCAGCTGACAGTATGTATGCTCTCGTATAGGTTGGTGTGTAACATAGTGCTAGACTTTGCATCCACAAATGAGTACTGTTGGGCATGTTTCCGGCCACGTGTTCTGAAGTGTGGCACAGTTATGCAAACTATGTCATACAGTTTGTGTATTTCATTGTCTGTCTCTTCCAGCTTGGGAGGTCACTTGTTTGGCCAGATACTTAGAAACATCTGATAATGTGTGTGATTTCTGGTAGTGTGTGCGGGTGTCCTTACTGTGTTCTGGTAAGCGTATGTGTTGGTTGTGATGATGAGATGCATGTGTTAAGCTACACCTCATGACTGTCCAATCCAGTCATGGCTGTAGACTGGACTGCCTTCCAGCTTACCCCTATAGCTGAATCCCAGACAATGTGTGGGGTGTGGTGTTAGGTGGGTTTGGCAGTGTGCATGGCATAGAGATTACATTCCCCCAGGATGGCCACATACACAAAGCTGGCATTAGTAAAACCAGTAGCTGACTAGTGGACATGCCTGTATGAGCATTCAGTACTACAAGTACCAAGTACTGTATTTAAACAACAGTAAACCAAGCTGGAAAGCACAAACTAGTAACTTTGAAAATGAAAAAAACAGGATCCAACCAAGAGACACACACTGGGACACAATGAGCTAGCGCTTTCATCCACTTTTAATGATGTGAACTTCTTCAGAAAAACGTTTTTCTGAAGAAGTTCACATCATTAAAAGTGGATGAAAGCGCTAGCTCATTGTGCCTCAGTGTGTCTCTTGGTTGGATCCTATTTTTTTCATTTTCAAAGTACTGTATTTAGTTTACTTATTGCTTATGAAGATGTTTTAGGCAGTGATGCTCACATGTAAATATTTGTGTTGTGGACGTAACAACACTGGCTATTATGGAAACATTGTAGCAACCTTTAGCAGCAATCCTCCTCTGAGGAGCACACCACATCCTGATAGTTGATTACAGATGATGCATGTGTCTACAGGTTTGTTTCCTTTTCTGGGTATATACTCACATATCCACCAGGACCATGAGCTCTGTTGGGCACAGACACCCACTCCCCAAAAAGAGTCATGTATCAATAGTCTCTGATGCCACTATCAACATAATCAGGATGTAATCAGATAGTGTAAGCCATTGATATCTGTGCAGTGACAGAAACCTGGTTCAAGGCTCCAGAGAGCACCCCAGCACCACCAGGCTATACCACATATCATGCTTTTCGACCCCAAAACCCAGACCGAACCACAAAAGGAGGGGGAGTTTCCATATTTATCAAGGATATCCACACCTCCAGGTTAGTGGCATTGCACGAAGTATCGGAGACCATCCATGTGCAACTAACAGTGGGCAAGACTGCTTTTCAGTTTATAGCATCCTACAGACCACCCTCTCAAAGTCAGGAATCCCACTCGGCTGTCCTGAAAACATTGGAGAACATGAAGATTTCTCCGAACACCATTATATTGGGCGACTTCAACTACCCAAACATTGACTGGGAGCACTACTCAAGCCCCAGCACCTTAGCCCAAAGGTTCCTGGAAATTATAAACTCAAATGCTATGGAACAACTAGTCACCACTCCCACAAGAGGGGACAACATACTAGACCTGATCATTACCAACATGGGGACTCTATGCTCCACCAGAAGTATATCCCTCATTGACAAGATCAGACCATAAATTAATTTCACTGGATGTCCACATCCCGACCCCACCCCCAGCCCAGAAAATCACAGTGAAAAACTTCTCAAAAGCGAACTTCTCACTTCTCAAAACTGAAGTGGAATCCTTCAAGGCCCCAGGGCCAGTGGAAACTACGGCCCAAACTGCAGAATCCTATATAAATGCATTCTACGGACATCTCCAGGAATGCATGGATCATGCTATCCCAAACAAAACCAAGACCCAATCATCCAAAGGCAGGCATCCAGTCTGGTGGATCCCTGCCATAAATAAACTGTACAATAGAAGGAGGAAGCTACTACATGATAGAGCAAAATCCCTAATAGGGAAGGCATCTCTGATCAGTACTAGCAAAAACTTATGATCCCTCATAAAATCCTCCAAGGCCAGCTTTGAGAGAAAAATTGCACAGGACACCAAAGACAATCATAAGGCTTTTTTCAGTTATGTTAGGAACCTGGGATGCAACTCCCAGACTTGTTCTGAGTTGATTCTAAATGACAAAAAATACACTGAACCCACAGACATCGCCAATATCCTGGCAGACAGGTTCAGTGCAAACTTCTCCATCCCCTCCCCTCCAAAAGAGCAAGTATCTATCCTGGCAGAGGGCTACCTCCCAAACATCTCTGATGCTCAGGTGAAGGCTGCCCTCTCCAAAGCAAAAAACACTGCTTCCATGGGACCAGATGGTGTCCCAGGTTGCGTCCTACATGAACTCCAAGAGGAACTAATCCCTCAAATAAAACAGCTATACAATCTCAGCCTCACTACAGGATATGTGCCCACAGAATGGTGTACAGCAACAGTGGTCCCACTCCACAAAGGTGGAGCCTCTACGGACCCTGAAACTATCGCCCCATAAGCCTGACTAGCTTAGTCTTCAAGGCTATGGAGAGGATCATCATGGAGCTCATAAACAAAGACATTGGGGGCCTACAGACACTAGATCCTACCCAGTTCGGCTTTGTCAAGGGCAGATCCTGCCTTTTGAACCTGGTTGACTTCTTTGAAACAGTCACCAAAGCCATAGATGAAGGGAAGGTAGTCCACACAGTCTATCTGGACCTTGCAAAGGCATTTGACACAATACCCCGCTCGGGCTTCATAGATAAGCTATCCAGCTTAAATATAAGCCCCTATGTCACAAGATGGGTCACAAACTGGCTCAAAGACAGAACCCACTGAGTGAGAGTTGCTGGAGCCATGTCAGACTCGAAACCGGTCACAAGTGGCATCCCACAGGGTTCTGTCCTGGGACCACTCTTGTTCGGTATATACTTTTCCGAGGTACAGGCAAATGTGGGAGGACTATGGCTCACCAAGTTTGCAGACGACTGCAAACTGGGTGCCATAATCGACTCTCCAGCTGACACAAACATCCTTCAAAAAGGTCTCACAGAGACAGATAACTGGTGCCAGCGCCATGGTTTAAAGCTAAACGCCAAAAAATGTATAGTCATACCCTTTGGCAAAAACAATGTGCCCACAAATTACCACATAGGCAGAAACCCATTAAGTACAGAGAAAGTTATTGGGGACCTAGGGACCCAAGTTGATAGCAATCTCTCCTTTGAAAACCACATTGCCAAAGTGGTTAGAAAGACCTTCTACATAGCCCACCTCATCACAAAGGGTTTCACATCTAGATCAAGAGAGGTAATCGTGCCCCTTTATTCATCCCTTATCAGGCCCATCATAGAATACAATGCCCCTTTTGGGACGTACCTTACCCGACACCTGCAGCAATTAGAAAGACCCCAAAAGTATCTCACCAAGAGGATAAAGGGTCTCAAACAGATGCCATATGCTGCTCGGTTAAAAAAACTTCAGCTCTACTCAGTTGCATACCGCCTACTTCGAGGCGATCTATGCCTACCATACAAAGCTATGTCAAATCCAGAATTAATGGATATGCTCCACCTCAGTAAATCTAAATCCCTTAGAGCCACACGCTTGAGGGACTTGAACCTCAGCAGAGAAATAAATAGAACTTGCTGGAGGGACAGGTTCATAACCCAGAGGCTCCCTTCGCTCTGGAATAGAATTCCAGTTCATGTGAGGCAGAGCACCTCACTGAATCTTTTCAAGAAGAATCTCGATAGGTGAATGGGGGATCGTAGGTTTGTCCCAGGGATTACTCCTGTGTCACTATTAGACAGAGGCACAGTAAACTAAACCTTAAAAAGGGCACAGTATACTCAAATCAAGGGGTGGCGTAAGCCATACAGAATCGGGCTAGGCTTATAATTGCCCCAGGGCAGATAGCCTAGTATGAACCTATGAATCTATGAACCTATGAATCACCTATGAAGCGTCTATTACACATGGGCAGCAGTCTCCTACATCTTACACTCCTACAGCAGATGTTACACTGGAATTAGAGATGATATGCAACTTGTTTCCTTACCATTACTGTGCACTGCCTTACATACAGTATGTGCAAGTGGCTGTTACGTTGGCAATGAGAGGTTAGGCTACACAAACCTGGTAGTTCAACCAGTGTGTCTCTACTCTCAATATCCACTCTATGTAGGTGTGCACATACCCATTTGGCCCTGCCCTGTAACAAGGGTCACTACACATTTGCATAACATGTGCACATGTACAGCTGTTATTGCTTGCAAATGATACTAGAGAGGTGGATATTACATGTGTTATGTGCATGGATAGTTACCTAGATCTTCCAATTATCTTTGCTATCATGCTGCTAAACTGTCAGATGAATACAAGTGATATGTATCCTGTTATTGAGTGTTGTTACTGCCAATAGACATAACTACTGTTTGCATAACATAACAGAAATGCTATGTAGAATGGAATGCAGATCTGCCTAAAATACTGTACATTACACCGTTATTGGCACAATATCGCACAATGCAAACCATATTTGCACAGTATGCCCACGTTTGACATGTGCATCTTACTTATACACCCATACATATGTCTACTGTTACAATATATTGACATATACTATCCCCTGTTATTGCACATACTTGTTGGACCAACCCTGCCACTGACAGTGGCTGGAAGCGAATTGGTGATTTCCAAGCCCATATCATCCCTTGTGGTGTATGAGGAGTTTTCCTTGTGACCTACAGCAGTACACACATAGAATACTACAAGCATTACTGCTGCTCAACAATACATCGCTACAAGATAGCTATTTCCACTATATGCATTGATTCGTACAGAACAGGTACTACATACACAGACATACTAAATGTTATATATACCTTCTTAGTAACTGGAGGTGTTATTAACTAGTATACTACATGTTTTTGTTTTGTCTTTCATTGTTTTGTACTGTCCCACAGGTAGATACAGATAGTTTGATTGTGTGACAAGGTAACCTTTTATAGATAGAGATCAGTAATATGTGCTATCCGGATAACCAATTGGTGTTCCTAAGTAGCTAATTACATGCACATCAGCTGTGTTGCTACTGCCTTAGCCATGGCAACAGTGGAGTATAATTGAGTACTCCACTTGGGTGTTGTCCCTTTGCCTTACTTGTGAGGAATACAGCCTGGAAGTGTTGTTTGAAATCCATTGCAACAGCTGTATGGAGACAAACAGTAATATATTGTGTGTAATGCCTTGAGGATTTGGTCTAAATGTGAGTACTGCTGTTATATTTCTGAACATTGCTACTTGTGCAGGGTTTGTCTGTACCTAATACTTCTGCACATG
The DNA here is from genome assembly GCF_019279795.1 of Protopterus annectens. Classification (NCBI taxonomy): domain Eukaryota; kingdom Metazoa; phylum Chordata; order Ceratodontiformes; family Protopteridae; genus Protopterus; species Protopterus annectens. Next base: position 1,531,915,889 of record NC_056726.1, read on the forward strand.
TTTTAGTCCGGCCAGGATGTTTGACCAGCTCAAGGCTGCATAGCTATGCATATAATGTTAGGGGGTTTACAGTGTGCTTACCAGACATCTTTAGTTTGGTGTTAATGAGTATCATACTGTGCTGATAATCAGTACTCAGTAACACTTCCTGGTGTACGAATCTTTCAACCCTCTGAAATGGGATTAGTTCATACAAACCCTGAAACATTAGCAGCTGTTCAATTGTATAACAGCAACTATTTCACATAGGGCCATGTTAGTGTGTCTGTGTCCAGGTATGTTAAGGTTTCAGCAGATGTTGTACAGTAGTTGAATTATTGGTTATGGTATGAAAGTATGTATTGATGTGATTAGTTTGGGAGTGGGGGAGATGTTGGTGGGTGTACATAGCAGATGTAGGTGTGTAGGAACCCCTTTAACCCCTTTTATACAACTTCTATATGTGTGTGGGTGTTCTTTCTTTAAGTGAACACCTATCCCTTAGTGGACTAATATTATGGTAATTGCAGGCTGATTCATTAAGGCACTCTTAAATGCTTCCTGTATAACACACAGGTGCTGTTAGTCCTTGAATCCTTTTGGCAATACATCGGAATGTAATAAAGTTTTGCTAAATGAAAGCTGTCTGTGAATTTCTGTCATGGATATTTGCAGTCATTGCAGTTGTGTTGGTGACTGTGTCCATAGAACATATTTGTAATAGTGTATTGGCATATACTCTTCTTATGTTATGTTCATATTGTTTGGGAGGGCCGAATGTGTGATTGCTATGGTCCATGTTATACTCAGATATGAACACTTCAGATGCTGTCTACACCCATGTATATATATATATATATATATATATATATATATATATATATATATATATATATATATATATATATATATATATATATATAAGCATACACCTTTCATTGGGTACATGGCGGGTTGTCCTATTTCAACACATTCCTCCCTTTTGTATTTTAACCTGTCTGCATACACAGCTGGCATACATACATTTCAGGTATCTTACTGGTAGGTTACTCTGAAGATGGAGTACATGGTTGCAGGTTCTAATTCTTATTTTACCTCTCAGAGTAGGCACTGGTAGGGAAAGTGTGAATAACGCACATTTAAATGGTTGTAAGTAGGTTTGCCAATGGTCTGCGCGACCTTAAGCAAAGGTTAAACCTGTGAAGCGCTTCACCGTTTAAGTGCTGCTTACCATCGCACAAACCCGTGCACACCCGCTTACAACTGCTTAAAAGTGCTTTAATCCACCAGCATCCAACAGCCCTTATTCTGGCCCTCAAAATAACAGCCCTTGAACCCGGGACCATGAACACCACAGTCACTGACTTTACCACTAAGGCATCCGAAATATGTACAAATGTTATGGTGTTTAGAATATACATTTTACTACAAGCATTCCTCACTACTGAAAACAAATGTGACAGTCAGTTGTGTACATATGTCTGATACATGTTAATGTTCATATGTTTGTGAAATTAGGTGTTGCAATGTGACATGACAGGGTGTATTATGAATGAGAAAGGTTCTTGTTTTGTGTCCTTTTTATTTTGTCCCCATACTCCATGTATACCTCACCAGTTCACTTATTGAAAATCCGACCCAGGCTCTCCTTGATGCATGATTTCATTACCCATCATTCCTCCCCCACCCCAATCTTCACATACACAACAACCATCCCTTCTATGGTGAATTAGGTTAATATTAATAGTTATAATACCAGAGCTGCGTGTATTTTGTGTACACTTCAATTCCTTTGGATTGCTTCTCTGTCACGTAGTGTATTCATAGATGTTTATATATATGGCTATTGATGTAACTGTATGTATATATATATATATATATATATATATATATATATATATATATATATATCTTTATATTTATATCTATGTGCAGACATCACTGACATGTTTATATATATATATATATATATATATATATATATATATATATATATTTCCTATTAATTTGTAACAGTAATACATACATAGACTTGTATGTGTTGGTTCACAAACTACAGTACATTACAATGTACTGTACAGATGTACACAAAGTGTCTGTCCCATTTGTGGTCATTACATTGGAATGCATATGGTATAAGGTGTAGTCTAAAGACCATGAAACATGAATACACCTTAGATGGCTTAGTGGTAAATCCCATGACTATACTGTGCATGGTCAAGGGTTCAACACCTGCGATGCTTTAAAAATGTTTTTTACTCCAGAATAAGTCTCATTTAAGCAGTGGTTAGCATATTTAAAAGTGTTTGTGTGACATTATAGCAGTGGTTAAACACAGTTAAACAAACTTTGTAATGTATAACCTGTGCACGCAAACATGGCTACATCTGGTAACTACTCCTGATATATACCTGTCAGTGATGTAACATCTCACTATGTGCTGACATAACATTACATTCTCTGTTGACTGTACTCTCCAGCACACATGGGTTTATATGGGTGTTTCAAATGTTTATTATACAGACAATTACTACCTATATATGCAAGCTGTGGTTAAGGTATACTTTTTAACATGATAAACATCCCTGACTTTATTGGGATTGGGACCTCGAATGCACAGATACTATGTGGATGCTGTAACCATTACACTGTTGACATTAATGTTGCTTCCGCCTATTTCCTATTTAGATGATTTCTATGTGTAAGCTCGGCTAAGCAAAGGGCTGAGGCCCTCAAACCCACTGAGCTTCACTTACTGTTGAAATAACAACATATAACAAATGTAATGTGAGACAATAAATTACATTCCTGACTACATTAGGCATAGCCCCTCACTGACACACTTCAAGGGAAACCTTTTTGTGTGAATGGGTAACAGAATATACACCCTTGGGATCATGTGTCCCAGAACCATGCAGCCAGGTGGTGGGGGAACCCATCCAGTTTGATAGCTGCAAGACCTGTTAGGGAAATTGAATGGTGTTGAATTGTCACATTAACATGCCCTCTTTAGATCACTAAGTGCCCATATCACTCTCCACCACATCAGTCTTCAACAGCTTCCTGCAACTCTGCCTGGAATTGCTTCATTGGCTATGCTTGACAGAGGCTCAGTTACTTTATCAATGATGCGGAGAAAGCCAATACACTGTAGCTATGCTTCTAATTGCCCTTGGGTAGATAGGTAGTAGGCTATCTGTGAACCTCTAAAGTGCAGGCCATCACAGCCATAGTATGTGAATAAACAGACTTTCAGATCACAATATACAGTGAGAAATCACCATATAGCCAGGAAGCAGTTAAGTACAGCAAGAACATACAGAACACTGATACTTAATCACTCCAAAAGCCTGTCTTGGAAGCTTGTATAACTTGTATAAGTTTAAGGCTTTATATTGCTTACCAGTAGGTTACCTACAGGAAAGATGAGAAACAAGCACAGATGGGAAACATGCATGTAACAATACCTTACCGGCTTATGTGTCAGCCTTAGGCTTTAGAATACTGGCCAAGGCTATTGGCACCCCAATGGTGCCTTTTCTAGGTGAGTCTCAAAGGTGAATACCAGCTCTGTAAATAGTACAATAGCAGAATCAATGATGGTTATGCTACTCAACAGCAGGGGTTGTGATCACAACATGCATGCCCTCACAGCACTCCTCAGGATGGACAACATCAACATCTGTGCAGTAACTGAGACCTGTCTTAAGGCTCCTAAGAGCACACCAGCACTACCAGACTACAACCCATACCACACATTTTAGCCACAGAACATGGACTTACACAGACATCGAGGGGGTGTATCCATATTCATCAGGGATACCTACACCTCCAGGTTAGTGGGGCAGCATGATACCTCTGAGATCATCCATGTGCAGCTAACATCAGTCACAACTGCAATGTAAACTGTGGCCTGCTACAGATCACCCTTCATGACCCAGGACCACCACTCCACCTACCTGGAGACAGTGGAGAACATGACATTCCTAATGCACACCCTTCCCATTGGTCGATGTTAACTACCCTACCATTAACTGGGAAACGTACTCAAGCATTCACTTCCAGGCCCAGTGCTTCCTGGAATTTTTCACCACATATGCCCTGTATCAGGTGGTAACCTACCTAATGAGGGGTGGAAACGTACTAGATGTGGTCATCACCAACATGGGCAACAGGTGCACCACAGCAGAGGTTAACTGGTCATTGGTTAGATCTGACCATGAACTATTCACTGTTTCCATACCCAAACATCTCCCCCACCCATGGAAACCACAGTGTAGACCTTTCATATAGCTAAATTTACACTACTAGAGACAGGGGTGGGGGGGTTTCGCAGCCCCCACTCTAAGGGGAAACACTGCTCAAGATACAGACAGATTTACAAATGCAATCTATAAGCACCTACATGGATGTATGGATCGTGCCATCACTGGTAAACCAAGATTCACTCCTCCTAGACAAGGACACCAGTCTGGTGGACCCCTGCAATAAACAAGCTATACTACAGAAGTAGGACAGTGTTCCAGACAAACAGCAAATCCCATGAAGGGCAGACATCCGTGACCACTATCAGTTTGATATGTAGGTCCCTCATGAAATCATCCAAGAATAACATGAACAGGAAAATACGCAAGGATTCTAAAGATAACCACAAAGCCTTCTTTGGCTATGTTAAGGATCTAAGTGGTGACACACAGATTTGCACTGTGCCGGTGAAATATAGCATAACTTATGCTGACCCTACTGATATTGCCAACATCCTTGAAGATACATTCAGTGCATAGTTCACCCCCTGAAAATCCCACAACACTACCCAAAAGGTACAGTACCCCACACTGTATTAGAGACACACAGGTGGAAATGGCCCTCTCTAACAGCAGAACACAGTGTCAATGGAGGCTGATGCTGTCCCAGACTGCATCTTGTAAACAGTACAAGACAACGTGACCCCCCCAACTAATTAAGCTTTTCATCCTCAGCCTCTCCACAGCCTACATGCCTATACATTGGCATGTGGCAACAGTTATTCCACTCCACCAAGGTGGAATCTCAACTGTCCATGGTAACTACCACCCCATAAGCCTGACTAGCCTGGTTTGTAATGGTATGGAGCGCATCCTCATGGCAGTCAATAACAAAGACACTGGTAACCTCCAAACATGTGACCCAACCCAGGTCAGCTTGGTTGAGTACAGTTCATGCCTACTGAACCTGTTTGGCATCTTACATACAGTCACCAAGATGTTAGATGAGGGGAGAGGTGGTTCACACTTACTGCCTGGACCTCGCCAAGGCTTTTGACACCATGCCCCACTCGGGTATTATTGATAAACACACTGGCCTGTACATACACCCATACATCACAAGTTGGGTTGCCAATGGGCTTACACACAGAACCCACATGGTATAACTAGTGGTCTCCAGGTTCAACTCTTGACCAGTCATGACTGGTGTCCCACAGGACTCAGTCCTGGGAGCCCTACTGTTTGGCATATACTTTTCAGAGGTACAGGTGGACTACGGCAGACAATGTTTGGCAATGACTGCGAACTGGGAGCTATGATTGATAGTCCAGCTGACACAGACATCCCTCAAGGGGCCTCACAGAGACCGACACAGGGTGTCAAAGTCATGGCCTCCAGCTAAGTGCCACTAACTGCATGGTCATTCCATTGTGGAATATTAAGCACCCACATATTAACACATAAGTGGCAGCCACTTTAATATGAAAGAGGTAATGGGGTATCTGGGGACTAAGGTAGATAGTCATCTCTCCTTTAACAATCATATCTCCAAAGTAGTTAGGACATCCTTCTATGTAGGCCATCTGATTACTAAAGGGTTCCCATCTAGACATACCGGGGTTATAGTGCCCCTTTACTCACTCATATATCCCATCATAGGGTATAATAACCCATTTGGGATGCACCTCAGAAGACACTTCCAACAGCTGGAAGGTCCATGAATGTACCTCACCAAGGGGATCACTGGCCTCAAACATATGCCCTATGCAGCCAGACTGAATAAACACCTGCTTTACTCAGTGACATTTCATTTACCCAGAGATGATCTCTGCTGACCAACTCAGCCATGTCAAACTCAGGCTTAATGGATATGCTCCACCTATGGGAACCCATGTCACAGTGAGCCACACACTTTAGTGAGCTGAACCTTGCCACAACAATACCTGGAAGATGCTGGAGGGAAAGATTCCTGTCACAGACACTCCCCATACTTTGAAACAACATCCCTAACTACATTATACAGAGCCCCTCACTAACACTCTTCGAGAGAAACCTTGAAGATTGGATGGGGAACAGTAGATACACCCCAGGGATCCCGCCATTGGCTCTGCTCCACAGAGGGATAGTTAATGAATCAATGGTGTGACAAAAGCTGACACATTTTGGCTAGGCTTATGAATGGCCTCTGGCAGTTGGCCAAGTACCTACCTATGAACCTATACATACAGTATCAGCACACGCTGATAACTTAATTTACTTTTCAGGTGTTGACTCACCTTGTGTCAATGGCAGCTGTGTGTGCAATAGTTGAGTGCTGCCTATGTTGGATGCACACAGTAGACTGCCTATACATGACAATTTACAGGTAGTCTTGTGTGTGTGCCATCCATTTGTACTGTGTGTGTAGGTGGCGAAAGGTGTCAGTCCCTAGGTACCTACACTGTCAAGGTGTGTGCTATACGTTCCCTCCTTGCCAAGGCATGGGCATACTGGGCACACCTCCGTCTGCCTACTGGGGCTGGCTCAGGGTGTTCATGGTCTGAGTACCTCTGTGCCTGTGGGGCGCTTGGCAATGGTGGTGGGCTGAGAGGACCTTCACCATTCTGTCCCTGCTGCAGCTGCTTCCACAGGATCATATTGTGCAGCATGGCACATACTATGAAGATGTGGGCACACATGCCTGGAGAGTACTGCAAGGCTCCACCAGATATGTCCAAGCAAATGAACCGTGATTTCAGCATCCCAAACACATGCTCTGTGATGATTCTGGTTTGTGCATGTGCCTCATTATGGCGTTCTTGCATGGGTGCATGTGCATTTCTGATGGGAGTCATCATGCACAGTTCCAGTACATAGCCAGCATCCCCCACCAGGTGGCCATTTGGGATGTCCCCCTGGCAAATACCTGATACAGCTGTGAGGTATACCAGATGTGGGAGTTGTGATAGCTTCCAGGGCTACCAGTACACACATCCATTTTAATGCCCTGGGCATTGCACATGACCTGGCAGTTGATGGAGGGGTATCCCTTGCAGTTTATGTAGTGCCTACCCTGCTCACCAAGTGGTGACTTGATGTGTATGTGCGTGCAGTCTATTGCACCCAGTACCTCTGGGTATTCTGTCACACAGTGGAAGAGACGCATATTGCTGGCCAACTCCTCCTGCATTCGGGGGAAGTATATGTGCTCATTGGCATGTGTTAACATGGCATCCAGGAACTGGTGTAGTACCCTGGATGCTGATGCCTGTGAGATACCCATGATATCCACAGTTGGTCTTTGAAAGGTACCTGTAGTTAGTATTCTCAGGCTTACACATACCTTCGTATCCACTGGGATGGGTTCCGCTCTGTTTGTTCTGGCTCTAAGGTGTGGACGGCACAGCTCCACAAGTTGCTGTAGGATGTCCCTGTCCACCCTGTAATGCTCTACTATCTCCAGATCATGTAGCCCCTGGTAGGTTGCCCTGGGTCTGAACACTCTCCTCCTCTCCTGGTGCTTGAGGTGGTCGTGTGTATCATCCTCCACACCACCTTCAATCTCCAACACATGCTGGTGGATCAAAGCTATGGCACCCCCTAACATGTACATACTTAAAGTTCCCCGTCTGTATATACCACTGGTGCAGAGTGTATGGGAATACACAAATGTGTGTGAGGTGCTTTCACACTTTACACTGTTGTGCTATGGATGATGGTGATGTCATTGGGTGTGTATGCCCTATTCTAGCTTCAGAGTATCTTAATTATGGGTTTTACAATGAGTACTGCAAGCATGGGGCCTTTACTGTGGAGTTATGTTTGCTTGCCATGATTAATCTGTTGCCCTTTAATTCACTTTTAGACCTGGATCCCCTCCCATTATCAGGCATGCATCCACCTGCTGTCTTTCTTGTTTTGTACTTTCCCTACCCAGTCATGGCAAAATGTGTCTTGTTGCTGATATACTGCAAATTATCTTTGTTCTGCTTTGACACTTTACTGTTTTCTTTGCAGTACAGCTTCTCCCCTTTTTTGTTCTGCAGGTAGCTGCTTGCAGCCTTGTTAGCTCTTGTCAATGGCCCACTGTAGGCTCCTAGGTGTTAATTAGTCATTTGTACTCCAATTTCCCTGCTGCAGCATTTCCTTTTTTTTTCCCTATATCCTTCTTGTTTCAGCTGCAGTGCATACCGCCAAACCCATTTACTGGGTTTACACACATTTTCATCTCCATTCACATGCATACTCAGTTACCTTGTGTACTCTCAGCTAAGCAAAGCTATGGCCAGTTCAACACACTCCTATCCTGCAGCTTTGCCTAGCTAGGGGCAAACCAGTTTAGCAATGCTCCAATGCACTTACAGCAATGGCGATACACCCCTCTCTTGATGCCATCTTTATCTCAAGAGCACACCTCGGTGTTATAACGGTACGCTGTGAGGTGCATCCTTACACCAGCGGGGAATCTGTGATTCACTATTACTCCTCTCATTTGCATGGCATTGCCTACTAATTCCTAGCTACTGCACATAACACTGTCACAGCCCCTTAGCAACACTTGCACCATAGTATGGAGAGGCATGCCTGCCTTTGATTATTATGGGGAAATCATGATATGTGTTACATTGCAGTTTTATTCCATATTTTTATATTTTCCTTGTGATCCCCTTTGCGTGCCACTGCCCTACGCTTCCACGTCACGATAGTGCGGCTATAGATATTAAATGTTCATTTTATATTTTGTGCATGTTTTTTCATGCCACTGGCTATATATTTAGCCAGTGGCATATATTAACAATATCATACATGTGCTTGGTCAGCTGTCATGGCTCCAATTTTATGTTTGCAGAAATGTAAACCGTTTTCTACGGTTTACATTTCTGCATGCTTACACTACACCTGCACCACTTCCTGGATTGCTACATACCTTCATTTGCATGCTACACTGCTGCACATGGGGTAATTAGCATACAGGGCCCGGGAGATGTGCGGGTGTAGCATACGCAGGTAGTGCACGTGGAAACAGCTCATACCTGGATCGCTCGGTGGCCATATTTGGTGTTGGAACGCAGACGCTACACCTGCACCTGGCGCAAGTTTTATGAATCCTGGGGTTAAACTAATCCTGAAAACAGTGTTGATATCTGGGAACAAAATTCAAGCTATAAACCAATTTGCTCTTTCTGTCTTAACTTTGTTTTGGAGTGATTGACAGGCCCCAAAAGGTGCTGGATAGATTAGACAGAAAATCAAGAAGGATGTTTCATGCTCATCAAATGATTTATAAAAATCACTGCATACCAATATTATATATTCCCCATTCCAAAGAAGGTGTGGACCTCCTTGAAATTGATTACATGTATAGATCTGCAATCGTGGGACCACACACATATCTGCTGACTTCACAAGAACCAAACATAGTGAAAGTTTAGAAACATGAGGAGAATAAATCTAAGATTACTTCCCTTCTTTTTTTTCCAAACACCTTTATTGAATTATCACTTGTGACATAGATCTGCAATTGTGGGACCGCACACATATCTGCTAACTTCACAAGAACCAAACATAGTGAAAGTTTTGAAACATGAGGAGAATAAATCTAAGATGACTTCCCTTCTTTTTTTTCCAAACACCTTTATTGAATTATTACTTGTGACATTGGGAAATTTACATTCATATAAAGTTATTAAAACTATATTAAGATAACAAACATTATACTTCACATATATTGCTATATATCATATAACCTAAACAATATTACATCAATTATTCAATTTCTGCATTTTCAAAACAAGAAACATCTTCATTAGGCCATCATTTACTACATAGGCAATCATGCATTTATATAAATGAAAACAAACCACACCAACACAATCTTAGTCTCGCAGAAGTATATAAGCATCAAGCTGGAATGGAAATCAAACCAGAAGTAGATAAAAATCAGGCAGCAACTGAATGCGCCAAAAAAAGAAAAGAAAGAATATTAGATGAAGGATCAGTTGAGAAGCCAAGAAATGTGGAAAATGCATAAATATAGTTGCAAATATAGAAAACTCCTGGAACAACCTCATGTTGATCAGGATCAAACAAAAGAATGGTTAAGGAGAGGCAAATTCAAACCAAAAGATAAAAGGTTAATACTGGCAGCCCATGATAGTGGACTAAGTACACGTTGATTTAAAAAGTACTTTGAACATGTGGGAGAAACAGACAAATACAGGTTTTGTAAAACAGAATTGGAAACAGTTGCACACCTTGTTGCTGGTTGTGACATACTAATGGCAGAAGGATTGTATACTGAAAAGCATAATAATGTGGCAAGATTGTTGCACTGGGGATTGTGCAAACATTATAATACTTGAAGTAGTTGAAAACAATGGAAACATGAGCCACACGGCATCATGGAAAATGATGAAGTCTGCATCACATGGGATCACCCATTACCAACAGTTCAACACACAGATATTAGAGAAAACCTGATATAGTGGAACACGCAAAGAAGACAAAAATAGCATTGATCATTTAAATCATTACACACAATGACTCTAGGGTCTTGTGTACAGAGACACAAAGTCAGAAAATATCAGGATTTGCAGACAGAAATGAAAGTAGTATGGAAGTAAAATACCCAGACAGTTCCAATAGTAGTACAAGAAATGGTTCTTACAAAAAAAGAATCTATAATTATATTTAGATATACTACTGATACATAAATCACAGACAGAGTCATTACTGGGCACACTGCGGGTGTTGTGAAGCGCACTTCTGGCTGACATCAAAGCTTGAAACAATACTAATTTCATGAACTTGAATCGTACTTTGACTTGGGGTCCATTCCCATCATGGTATTAGAAACCCAAAAGATTTGGAGAAATTAAAAAATCAAGAATGATATACACATCCTGTGTCCAAACATTTGTCTGAGGACTGCAGATTGTGGGCAATCATTGACCCCAACTGTGATAATAGCATAATACAGACAGTATCAACATGCACCAAAGATTGTTGCCACAGTCATGAAAACACATGAGATGAAACAAAAACATGGGGGAATGAGTTAATTTATGAAAACAAATGCACAACTCAATGATAATGTAGACATCACACCCCCTATGAGCAGACCAAGTGGTATGTGACCTGTGACCTGGGGTAGATGGTATGTGGTACATCCACCAGCATGTGACCACAGTGGTGACTACTCCCTTGTATGTAACACAGCTCCTAAGTATGTGCAGGACATCCATATCAAAGGCCATAATACTGCTGTAGTTCACAGCCTTCATCACACCAATAACTGAGTACAATTTCTTCATTTACCTCCCTACACATCTTCCAGTGATGTGCAACTCAAGTGTACCACCTCTGCCACAGTGAGCTCCCACATATCTTATTGGCCATACCTAGTTATTCTGTTTGTGGCATAAACATTACTGTCTGATGGTGTCAAACCTCCAGCAAGGTGTTACACCAGATGAATGTGTGATACCTGTTCTGGTGATGCACACATTACATACATAGCTGTTTGACAACATTGATGGCATGGGCTGCATTCACGATAGTGTGATTCGTGCCGTATATATGTCATGCACACCAGTCAACTAGCGTGGATTTATCATAATGTCACATACAGGTATAACAGTGCCCCTCTTAACACCTCCATAAGATGTTACAGTGTCAGGATGGTGTGCTTGATTACCCACATAGATTGCTGATATGTCATAATTGTTATACAAGTGTGTTCATGCCGAACCATCTGTGATCACTCAGAATCATGTATGTTATATCGGAGACATGGGATTACTAGTGGTATTATTCTGATATTGTCCATTATTGTGCTTGCTTCAGTTTACTGTTGTCCATGAGCCTGCAACTGTGTCCCACTTGGTGGAGACCAGTGCTGACATTAGTCATATTCAGGCAAATCAGTCTGCACAGCTTCCGAGTAGGCACCTAAGCTCCATTGTATATAACATCCCTGATAGATGTCCTTTCCATTGTTCATGTCAGGATGCTTATATCACAAAGACATCTTCCCCATTGTTATGTCACCTTCTGAGACAGTCACATGGTGTTCATTTTCACTGTGCAGTCCATACTGTACCATATTGATATGTGATTGGTGTTGTTGATACAATTTACATGCCCTCATTTGCTGTACATTACAATGCTTACATGCCTCTTTCCCTGTGCTCATACCTGCAATTCATCTGTGTGTCCCTATTAAATGCACGCACTTCCCCTGACTGTTTATTTTACATGGCAGTCCATGTACCCTTACAGACCATTTACACAACTTTTGTACAGAATGCCTGGAATGGGATTTCTCAGTACTCTGCACTGTGTACACTGTCTTGTGATGAGATTGGACCATATAGATTGCTAAATAATTAACCCTGGAAATCACTGTGACATTCTGTGCAATCCCACAGACCTAGTTTGCCCTTAGGTAAACAGGTCTACATGTCTGCTACTATCCATGTTGCTTTACATGGTTTCCTGGCCAGCAACACTGTTGCTAGCCATGAAACAGCTCTTGTTTATGTTTAAATGCGGTGCACAGCATGAATATGTAATTAGCACTGCTGCTCACTTTGCAAACATGTACACTCCATGCAGCCTTCATGCAAAGTCTACATTGAGTTTATTGAATCCCCAGGAATATTTTTTGTTTTTTAGTCCACTCAGACCTCATTATTACTTGCTCAGCCCCCAGTACCCCACATCCAGACTGGGTCTACCAACCATTCCCTCATCCCCCCAGACTTACTCCAGCATTGTTGGGAACGGTCATGTATATTAAAGTTGTCCTGATGGCTTGGCTGTTCGTGCTTCCATCCAGTGTTTTTTGTTATTATATGCCCTACCCACTTTCCCTTTTGCCACTCCCATGCTTGTTGGTTACATATGTTCATAGGTTCATAGGTTGGTACTAGGCTATCGGCCCTAGGGCCTATACAAGCCTAGCCATAACAATTCCCTTGATATTTCTTCCCAGAATATTTACTTCCCTGGACCCCCGTCTAGCAGGGCGACTGACATGATCCACAGGGTGAATTTCCTATCTCCCATCCAATCATCAAGGTTCCTTTAGAAGAGGGCCAAGGAGGCGCTCTGCTTGACATGTACGGGCAGTCTATTTCAGAGTATAGGGAGTGTTTGGGTCTGGAACCTATCCCTCCAGCATGTTTTGTTCATTGTGATGACAAGGTTTAGATCCCTGGAGCATGTTTCTCAGAGATTGGGATTTCTTTTAGTGGATCATGTCCAACAGCTCAGGGTTTGACATGGGCTTGTATGTTAAGCAGAGATCAACTCTAAGTAGACGATATGCCACGGAGTATAGATGGAGTTTTTCAGATGGTCAGCATAGGGCATCTGCTTTAGGCCTGTGATTATTTTAGTGAGGTATTTCTGCAGCCTTTCCAGCTGTTGCAGATGTCTTGTGAGGTACATACTAAACGGGGCATTGTACTTTATAATGGGTCTAATGAGGGATGAGTACAGTGGGACAATGACCTCCTTTTTTCTGAATGAAAAGCCCTTAGTGATGAGGTATGCCACATAGAAGGATTTCCTGACTGTTGTGGCGATGTGGTTGTCGAAGATGAGACCACTGTCCACCTGTGTCCCTAGGTCTCTCATCACACTTTTGGTGTTTAGTGCACTACCACTTATGTGGTAATTCATGGGTACATGTTTTTTTCCAAAGGGGATAACTTTACATTTCTTGGCATTAAGCTTGAGCCCATGGCTCTGGCACCAAGCATCTGTTTCTGTAAGGCCCTTTTGTAGAATATCCACATCATATGGGGAGTCAATAATGGCTCCCAGTTTGCAGTCACCTGCGAACTTTGTTAGTCAGAGTCCCTTAGTGTTGGCCTGTACTTCAGAGAAGTAGATGCCAAACAAGAGCGGTCTCAGGACTTAACCCTGAGGTACACCACTAGTCACTTGTCTGGGGCTGGATTTGGAGTCAGCTACTTTTACAGTCTGGGTTCTGTCAGTAAGCAAGTTGGCAACCCATTGAGCGACATAGGGATTTATGCCCAGCTTAGTAAGTTTATCTATGATTCCAGAGTGGGGAGTGGTGTTGAAGCCCTTGGCGAGGTCCAGATAGGCTGTGTGGACTGCCTTACCCTCGTCCACAGCTCCAGAGAATGATTCAAAGAAGTCAGTCAGGTTCAGGAGACAAGATCGGCCCTTCATGAACCAAAACTGGGTGAGGTCCAGTGTTTGAAGGTTGCCAATGTCTTTGTTTATAAGTTCCATGATAATGCGTTCCATGCCCTTGCAAATCAGGCTCAGGCATTTGAGGGAAACTCCTTTCTTAGGACCATATCTACCCTTAGGGAGTGTCACCAATGAGCACCCTCCCCCCAGGGTGGGCATACCCATCCCTTCTTGCCACTCTGTCAATTGCCTGGGCCTCTAATTGAACCTGGGTTGGCTCTGTCATAACCAGGGCTTTATCCATGTATGCCACTGGATTGACTTCCTAATATGCTGTCTTATCTAGCTCCTAATTCTGCAGCTATATCTAGCCACATAATCTGATGTAGTTGTCATGTTTATTTATTTACCTACTTATTTATTTATCTATGTTTGTTTACTGTGTTAGTTCATTGTTCACAATACTCCATTTGGAGGCACAGCCTCAGTGAAGAAATTCTCAAAAAAAAATAATAAAACAGAACTGATTCACAAACACAGAGTAATCACAGAAGATATTAAGTCCAGCAGATAATTGAACAATTAACAAATATTATTAACAGATGAGAAAAACAAATGTGGATTAATTTTAGTTGAAGATGGAAGTAGAAGTGAAGTAGGTTGGGGGGATGGTTATGCAATGTGTCCAGTGGAAAAGCACATACAATCGGATTTTTGATGAAGTGTCTTTTGAGTTATACTCTGAAAATGAGGAAAGAAGGGATTTCTTTTAGATGAGGATGGAGGGATTTCCAGAATTTGGGTGCAAAAACCGAGAACCAGTGGTTGGTGTAATGCACTTTCATGGGGGAATGGTGAAAATGAATCAGCAGATTTTGTTTTCAATGGACTGTAGAGTGGATAAGTCTTTTTGCTCCTTTTGATAGGTTTCCATGGGATTGCTCACAACTTAGTACTTTTTTATACCTTCTCTCATGTACTTTCTTCCAGTTTTCTGACTGTACTCCCTTTAAGCTGGGTACTTGTAGCATTTTAATCCATTTTGACAACAGTGAAAGGATACTGTACCTAGGTTTAAGCTTTATCACATTCTGCTCTTTTACAGGTTGCCTGTTTCTTCTTGGCTTTATTTCAGCAGCCATAAACAGCCTACATAACGTCATCTGGATAAGGGGTGCATGTGTTATGGGTGATGCAGCACTTTGGCCCATTTCACCTCATACATGGTAGTTAAACTTTTTGTTCAAAGGTGCCTTGTTCTTTCCCACAGCTTGAGTTCAGGTTTGCCTGTGTTAATTATCTATTCACCCCTCTCAGTACATCAACAATCTTTTGGCCTCACTACACCTCAGTGTATTTTAGGATTTTAAAATGGCCAAGGGCAGGCGATATTAAAGCAAAGCTTCATGTTGTCGACCTCTGCCTACATGGAACACACAGGGGACTCTAAACAGGCTTTATGACTATCAGCAGTGTAAATAAAAGCTGACTATGCTTGAATACTGGATCTTGTTTGAGACCCATATGGGACTCACAGAGGACTCTGAACAGGCCTCATGACTATCAGCAGTGTAAATAAAAACTGACTATGCTTAATTACTGGATCTTGTTTGAGACCCATATAGGACTCACAGAGGACTTTGAACAGGCCTCATGACTATCAGCAGTGTAAATAAAAACTGACTATGCTTAATTACTGGATCTTGTTTGAGACCCATATGGAACTCACAGAGGACTTTGAACAGGCCTCATGACTATCAGCAGTGTAAATAAAAACTGACTATGCTTAATTACTGGATCTTGTTTGAGACCCATATGGAACTCACAGAGGACTTTGAACAGGCCTCATGACTATCAGCAGTGTAAATTGTGGTGTATTCAATGGACTGGGTCATGACGTAAATGCGTGATGACAGGAGGTTAGGTTGTTCAATAAAGGTTATGTGAGTAGCAACAGCACACAGTTGTCCCGCGTGTTATTTTTAAAGTGTAAAAGAACACGACATGGTGTCAGAAGTGCTGTGTGGCTGTGACTGAGTTTGCTAAATATCTGCTGTGGACCGTACGAGTGGGCTAGCGACGTGGTGAGCGGACATGTCGGACGAAGAGATTGGAGGGTTAGCATGGCTAGCACTCCCAATGCTACGTTTAGCATTCAGCCGCCGGAGCCCTTTGATTTTTCCAAACCTCATGAATGGACACGATGGATACGTCGCTTCGAACGATTCCGTCAGGCCAGCAATCTTTCCTCAAGCTCAGAAGGGAATCAGGTGAACACCCTGATATACTGCATGGGCGATGAGGCAGATGATGTCTTGAGAGGCCTCAAGCTAACCGATGCAGAGCAACAGGAATATGGTAAAGTGAAAGACGGCTTCGAAAGATTTTTTATTGTCAAGAAGAACATTGTTTATGAACGTGCACGATTTAACATGCGCAAACAAGAACCGAATGAGACCGTTGATGCCTTTGTTACTGCACTGCATGCATTAGCTGAACACTGCAATTATGGGACGCTGCACGATGAACTCATAAGAGACAGAATTGTTGTGGGCTTGGCTGACACCAGGCTGTCCGAGCGGATGCAGATGGAGAAAGAGCTGGACTTGGAGAAAGCGGTAAACATGGCCAGACAGTCGGAAGAGATAAAGAAACAGCAGACGGCCTTGAGGTGCGACAGTAGTGCACTGCAGTACAACGTGAATGCCGTGCAGACACCACTTGACACAAAACGCCGGCCGGAGTCCTCGAAAGGTTGGGGCAAGTCTTCGACACCGCCCTTTCAGCGACAGCCACAAAAGAGTAAAGGCGCTCCAAGCTCGCAGTGTTACAGGTGTGGGGGCCCATTTCACCAGAAACTTCAATGCCCGGCGACCGATGCAAGATGTCGCTCGTGTGGGAAAAAGGGCCACTATCAGAGAGTCTGCCGGCAGAGTAGAGTGGTGCAGTGTATTGAGGAGGACGAGGAGCCAGAAGAGCGAGAAGAGCAGGGCTTCTTCCTGGGATCTGTCTCCTCCGGGAACCGTTCCTGGAATGTGGATGTACAAATAGAGGGCACATCTATGACTTTCAAGCCGGATGTCTCTGTTATTTCTAAGTCAGACCTGGATGCGTTGTTCAGTGGAAAGAATGCTCCTGTGCTCCAGCAGCCGGAGAAACCCTTGTGGGGTCCTGAGTTACAGGATTCTTGGAGCTTCAGCTGGGTTATGGACAAAGACAGACATGCGAGAAGGTGTACGTTGTTAAAGGGCTCCCCTTCCTGCTATTTTGGGGCTTGGTCTCCTGAAATGGGTGGATGCTATCACCATGGAGTCTTTGAAGACCTCATACCCCAAACTGTGCTTGGGGCTGGGAGTAGTGCAGCGGAAATACCACATAAAGCTTCAGCCAAATGCGGTGCCATACTCTCTGAAGACCCCCAGGAGGATACCACTACCATTGATGGGGAAAGTGAAAGAGGAGCTAAGGAGGATGGTCACCAGAGTAGAGGAATCTACTGATTGAAGAAGGACAGTAACAGACTGAGACTGTGTGTAGATTACACTAAGTTAAATGAATATGTATGCAGGGAGACTGCCTTCGAGCAGAGTCTTGGGATGCTTGAAAGGTGTTTAGCAAACTGGATGCCAATATGGGATTCTGGCAAATTCCTTTGTCAGAGTGAGTCACATTCATAACCCCTTTGGGCGGTTTTGCTTCAATCGCCTTCCTTTGGCATTAACTCTGCACCGAACACTTCCAGCATGATGTCAGAGGTCATTGAAGGGTTGGAGGGTGTGGTTTGCCACATGGATGATGTGCTGGTCTGGGGTCGTTGCCAGGAGGAGCATGATGCCCGACTCCATGCTACATTACAGAAACTGGAAGAGGCAGGCATTACACTGAATGTGGGGAAATGTGACCTGTCGAAGAGCAAAGTGACTTTCTTGGGCCATGTCATCACAGATCGCCCAGACCCAAGGAAGACCGCGCCCATCACGGAGATGAAAGCACCTGCTACAGTAGGAGAACTCAGGAGTTTCCTGGGCATGGTGAATCAAGTGGGGAAGTTCATCCCTCATTTGGCTGAGAGGGATAGGGCCCTGAGAGACCTATTATCAAAAAAGAACAGCTGGTACTGGGGTGGGGACCAGGAAAAGGCATTCCATGACCTAAAAGATGCGATTACCTCACCTCCAGTTTTGGCTGTATATGACCCGAGCAGGGATACCAAGGTTTCGGCAGATGCATCATCCTTTGGGTTAGGGAGCGTGCTGCTGCAACAATGGGAGGACGGTTGGAGACCTGTGGCATACGCATCGAGGTCACTCTCACCTACAGAGCAACGATATGCCCAAGTCGAGAAAGAGGCTCTAGCGTCTACCTGGGCATGTGAACGCTTCAGAGATTACCTACTAGGGAAACCATTTTGCTTGGAAACTGATCACAAACCCCTGGTTTCATTGCTCGGAGGTCAAGCATTGGACCTTCTACCACCTAGAATCCAACGCTTCAGGATGAGACTGATGCAGTTCTCATACACAGTGCAGTATGCTCCAGGGAAATCACTGTGGATGGCAGATGCTCTGTCACGGTCTCCACTTCAAACCAAACTAACCCAGGAGGAAACAGCGTTAATGGAAGACACGGATATCTACGTGAACCACATTGTGGAAAATATGCAGGTGAAACCATCTTTCCTCCAGACACTACGGGACCAGCTGGCGGACAGTGTGTGTGTGCGGGTTATGGAATTGTGCAGTCAGGGGTGGCCGCTGTATGCGAACCAGGAACCCTTACTGAAGAGCTACTGGCCAGATCGTTCTTCATTAACAGTGAAAGATGGGTTGCTGTTAAAAGATTCACGCCTTGTTATCCCATCCGCCATGCGTAACGATGTGCTGTTAAAATTGCATGAGGGACATCAAGGCATCGTGAAGTGCAAAGCCAGAGCCTGTCAGACGGTCTGGTGGCCTGGACTCAGCCAACAGATAAACGACATGGTTTTGGGATGCAGGATGTGCATCTCAGAGAGAAGGAATCATTCTGAGCCCCTCATCCCAACTGCATGTCCTGACAGACCATGGCAAAGAGTGGGCACGGACTTGTTTGAACTGAAAGGGAATACTTACCTTCTTGCTGTGGACTACTTTTCCAGGTTTTTTGAGATCGCATTCTTGAAACACAGCAAATCCAACGAGGTCATCACCCACCTCAAATCTTTCTTAAGCCATGGCATCCCAGAGGTCCTCATGTCTGATAATGGACCTCAGTTTTCTGAGCAGTCTTTTCTGGACTTTGCAACTGCTTATGGCTTGAGCATGTCACAAGCAGCCCCAGGTTCCCAGAGTAATGGGAGGCCGGGCGTGCGGGGCGGAGCGTGCGGTTCAGACTGTGAAGAACCTGCTAAAAAGTGACCCATACATGGCTCTTCTGGCGCAGGACAACACCACTGCAGAATGGATATAGCCCTGCGGAACTTCTCATGGGGCCGGTTGCGGACTTCTCTTCCGATTCATCCTAGCTGGACCCTGTGCTGCCTGACGGAGAAGACTTGTGGAGAGAGGAGGAGAAGAGGATGTATAATGCTACAACAGACGCCATCGGGCAAAGCCGTTGGGCGAAGTGTTGCCCGGCGACCAGGTGTGGGTGGCAGATATGAAGACACCGGGTACGGTGAATCAAGCCCATTACCCACCGAGGTCTTTTAAGGGACTGTCGCGGAACGGTGCATTTGATTCCCTTACCTATACGGTGTGAATCGACTTGATGCGTCAGGAAAGTGAGTTAAGTAAGACTGTTGAGTCCTTGCCACCTTACCATGGCCTTCCACCGGAAACCCTGGTACCTAGTGATGTTGTGAGGACCAGATCCGGAAGAGTCGTTAACAAGCCAAACCGGTTGGACCTGTAGAGATGAGTCCGCATATAGTACTGTCTTTTGTGGTGTAGTACTGGGAACAATGGTTAAGTGAGCATTCTGTGTTGATGTTCCAAGTTTGTGGGGAAGTTGGGGAAATTGAATAGATCCTGGTTTGTATTAAGAGAAAGAGGGTCTTAAAGGAAAGGAGATGTGGTGTATTCAATGGACTGGGTCGTGACGTAAATGCGTGAAGACAGGAGGTTAGGTTGTTCAATAAAGGTTATGTGAGTAGCAACAGCACACAGTTGTCCCGCGTGTTATTTTTAAAGTGTAAAAGAACACGACATAAATAAAAGCTGACTATGCTTAATTACTGGATCTTGGTGAAAACCCTGGTATCCTAGTCATCCTGGAATCCTGGCTTAATTACAACCCCCAGCTCTTGTTACATTCAAAACAATTTTATGCTCTTTAGTGATAACTGAGCCAGCTCCAGGGATAGTAGGAAGACCGTTCTGGTTACGAAAAAGAACAGAAGTGTACAAATGAGTCTTCTTTGTAAAAGTAACACTTCCAGTGATAATGCCACTAACTGGTTGCTAGTTCAACGTATTGTTATAGGTCATACTAAAGTCTCACTAGGCATCAGTTACTTTTCTTTTCCATCCTCCAAATTCTTCATGATGCATTGCTGCAGTGCATGAGCCCAGACATCTACAGGAATAATGCTGTCATGAGAGTTTTCAGTCTTAGCTTACTCAACTCTAATAAAGCCAACCTTAATTGACTTTTCTCAGTCACTGCCCTTTTTTATTTAGTGCTACTGTGCACAGCTGGAAGCACTGCTGTGTTCCCTAACAGGTGCAGTTCTCACTAATATGCCTCTGCAGAGTAACATTATTATAGCGTTTGCTCCACCAGAGTATGAGCGTTGTTATTTTTCCTAATGCATGAATTGACCACTGTTCTGTCATCTCAAGCTGGTCATTCCAATGACCTAAATGTACATGTCTTTCCTTAACTACTCTCTGAAATGTTGGCAACTGACCTCCTAGAGATGGAGTCCATTGACTAGAGTCCCCTGCACTTCAAATATGATCTACTGCATCTAGTAAATTTACCCCTTTCATACATTAAAATTGTCCAAGATAGGCTTTCCCTCCACAAACAGAAGTCTCTCTGAATCCAAAAGTACCCTTGCTTTACACTACACATCAAAGTTCTAATGGGGGAGATGGACAGTGGTTGGCACAGATGCAAAGAAGGCATTCAGGACACAAATTGCCATAATAACTATTTGGCATCCAAGGGGCACTACTGAGTTAAGATAATTTCAGCCAAAACTATGCATGTGGGGAAAGCAAGTAGCATTTATTAGTCAGCCCAAGTTTTTTTTTTTCCTAGAAAGACATTAAGAAGCTTACACATCCCCTCATAAGGAAAGGCTCACTGAACTGCTTCTCCCTCGATAGGGCCTTCTCTAATCTTTTCAGGCACCATATTTGTCTAATACGTTCTTACGTTTATAGTTCATCCTCCTTATATAACTTCCTGCTAACTCATAAACAACCCTGATCCCTCATCCATACTTTCATTTTAAAGAAATCTACCCTGTCATGATGTATAGCTCCTAGAAAACGTGCATAAAACATCAGGTCCAAGAAACTCCATTCTTCATCCTTGCATCCATAAAACATCAGGTCCAAGAAACTCCATTCTTCATCCTTGCAGTGGTTCACCTTTTAGTGATATGCATCTTTACTGCACCTTTACTGTCTCTCACTTTCCATTAGTAATGTTTCCTCTCATTTTAAACATGTTATCATCCTTCCAGTTCACAACGTTTTATCTCCCTCCCTCCCTACCTCATGGTTGCTGCCTTATTAACTTGCTTTGCACTATCACAAAACTGTAAACAAATTAGTTAACTCACAGACCGTTGAATATAATGTTATCAGACTGCACTTTTTATATCATTTCATAGATTACTTCACCTGATTTAAGAATATTTATTTGCTTGTCTGTGTTAATTTACTAATTATTTTACTCATAGATTATTGAATATATCAGGAAGAACAGGATATCAAGTAGTTTTCAAGATGGATTCCCCAAAGGTTTCAGCACTTCATGCCTAACCTGTACAAAGGTCTGTTGGCTGTTGCCTTCTGAATTGATATTATCTGGACCTTTTGACTCAGTGGATCATACATACTTATTGTCTAAGCTGTCATAAATAGACTTTGTGGAAAGAGTTATAATTTTATTCCAAACTACCTAGCAGGACATACTTTATGGTCATTTCAAGCACCCCTTCATCTGACTTATGAATAAATAATTCTGAATGCACCTAAATGCCAATACTAGGTTATATTCTCTCCTTCTTTCTCTTTTTATGTAAGCTGTCATTTTAGATCAGCCAAGTTCAGCCTAATTATGTACACAAATGACATTTTCATAATGAAAACAAATTGAAATCTTGTTGATATACAAAATGACAAACATACAGATTTATAATCGTGCAGACTTGACTTTCACATAATACATTCAATGTTATCTTGAATAAATATGGTGTAATGACTTCTGATTCATCACAATGACACACAGACACTGACACATTATTAATTTAAGACTTACTAAGGAATCTGATTAGCTCATCTTGATGGTTATAGTAAAACAAACATTATTGTCCGATGATCATGTATAATCATCAGAGAGTCAATTACTCTACCAGCAAAAAAATTATATTATAAATTCTACAACTTGAACCTAAAGCAATGGAAGTACTGTGTATTAACTTACTGATTCCAAAACTCATTTATTGTCTCACAGTTGAGATAGTAAATATCTCCTACAATGTAAACCTCTTATAAATGGCCATTAATAAGATCTGTAGATTCCTATTCCTAACAGATGTGAGGGTACATCATTATGTCATACTACAGAAAGTCAACTTGGTTTTGGTTACAGGGACAGCTACATTTCATCCAGTATTCCTTATCTTCAAGCTCCTTAATATGAAAAATTGGCTTCACCCAACTAATAGTATTATGATCGAAAACAGTAGTTATTTGTGCATGCCACGAGGTGGACGTATTCTAATTCTTATGAAGGTTCATCCTTTGGTATTGGTGTTTAGGAAAAGCATTCTTTAAAATCACCCCACCCTGCTGGAATCAGCTAACTGCAGAAATTAAAAAAAACATGTTAAGCTTTCTATGCAAAAATGTAAGATCCCTTAGCCAGAGGGTTTTGATGCAGTTATTTCAGTGATGCTCAGTAATTTAGTCCCTCAGTGAACAATCTTACTTCTGTCACCTGTCTGCCCGTTAATACTGAACAATCCCTCTGTTCCTCTTTCCAACTGTATCATCTGCTCCAACTTGGGGAACCTTATCAGACATGCTGTTGTTATTTTTGTTTGATCTTAAGTCATTATCATCATCATCCCCCTGTTTTGCATTTTCTACATATGGTTGGGGCATTGTGTCAACGTCGCCATCTCTCTCGATTCAGTAAAACTCTCTCTCTCTCTTCTTCTTTAACACTCATATCTGACTATCGCACATGTTCTCTTAGACAGTCCATCCACCTATTCGCTGGATGCCCTCATTTCCACTTGCCTTCTTCCTATCTGTCCCATATCTTCTTTACCAGATTGTCTTCTGCTTTACTGCACATGTGCCCAAACCACCGTAATTTGTTTTCTTTGGCCTTCTGTGTAGTTGGGACTACTTTGCTTCACTCAGATGTCCTAATTTCTTCATTTATCCCTCAGAGCAGAAGTTAAAGTAGCTTTCCCAGATTTACTGCTACCTTAACAATGTTGATAAGACAGGGGCACATAATCATGCAGTCTAAAGGTGAACAAGTAAATGCCTTTTGCTTCAGATGAGCATCAAACTTTAACACTGTCTGAACGTTTGTGCTCATAGTTTATTTTTGATGCTTTAAACATTTACCTTTCCGAGTAATAAGCCACATTATGTGGATACAGTATTAACAATAATATAGTTTAATAATAATGAATGAGCAAAATTTTGTGTAACAACATGTATGTTAGATATCGGATTATTAATTACCAAAATGCCACTTATAGACAATGAATTATGCCTATTGCTCTGTCTCCATGTGTGTGTGTTTGTGCATCTGCATATAAGTGTATGTGTATATATGTATTTGACTTTTGTGTATGTGTGCTTTTGTGTTAGAGAAGAGAGAGACGGGAGAAATGGATATAAATATGGCTGTGTGTCTGAATGTGTATTTCTGATATATGTGTGTATGTGTATGTTTATGTAGGTTCATAGGTTCATACTAGGCTATCTGCCCTGGGGCAATTATAAGCCTAGCCCGATTCTGTATGGCTTATGCCACCCCTTGATTTGAGTATACTGTGCCCTTTTTAAGGTTTAGTTTACTGTGCCTCTGTCTAATAGTGACACGGGAGTAATCCCTGGAACAAACCTACGATCCCCCATCCACCTACTGAGATTCTTCTTGAAGAGATTCAGTGAGGTGCTCTGCCTCATATGAACTGGAATTCTATTCCAGAGCGAAGGGAGCCTCTGGGTTATGAACCTGTCCCTCCAGCAAGTTCTATTTATTTCTGTGCTGAGGTTCAAGTCCCTTGAGCGTGTGGCTCTAAGGGATTTAGATTTACTGAGGTGGAGCATGTCCATTAATTCTGGATTTGACATAGCTTTGTATGTCAGGCATAGATCGCCTCAAAGTAGGCGGTATGCAACTGAGTAGAGCTGGAGTTTTTTTAACCGAGCAGCATATGGCATCTGTTTGAGACCCTTGATCCTCTTGGTGAGATACTTTTGGGGTCTTTCTAATTGCTGCAGGTGTCGGGTAAGGTACATCCCAAAAGGGGCATTGTATTCTATGATGGGCCTGATGAGGGATGAATAAAGGGGCATGATTACCTCTCTTGATCTAGATGTGAAACCCTTTGTGATAAGGTGGGCTATGTAGAAGGTCTTTCTAACCACTTTGGCAATGTGGTTTTCAAAGGAGAGATTGCTATCAACTTGGGTCCCCAGGTCCCTAATAACTTTCTCTGTACTTAATGGGTTTCCGCCTATGTGGTAATTTGTGGGCACATTGTTTTTGCCAAAGGGTATGACTATACATTTTTTGGCATTTAGCTTTAAACCATGGCGCTGGCACCAGTTATCTGTCTCTGTGAGACCTTTTTGAAGGATGTTTGTGTCAGCTGGAGAGACGATTATGGCGCCCAGTTTGTAATCATCTGTGAACTTGGTGAGCCATAGTCCTCCCACATTTGCCTGTACCTCAGAAGAGTATATACCAAACAAGAGTGGTCCCAGGACAGAACCCTGTGGAATGCCACTTGTGACCGGTTTTGAGTCTGACATGTCTCCAGCAACTCTCACTCTGTGGGTTCTGTCTTTGAGCCAGTTTGCGACCCATCTTGTGACATAGGGGTTTATATTTAAGCTGGATAGCTTATCTATGATGCCTGAGTGGGGTATTGTGTCAAATGCCTTTGCAAGGTCCAGATAGGCTGTGTGGACTACCTTCCCTTCATCTATGGCTTTGGTGACTGTTTCGAAGAAGTCAACCAGGTTCAAAAGGCAGGATCTGCCCTTGACAAAGCCGAACTGGGTAGGATCTAGTGTCTGTAGGTCCCCAATGTCTTTGTTTATGAGCTCCATGATGATCCTCTCCATAGCCTTGCAGACTAAGCTAGTCAGGCTTATGGGGTGATAGTTTCCAGGGTCCGTAGAGGCTCCACCTTTGTGGAGTGGGACCACTGTTGCTGTACGCCATTCTGTGGGCACATATCCTGTAGTGAGGCTGAGATTGTATAGCTGTTTTATTTGAGGGATTAGTTCCTCTTGGAGTTCATGTAGGACACAACCTGGGACACCATCTGGTCCCATGGAAGCAGTGCTTTTTGCTTTGGAGAGGGCAGCCTTCACCTGAGCATCAGAGATGTTTGGGAGGCATCCCTCTGCCGGGATAGATACTTGCTCTTTTGCGGGCGAGGGGGTGGAGAAGTTTGCACTGAACCTGTTTGCCAGGATATTGGTGATGTCTGTGGGTTCAGTGTATTTTTTGTCATTTAGAATCAACTCAGAACAAGTCTGGGAGTTGCATCCCAGGTTCCTAACATAACTGAAAAAAGCCTTATGATTGTCTTTGGTGTCCTGTGCAATTTTTCTCTCGAAGCTGGCCTTGGAGGATTTTATGAGGGATCGTAATTTTTTGTAGTACTGATCAGAGATGCCTTCCCTATTAGGGATTTTGCTCTATCGTGTAGTAGCCTCCTCCTTTTGTTGTACAGTTTATTTATGGCAGGGGTCCACCAGACTGGATGCCTGCCTTTGGATGATTGGGTCTTGGTTTTGTTTGGGATAGCATGATCCATGCATTCCTGGAGATGTCCGTAGAATGCATTTATATAGGATTCTGCAGTTTGGGCCGTAGTTTCCACTGGCCCTGGGGCCTTGAAGGATTTCACTTTGGTTTTGAGAAGTGAGAAGTTCGCTTTTGAGAAGTTTTTCACTGTGGTTTTCTGGGCTGGGGGTGGGGTCGGGATGTGGACATCCAGTGAAATTAATTTATGGTCTGATCTTACCAATGAGGGATATACTTCTGGTGTGGAGCATAGAGTCCCCATGCTGATAATGATCAGGTCTAGTATGTTGTCCCCTCTTGTGGGAGTGGTGACTAGTTGTTCCATAGCATTTGAGTTTATAATTTCCAGAAACCTTTGGGCTAAGGTGCTGGGGCTTGAGTAGTGCTCCCAGTCAATGTTTGGGTAGTTGAAGTCACCCAATATAATGGTGTTCTGAGAGATCTTCATGTTCTCCAATGTTTTCAGGAAAGCCGAGTGGGATTCCTGACTTTGAGAGGGTGGTCTGTAGGATGCTATAAACTGAAAAGCAGTCTTGCCCACTGTTAGTTGCACATGGATGGTCTCCGATACTTCATGCAATGCCACTAACCTGGAGGTGTGGATATCCTTGATAAATATGGAAACTCCCCCTCCTTTTGTGGTTCGGTCCGGGTTTTGGGGCTGAAAAGCATGATATGAGGTATAGCCTAGTAGTGCTGGGGTGCTCTCTGGAGCCTTGAACCACTGCACAGATATCGATGTTCTCCATACTGAGGAGAGCTTCAAGTGCGTGCATCTTGAGGTTAAGACTTCTGGCGTTAAGCAGCATTACCCTTAGTTTCTTGTTCCTTGTGCTGTCTATGGGGGTGGGTTTGACTTTTGAGCCTTGCCTAAAAAAGGCACTATGGGGGTGGCAAGCGCCTTTGCCAATATCTGAAAGCCCAGTGGTGACAGGTGCATGCCGTCCCTAGTGAAGCAATGTGGCTTGTCGAGCATGTCATCCCAGGCTGACAGACACTGGATCTCCTTTGAATGATACCAAAATTTTAGCCAATTGTTAAAATCGATCATTTTGTCTTTGTACTGTGGGATTATTCTAGGTGAGGGTAAGATGCTGTTCAAGGTCAGGGTCATACCAGCCTGGGCTACATGATCAGAGAGCTCCTCTATGTCTCTTTTCATGTAGTCCAGGGAGGTACATCTCAGGTCATTCACACCAGCATGTACAATGACTGAGTCATATTTGTATTTGCTTTCGAGTGACCTGAGTGCTTGCGTTATGTGGCGGATCCTAGCACCCGACAGGCAGCTCACCGTAACCTTCTCTTTATTCAGCCTAGTGAGCGGGACGTCAGTGTGTCTGACTAGTCACCTATTACAAGAGTATCAGGTGTGTTATTCAGCCTTAAGGGCTGTGGCTGCTTGGCACACTGACTTTGTGGGCTATGTGTTGTGTGTGTTTTATTTTGAGGTAGTGTTTGCTTGGATGTCTGCTTTGGAGGTCTCTGTTGCTTAGGTAGATTTTTATTTAGAGCCTCCGAGTATGTTTTTGTGTATTTATGTGTTTGGTTCGCTGATGTGGTGGGACTATGTGATACTGGAATTGTGTTGTGTGAGGTTACCTTCTCCTCCTGACTGGTTACACCAGTTTTGAGATGAGAGCTCAGCCTCCAGTTTGGCTAAATAGTTGCATCTCTCACATATATTTGAACCTGTTTGGAGGAGGAGAGGGTTGTCCGTGTACATGAGACAGTTGTAACATTGACTCAAAATTCCCAGATTCACCAGCTGGACTGGAGAGGAAACCATTGACTGACCTTTGGACATGCTAGAGTAATATAGAGAAACTGAATTTAAGATGGACCAATAGAGGACAGGGTAATCGTAGAGAGTATAAGAGTAAGTAGTGCTTATGGTTTTAATAGTGCTAACTTGTAGGATTACTTAATTGGACCAGTGAAGGGCCTTAGAATGAGAATACAGTGTTTAAATTGAGAGATAGAGCAGTTCTAAGGGAAAAAGGGAAGAGCAGACTTTGTGGAGTCAGGAATAGTTTAAACCCAATTAGGCGGCGCTATGCACAAAAACGCGCAAAAGAGGGTTTTAAGAGAGGAAGATGAAGGAGTTTGTAATTGACCCAAAATGGCCAATAAAACTACAGTTTCAAGTCAGTAACCACTCCCACAGGGGCAAGCAGGCTGCTCAATGTTTTTCACTGCCACTGATCAACAGAGAGACTTCCCTTTAGCCCAAGCAAAAAATGGCCTCCAAGAAACTTACAAACAGTTCAAGAACAGCAAGCCTGTAACTGAACTTTTTTAAATCTCAGAAAAGTGGGAAAAAAGCAAGATTTTTTTTTTTTTGTTTTTTTCAGAGATAGCAGAAGTTCACAAGTATCAATAAGTTATAACAGTGCAGTAAATGACCCCACACAAGAGTGCTAGGCCAAAGACAGATAAAATGCAAGTTTTGAGAAAAAAATGATTTTAAAAATAAGTGCAAACAGGAAATTCAGTAAACAGCTCTAGGTTGTGCTCTAAATACAGTTACTAATGCAGAAATGAAGTTTAACAAGCCAGAAAATGCTCAAAATAGATGGCTATGCAGAAAAACTTAGCAAATAAACAGAGGAAAAATACTTAAAATCTCAAAAGTGGCTCCTTTCTTCTCTCAGCGTTTTCTCTGACTTCCACAGGATCTAATTTACAAGTTTGACTTTTGAAGACATTGAAATTCATATGTTTTAGACCATATAACTGACATTTTAAAAAGTCAAACAGCAACCCAAAAGGCAAAGGGTATTTTTATGCTGGGGGCAAGCCTACCTACATCCCCCGTACCCCTTGCTAATTATATATTCCAGGAAATTGCACTACAGTGGGGAAAATGGCAAGTTCCCTGATCCCCACTGTACCATGATCTCAGCAAAAACAGTTTGACTTTTTAAAACGTCGATCACATGGTCTCGACCATATGAATTCCAACATTTTAAAAAGTCGATCTTCTGAAGTAGACCCCTTTATGTGTATGTGTATGATGTGTGTGCATGTGTGTCTGTGTTTCTGGATGTATGTATGTAGAAGTATGTATTTGTGTATGTTTCTGCCATGTGAAAATAGTGCAGCAAGTTAGCAGCTGCAAATGTCTGGATGGCGCGGTTAAGGAGGAGAGACGTCTGAATGAGGAGGTCAAAGCTTGAATCAGATGGTTTGCAGTCAGCTGCACAAAGTGTCATGGGTAGGGTATGAGCAGTGATACTTCAAATGACCAAAAATACAGTAGGGTACAGAGAGCTGGGAAGTGAATACAGAGCAGTTGAGGAAGCTAAAGGTGATGGAGATGAAGTGCCTGAGAAGGGTGGTAGGATGCACACTGTGGTACAGATGAATAAATAAGGATATCAAATCAGAAGCCCATGTTGCGCTAATTGCAGAGAAAGCCAAAGAAAACCGATTGCAGATATTTAGACGTGCAGGAATGCAGAAGACAATCTGATGAGGAAGATTAGGAATAGACAGGAAGAAGGCAAGAGGAACTGTCAATGTCCAGCAAAGGGATGGATTGCATAACAGAAGACCTGTGGAAGTCAGACATGACTGCAGGAGAAGGAAGGAGAGTGGCATTGAAGTGACAGACACGGCAAACGTTGATGTAACGCCCTCATCCCCATATAGAAAAATGGGAAAACGGGATTGTTGCTACTGATGCTGCTGAGTGTGTATGCATGTGTGTGTGTGTGTGTGTGTGCGTGCGTTTGTGCATGTATACAACTGTGTGTGTGTGTGTGTTTGTGCATGTATACAACTGTGTGTGTGTGTGTGTGTGCATGTGTGTGTGTTTGTGCATGTATACAACTGTGTGTGTGTGTGTGTGCATGTGTACAACTGTGTGTGTGTGTGTGTGTACATTTGTGCATGTATACAACTGTGTGTGTGTGTGTGTGTGTGTGTGTGTGTGTGTGTGTGTGTGTGTGTGTGTGTGTGTGTGTGTGCATGTGTACAACTGTGTGTGTGTGTGTTTTAGTATTTCTGAGTGTATGTCTATAGGTTTGTGTGTATGTGTTTATGTGTGTTTGTATGTGTGTATATATGTTTTTGTGTGTGTGTATGTAAATGTATGCATGCTTGTGTGTGTATGTGTGTGTGTGTGTGTGTGTGTGTGTGTGTGTGTGTGTGTGTGTGTGTGTGTGTGTGTGTGTGTGTGTGTGTGTGTGTGTGTGTTTGTGTGTGTGTGTGTATGAATGTATGTACCCTACCCATGACACATTGCAGAGCTGAGTATATTTTTCTGGCACTTCAGAGATGTGTATTAGTAATTGTTATTTGACTAATTTTATATCATTGCTGGCTGACTTCAGACTTGTGCACTGTTATTTTTGCTTCACTGTATAGTTTTTCAGATCACTGCTGAAGGTGTTGGTTTTCCCATACTCACCCTCCCTATTCCTGTGTTGTTGTTTAAATTTGGAGGCTTTTGCAGTTGCCTGCCCCCACTGTAGATTTGATCTGGGACACTCCCCCCAGTCCCATCTCTTTACCCCATTCTACCTAATAGACTCCTTCTGCACTTGTTTTCAATCATTTTAATTTAATTGCATTTTTTAAACTGTTTGGTCTAACATTGCTACATACTCAAGTGTGCTAGCTTGCACTGCATTTGAATTGTTTTGACTGCTGTTTTAGCTACTTTTCTGTATATATATATATATATATATATATATATAAATACCTTTCCTGTAACTAGTGTAGTCCAGATTCAGATTTGCTGTATCCAGGACTGTATGTAAGCTTCTGAGCCCCCCCAAGCTTTCTGTGTTGGAGGGAAGCCTTCTAGCTTATCAGTGTGAGTGGTAAGCACTAGGTAACCTATCTACCACATAAGGAGTGGTTCTGGCCCAGAAATTGTAGTTATTGGCCGTTTGGGCAGTTTTTCCATCTCTCTCAACTTTCTGATTTAAAAGCCCACATTTGCACTTGTTTCTCCCCTTTCCTGTAACTAGTTTATTCCAGATACAGATTCTTAGTTTTTGCACTTGAATTTGCTTATTCGTGATCAGCACTTGTTCAGAACTTGTAAGCACTAAATAACCTACTAATTACTACAGCACTCAACCTTCCTCATTACCTAGAGGAAAACAGTTTTGGTGCTTACTTTCCTCACTAGAGAAAAACAGCTCTTGTACTCACTTTCCTCACTTATCTACAGGAAAATAGTTTTTTATTCAGGCATGTCCAAGGGTCAGCTCCCAGTGTTCTCTCTTGTCTATCTGATGAATCTGGGCATCTTGGGGAAATGTAGAAATTGCCTCATGTACACAGACAACCCTCTCCTCATACCACCCAACACTACAACCTGTGAGAGATGCAGTTATCTACCCAAACTGGAGGTAAAGCTCTCCCCAATCAAGACTGAACTTGACAGTCAAGAGGAGAAGGTAAACACTAGCACCACACCACACTCTTCACATAGTCTCACTAAATCTACACCACCAAAATCCACACATAGAAACACAAAAACATTCATGGAGGCTCTCAATAATAATCTGCTCAAGCAACAGAGACCTCCAAAGCAGAAATGCAAGCAACCTCCACCCCCCCCAACACAACCCAAATGACACATAGCCCGCAGACTCAGTGTGACACTCAACCACAGCCAATAAGGCAAAACAACGTACCCAACACACTAGTTATAGGTGACTCTATAGTTAGGCACACTGATGTCCCATTCACCAGGCTAAACAAGGAGAAGGTTACTGTCAGCTGCATGTTGGGTGCCAGGATCCACCACATAACCCATGCACTCAGGTCCCTTCACAATAAGTACAAATATGACTCTGTCATTGTCCATGTTGATGTGAACGACCTGAGACGCACCTCCCTGGACTTCATGAAAAGAGACATGGAAGAGCTCTCCGATCTTGTAGCCCAGGTATGCATGACCCTAGCCCTGAGTAGCATTCTGCCATCACCCAGAATGATGCCGCAGTACAAGTACAGAATGATTGACTTCAGCAATTGGTTAAGCTTCTGGTGCCATTCTAAAGGGATCCAGTATCTGTCTGCCTGGGATGACATGGTCGACAGACCATGATGCTTTGCCAGAGATGGCCTGCACCTGTCACCCCTGGGATTCTGGATACAGGCTAAGGTTCTTGCCACTCCTATAATGCCTTTTTTAGGCAAGGTTCAAATGACAAATTCACCACCATAACAGGAACAGAAAATCTCAAAATGCACTCACTCGAGGCACTCCTTAAAATGGAGAACATTGATATCTGTGCAGTGACTGAGACCTGGTTCAAGGCCCAGAGAGCACCGCTGCACTACCAGGCTATAACTCATACCATACTTTTCGGCCATGTAACCTGTACTGAAACACCAAAGGCGGAGGTGTGTCTATATTCATTAAGGATATCCACACCTCCAGGCTAGTTGCTCAGCATAATGCAGCCGAGGTTATCCAAGTGCAACTAACTATGGACAAAACTGCAATCCAAATTGTAGCTTGCTACAGATCACCCACCATGCCCCAGGATTCCCACTCCTCTTTTCTTGATGTACTGGAAAATATTAGGGTTCAACCAAACACCCTAATAATGGGCGATTTCAACTTCCCCACCATTAACTGGGAAAACTACCCATGTAAAAACTCCTTCACTCAACTCTTTCTGGAATTCATAAACTCCAATGCCCTGGATCAACTTATCCACACCCCCTCCAGGGGCAACAGTATCCTAGATCTAGTCATTACCAACATGAGTGACCGGTGTTCCACACCTGAAGTCAACGCCTCATTGGTCCGATCCGACCATAAGCTAATTATCCTAGATATCCACATCCTGCCCCCATCCCCCATTAAGGAAACCATGGTAAAAAATTTTTC
The DNA here is from genome assembly GCF_019279795.1 of Protopterus annectens. Taxonomy (NCBI): domain Eukaryota; kingdom Metazoa; phylum Chordata; order Ceratodontiformes; family Protopteridae; genus Protopterus; species Protopterus annectens. The sequence continues at coordinate 1,531,949,351 of NC_056726.1, forward strand.
CACAGCCAACTTCATGCTTCTTAAGACAGAAGAGGTGAACTTCATGACACCCATGCAGATGGACAATACAGTTACGACTACTGAATCCTACACAATTGCACTTTATAAGCACTTACATGAGTGCATGGATCATTCTATCCCAAACAGAAGCAAGACGCTATCCTCCAAAAAAAGGAAGCCAATCTGGTGGTCCCCTGCCATAAACAAACTGTACAACAGAAGGAAAAAACTGTTACAAAAGAGAGTAAAATCCCATGAGTGGAGGAGCTCCCTGGTCAGTCTCAGTAAGAAGCTGCGATCTTTGATAAAATCCTCCAAAGCTAGTTACGAAAACAAAATCACCACTGATTCTAAAGACAACTACAAAGCATTCTATAGCTATGTCAAGAATCTTAATGGCAACACTCAAATCTGCTCTGAGTTACAGCACAATGACACTAAATATACAGACCCAACTGTTATTGCCAACATCCTGGCAGATAGGTTCAGTGCTAACTTTACCCCCCTCTCACCCCCTAAAGAACCCATTTCTATACTGGAAGAATGCAAAGTTCTTGTAATCACGGCTGCACAGGTAAAACCCACACTCTCCAAAGCCAACAACACAGCATCCATGGGACCAGACAACATCCCAGGCTGCGTTCTACATGAACTACAGAATGAACTGGCACCCCACCTAAGTACCATGTTCAATCATAGCCTCACCTCAGGCTTTGTGCCTGCTGAATGGCGCACAGCAATGGTTATCCCACTCCACAGGGGGGGAGCCACCAAGGACCCTGGGAACTACTGCCCCATTAGCCTAACGAGCCTGGTCTGCAAGGCCATGGAATGTATCATCATGGAACTTATAAACAAAGACATTGGTAATCTCCAGACTCTGGACCCCACCCAGTTCAGGTTTGTAAAAGGCAGATCATGTCTCCTAAACCTGATAGACTTCTTTGAAGCAGTCACCAAAGCCGTAGACAAGGGTAAGGTGGTTCACACAGCCTATCTAGATCTTGCCAAGGCTTTCGACACCATCCCCCACTCTGGAATTATAGATAAACTCACTAAACTAGGTATAAATCCTATGTCACAAGATGGGTTGCCAACTGGCTCACTGACAGAACCCACAGTGTGAAAGTAGCAGACTCCAAATCCGACTTCAGACCAGTGACAAGTGGAGTACCACAGGGTTCAGTCCTGGGTCCTCTCCTGTTTGGTATCTACGTCTCTTAAGTACAGGCTAACACAGAAGGTCTTTGGCTAACGAAGTTCGCAGATGATAGTAAACTAGGAGCCATAATCGAAACTCCTAACGATGTGGACATCCTACAAAAGGGCCTCAGTGAGACAGATGACTGGTGTCAAAGCCATGGCCTCAAGCTCAATGCCAAAAAGTGCGTTGTCATCCCCTTTGGTAAAAACTTTGTACTCATGAACTACAACATAGGCGGTAGTATACGTAACACCGAAAGTGTGATAAGACACCTCGGAACACAGGTGCACAGTAGTCTCTCCTTTGATAATCACATCGCCACAGTAGTCAGACAATCCTTCTACATGGCACACCTCACCACAAAAGGTTTTTCATCCAGAAAAAAACAGGTCATTGTTCCCCTCTACTCATCACTCATTAGACCCATTATAGAGTACAACGCCCCTTTTGGTATGTACCTCACAAGACATCTACAACAACTGGAATGGCCACAGAAATACTTCACAAAGAGGATTACTGGCCTCAAACAGATGCCCTACGCAGACCGTCTCAAAAAACTCCAGCTTTACTCCATCACATATCGCCTACTCAGAGGTTATCTCTGCCTAACATACAAAGCTATGTCAAACCCAGAGCTGTTGGACATGTTCCACTTAAAGAAATCCCAATCCCTCCAAGCTACACGCTCTAGGGACCTAAACCTTGTCACCACAATAAACAGAACATGCCGGAGAGATAGATTCCTGTCCCAGAGACTTCCCATACTCTGGAATAAACTACTTATCTATATCAAACAAAGCTCCTCATTAGCACTCTTCAAGAAAAATCTTGATGATTGGATGGGAAATAGGAAATTCATCCCGGGGATCACCTCTGTGGCTCTGCTCGACAGTAGCACAGGAAAATAATTTTCTTGGGTGGCAAAAGCCAGGGTACCTTTTTGGCTGGGCTTGTATAGGCCCCAGGGCCGATAGCCTAGTACCTACCTATGAACCTATGTGTGCGTGTGTGTGTGTGTGTGTGTGTGTGTGTGTGTGTGTGTGTGTGTGTGTGTGTGTGTGTGTGTGTGTGTGTGTGTGTGTGTTTGTGTGTGTGCACGTCTGTGGGTGTGTATATGTGTGTATGTATGCATTTGTGTGGTGTTTGTGTGTGTGTGTGTGTGTGTGTGTGTGTGTGTGTGTGTGTGCGTGTGTGTGTGCATGTTTGCACTCACATAACTGTAGTTAGTTGGTGCACAGTACATTCTAGAATGACAAGAAGTGGCAAGTGCAGAGCATCCTCCAGCCACACCATGAGGAGTCTCAGTTTGCATAAGATAATTACTGCTTTATGTGAAGCACTGCCAAAATCTAGCACTATGGACTCATTGTCAAAGCCCAGCTTCTTACTTATTTGTCTACTTTATTTTGCCAAATTCTTAGTATGTAGTGGTATAGCTCGTGTGCATTTTCAGTCTTAATGGCTACCTTTTATATGATAGAGTAAATAGCACTTACTTGGTATTTTTATTTTATTTTTATTTATTTAACATTTGTTACTGGGAAAGTCTGACTTGGAAAGAAACCGATTTTCAGCAGAGGCCCAGGGAGAAATGCTCCAGATGCATGTATTTGTAACATTATTATTAGTATTTGATTATTATTATAGGTTCATAGGTCGATAGGTAGGTACTAGGCTATCTATCCGAAGGCATTTATAAGCCTAGCCAGAATGTGTTGGCTTTCGCCACACCCTTAGATTAGTTCCCTGTGCCTCTGTCCAGCAGAGCCACTGAAGTGATCCCTGGGGTAAACTTTCTGTTTCCCATCCACTCATCAAGATTTCTCTTGAAGAGTGTTAGCGAGGAGCTCTGCCTATTGTAGATTGGAATCTTGTTCCAAAGCATGGGAAGTCTCTGGGACAGGAATCTATCCCTCTAGCATGTCCTATTCATTGTTGTGGTGAGGTTAAATTCCTAGAGCATGTGGCTCGAGGGGATATGGTTTTCTTTAGGTGGAGCATGTCCATCAGTTCTGGGTTAGAAATGCCCTTGTATGTCAGGCAGAGATCACCTCTGTGTAGACAGTATGCAACCGAGTACAGTTGGAGTTTCTTCAGTCGAGCTGCATAGGGCATCTGTTTGAGGCCAGTGATCCTCTTGGTGAGGTACTTCTGTGGTCTTTCCAGCTATTGCAGGTGTCTTGTAAGGTACATCCCAAATGAGCGTTATACTCTATGATGGGTCTCATGAGTGATGAGTAGAGGGGCACAATGACCTCTTTTAATCTGGATGCAAACCCTTTTGAGATTAGGTGGGTCACATAGAAAGATTTTCTAACCACTTTGGCAATGTGATTATGAAAGGAGAGATTACTCTCTACTTGGGTCACCAGATCCCTTATTACGTCTTCTGTATTTAGGGGACTACCACCTATGTGGTGGTTTGTGGGTACTTTGTTTTTTCCAAAGGGGATGACTATTCACTTTTTGGAATTTAGCTTGAGGTCATGATTTTGACACCAGGTATCCATCTCAGTGAGACCCTTTTGGAGGATGCCTGTGTCAGACAGTGAGTCAGTTATAGTCCCTAGTTTGCAGTTGTCTGTGAACTTGGTCAGCCATAGTCCTCCTGTGCTTGACTGTACATCTGAGAAGTATATGCCAGACAGGAGGGGTCCTAGGACTGAGCCCTTGGGAATGCCACTTGTAACCGGTTTAGAGTCAGACCAAGCTCCAGCAACTCTCACCATGTGGGACCTGTCCATGAGCCAGTTGGCAACCCATCTTGTGATGTAGGGGTTTATGTTCAGGATGGTGAGCTTCTCTATAATACCAGAATGGGGAATGGTATCGAAGGCCTTTGCAAGGTCTAGGTAGGCTGTGTGTACCACCTTTCCCTCGTCTATAGCCTTGGTAACTGCCTCAAAGAAGTCCACCAGGTTTAGGAGGCATGATCTGCCCTTAACAAAGCCAAACAGGGTAGGGTTCAGTGTTTGGAGGTTCCCAATGTCTCTGTTAATGAGTTCCATGATGATGCACTCCATAGCCTTGCACACCAAGTAGTTAGGCTTATAGGGCAATAGTTCCTGGGGTCTGTTGGGGCTCCACCCTTGTGGAGTGGAATAACCATTGCTGTGTGCCATTCTATGGGTATGTAGCCTGTTGAGAGGCTGAGTTTGAACAGTGTGTTTAGGTGAGGGGTTAGTTCATCTTTGAGCTCATGTAGGACGCAGCCTGGGACACCATCCGGTCCGATTGATGCTGTCTTCTTGGCTTTGGAGAGGGCTGTTTTAACCTCAGTGTCTGTGATTTCAGGGGCTCTACATTCTTCTGGTATGGTTATGGGCCCTTTTGGGGGTGAGAGGGGGGTTCAGTTTGCACTGAACCTGTCTGCCAGTATGTTGGCAATATCGGTCGGTTCAGTGCATTTTGTGCCATTCTCCACTAACTCTGAGCAGATCTAAGCATTGCCACTTAGATTCTTGACAATAGCTAAATAATGCCTTGTGGTTATCATTGGAGTCCTTGGCAATTTTTCTTTTGAAGCTCGCCTTGGATGATTTTATGAGGGATCGTAGTTTCTTGCTTATACTGATCAGGGATGTCTTTCCTTCTTGGGATTTTACTCTTTTCTGTACTAGTTTCTTCCTTCTATTGTATAGCTTGTTTATGGCAGGGGTCCACCAGACTGGTTTCCTTTTCTTGGAGGAGTGAGTCTTGGTTTTGCTTGGGATAGCATGATCCATGCATTCTTGTAGGTGCCCATAGAATGCATTAGTAAAGGATTTTGCAGCTTGGACAGCATTATCCTTTAGAATGGGGCCTTTGAAACTTTCCACCTTGGTCTTAAGTAAAGTGAAGTTTGCTTTTGAAGTGTTTTTCATGGTAGTTTCCTTGTCCAGGGGTGGGGGCGGAATGTGGCTATCCAGAGTGATGTTTTAAGGTCAGATCTAACCAGCAAGGAGTTGACCTCCAGTGTTGAACACCGGTCGCCCATGTTAGTGATGACCAGGTCCAATTTGTTGTCACCTCTGGTGGGAATGTTGACCAGTTTATCCAGGGCATTTGAGTTTATAAATTCTAGGAAATGTTGGGCAAGGGAGTTAGTACTTGAGTAGTTCTCCCAGTTAATGTTTGGGTAATTGAAATCACCCAATATTAGGGTTTTTTAGGACCTTTATGTTTCCCAGTGTTTCCAGAAATGTGGAATGGGGGTCCTGGGACATGGTGGGTGATCTGTAACAAGCTACAATTTGAGTTGCAGTTTCCCCCATCGTTAGTTGCATGTGGATGATCTCTGAAGCATCGTGCTGTGCCACTAACATGGAGTTGTGGGTATCCTTGATGAATACGGAAATGCCCCCACCTTTTATATTTCGGTTTGGGTTCTGTGGCCAAAATGTATGGTATGAGTTGTAGCCTGGTAGTGCTGGGGTGCTCTCTGGAGCCTTAAACCAGGTTTCTGTTACTGCGCATATATCGATTTTCCTCCATACTGAGGAGTGCCTCCAGTGCGTGCATTTTGAGGTTTAGACTTCTGGCATTGACTAGCATTGCCCTCAGTTTTTGTTACTTGTGCTATTTATGGCAGTGGGTTTGTCTTTTGAGCCTTACCTAAAAAGGCACTATTGGGGTGGCAAGAGCCTTGGTCAGTATTCAAAAGCCTAAGGGTGACAGGTGCAAGCCTTCTGTAGTGAAGCAGTGTGGCTTGTCGAGCATGTCATCCCAGGTGGATAGACACTGGATCCCCTTTGAATGACACCAGAAACTTAGCCAATTGTTTAAATTGATATTTTTTTTCTTTTACCATGGTATCATTCTTGTTGAGGGCAGGATGCTTCTCAGGGTCAGGGTCATACCAGCCTGGGCTATGTGATCAGAGAGCTCTTCCATGTCTCTTTTCATGTAGTCCAGGGAGATATGGCACAGGTCATTCACACCAACAGGGGCAATGACAGAGTCGTATTTGTACTTGTTCTGGAGTGACCTGAGTGCTTGTGGTATGTGGTGGATCCTGGCACCCAACAGGCAGCTAACAGTAGCCTTCTCCTTATTCAGCCTAGTGAGTGGGATGTCAATGTGCCTGACTGTTAGTAATAGTATTAATATTATTATATTAGTATTATTATTAGTATTATTATTATATTAGTATTGTTATTGTTAGTATTTGAACATTATTATTATATTTATACATAGCTGTAATCATTTTTCCTGAATAGTCTGCCATGATGAGCAGCTATTCCATGCAATGACAGCCTCCACTTGTGAATTGCAGGGGGCTTAGGCTGCGAAGCACTAGGGCTCCATAGCTAAGGATTTTGCCACATAGTTCCACTCAAATCCTGATTTCTGGTCACAGTAGAGCTTATATGTTCTCTCCATGCTTATGTGGCTTTTCTCCAATTACTCCACTTTCCTCCTTCATCCCCAGAAAATCATGCTGCTTGAATGGCTACTCTAAAAATTATTACATATTGTATACAGTTGTGTTTGTATGGCTCATGTTTTGGCTGAAAATAGTCTGAGAATGACCAGTTCACTTATTCTATTAACAACTAAGTGCATAAAGAATTAAATTTAGGTCAGGACTGGGCATCAAAAGGACACTTTCATGAGAGTAATAATGTGTGAAATGTCATTTTTGCTGAATAGTGAATTCTACTTATGTAGGCTTTGTGTATCTCAGTGTAAACATTTGGTCACTGAATTTCATCAATAGCTGATTCCTGATTATTTCTGCTTACTGTTGTGAGCTTACTTGAGTGATCCATTTGTTAGGAAAGGAGTCATTCTTCTTCCTATATGGCCCCTGCAGTAGCCTTTTCACTTTTGGTGCTATTTTGGTAGCACAGCTTAGGAATATCACATCACAACAGATGATTGCCATTCTTCAGATCATGTTAACCTGTAGATTCATCACAGGGCATACAACCATGATTGGGATACAAGTCACATGACTGGTGAACCCTACTACACACAGTATAATTTTTTAAATGGAGATCCTGACTGACAATGGGATCCCCTGATCTTTTCTTCTGGTCTCTTGCTCAGTGTTACGAGTCACATCCTTTCCTGGGGATGGGGGGAGACAGAGAGAGAGAGAGCTTTTTCTGCATTTTGGTCTGCTTTAAGTGGCTTACATCTGGTGCCAGCAGAAAAAGTTGTGAGACCCAGAACACTGACAGCAGCAATGAATGCCTTAACTCTGTCTAAACAGGGCAGCCTTTCATTGGTCCAAGCTTTATCTACATGTATGAATTACCCAGAATTCTATGGTTTGAGCCAAATAATAGAGAATCAAGTTAAAGAGGTGCCATTCAATGCAAGGAGAGTGACAATATACCATAAGGGAGTACAAAAATGTCTGCAATCGAGCTAAATGGTAAAAACACTTAAACGTTATTTTAAACTTTTAAGAGAGCATATTAGAAGCTACACTGCTGTTTTAAGTATAAAATATCACTTTAGGAGAATATTGCACAAGTGTTGTTTTAATATACGGCATCATCATAAAATAATACATTAACAAGAGTCAAATAAAGGCTCATGAAGACTGAATGCCAGTGCTGGCTGGTGACTTAAAATCAAAGGGGGGTTGTAGGAGACAACTGAATGGGTGGGGCAATTGGGAGGGGTGTGGCCAACCTGAAAGGGGCAGAGCTATGCTCAGAACAACAAAAACTGGGACTTTAATTAAATATGCAGCCCTGGGTGCCAAACTGTCATTATGAGAGTCCAATCAAGACAAAATGAAGTGTAGAAGAAAAAATATTTCAAAACATTGACTACATGACTGCTTACTTAATATCTAGATGGAAACAAAAAGGTTGTGAGGCATGAAAAAATAAATTACTTTTTAAGTACATTACTGGAATGCCAATCAAAATCAAGTATAAAAAACAAGCAGCACTCAGTTCAAAACACTTCTCCTTGCACTGCAGTTCTAATTATAATTTATATTCAGCTTTATAAAAGTACCAAGTAACATGCTGAAGTAGCAATCTCTGTGATACCCCCACTTGTAAAAATGCTTCTTATCCAAAAAGAATTGCTGCCTGACAACAACGGTCTACTTGCTTGATGGGGAAAACATGATCAAAGTAAAAAATGAACAGCAGACAAGAAACAAGCTCAAGATATGTTGCTTAAAGGATTACTACACAGGTTATGGACCACACATGATAGATTGGTATTCTGTTTAGTTTTCAGGTAAAGCCTGCAAAGATGACTGTAAGTCTCCAACAAATGTAATGAGCTTCTGAAAATACTGCAATCCTGTCCTTGTATTACAAATACTCTCATATGCATGTCAATGCCTACGGCTTATACGTTATCTATTTATGTAAATATTATCTGCATGGCAACAACAGAAAGGCTTTCAGTGTTGGTAATTCTTTAACAGTATGCTTATTAAAGCTTACTTGCATCTTACAATCTCAGACAAGCTTACCTGATGGTCATTAAAGCATTGCTACTTAAACACAGAGGAACAGGCACTGCAAGCAACAACATGCATTTTCTGAATAATAAGAAGCATAAATCAACAGTATAAAAAATATACCAGAAAACCATAACATTCTGCAAAATCAAGGACAGATGAAAAGCCACTGTAGTACTTGTGTCTACCTTGGATAGGGGGATACTCTGCACACTTACACTGCATAACTGCTCCTTGCTTTGCTTGGACACATCCAGAGTCACTAATGGAGGAGTGGGGTGCAACAAGTATGTCACAATTTGAAATGTCTCTGGCTGACGGTGATGGCCCTGATACATTTGTCATACTCTCAACCTCAGAGCAAGAAATCTGGACAAAGACATAAATAAAAGTGGGACAAAGGCCAAATATAAGGACAATTTTTAAATGTTGCTCTAACAAACTTAGAAAATTAATAAAATAGTAGGTCTTGCATTAGTATGAATTTTCTGAAGGGTATGAAATCTGAAACTCAATGTCTGTCATTATTTTCTAACTTCAATCATTAATGATTTGCCACTAATTTGCCAGAAAAAAAACACAATTTTATGAAAAATGGACCAAAAATGTGATGTGAAAATCTGTATACATACACAGACACAAAAATAGATGTAAATAAAGGAATATATGCCTTTTTAAAGAATCAGTCATAGGCAATAAACTAAACATTAACAGTTTCAGGATGCCATGGGTTCCAGAGAGACACAAGTGTCTCAAAGTGTATGCTACCAAAAAACAGCTCCTGAGACAACATATTAAAACAGTATTACTTAAATAAAATAGTTATCAAATAACTGTTTAACTTAAAAAGTAATTACAAGAGAAACTGCTATGTCCTGGACAAGAGAAAACTTGAAAAATATAATGCTTGACATAGTGAAATTTGTTTATACTTTGGTGGAACACTATAGTATATAATACAGCAACCCAACCACTTCCATCTCACAAGACAGTCTTGGATAATGTAATACATAACTGCAGGGACAAAACGGCCAATGAAGATAGAAAAAAAGGCTTTACACCAATAGGTAACATAAGATCAAACTGCAATGATGGCATACGGTGAGAAAGTGAGTCAAACATATGTTGAAGGAATAAAGAAGGTATAGAACATGCCTGAAAGACTGACAACAGAGCACTACATTTCAATACATTTCAATATGCAGCAATGGGGAATAAAGGCAGTTGAGACAAAGGTGTGGAAGATACAAGCAGCAATGGCTGTACAAATAGTGACAGTGACAAATAGACTACTAGAAGGGTACTGTTTGTAAAATGTCAACCAGTCCTGCACTGTGAGCATGCACACATGGAAGCATGGAAGGCTATTGAAGCAGTTACACATCCAGCTAGAACTACAACAAAAAGGGACACATCTGACTCTACATTAACTTGACCAAGAGGACACCTGCAAACAGCGTTTTAGCAGAGTGTAGAGTTTGTTAAATCAGTATTAAAGTATTCACAAGGCAATATGTACAGTGAGCTGAAAACAGACAATTGTATTAGAACTTCATATGAAAATGTTCATTTTATTTTTTACAACATTCTTATAGTAGGAGGATTCACTGTAAAAGGAAGAATAAAGGCATTACTTCAAGTTATGGTTCTGTTTTTATTAACTGTTTTTCTTTTGTTATTCTTATTTGGAATCTATGGTAGATATTTCCCATCTCTCATTTTGCCTACTTATTTAAGTGCTGACTTTGAAAATGTACTTGACATTAAAGACTTTACCGTCAAGTCACCTTGAGCGCATATCTAAGGCCAGGACTTAATGATGCCATCGATTTTAATGTAAGTGTAAAAACAAAATTGAAATGGTGGCGGTCATGAGTCCTGCCCATGATCTACCAAATTTGCTGCCTAGATAGATCATGAGTGGAATGAGCAGGTGTCCAGTAAACTGAATGAACAAAGCTGCCAAACTTCCTTCCAATCTACAGAATAAAAACTTCTAATAATATTTGTTACACTGCCCAATGTAATTCTAAATCCTACTTTCTCAAAAATAAAAATTGATAACATTCGAAGGTCTTGCCAAAATATATATAAAAGCCTGGCACTTTTTTATAAGAAGTTCCTAGAATAAATCACCAAATTCTTGCAAAGTGCCTGCCTGGTGTCAACAGCACAGTGCAATGTTATCAAACACCACTGTATCACAGTGTGGTGTAAAAAAAGCAAACAGACAAGCTGTTTGATATCTGATAAATTTGTTTCCTCTGTAATAGTCTAAGGGTTTATGATCCATTCCCCATTGTTCACTTCACTCAGTACTTAGTTTCTGCATATGAAGCCACTGGCTTTGTTACTGCAACTGACTTTCCAGACAGCCTAATATACACTGTATATTGTGTGCATAGTATGTTGTAGAAAAGTACAGTTGTTGTTGTTGTTGTTGTTTCTTTGTGTAGGTAAATTTACTATAACAGTAAATGCAGGGAAATGAAGGAAAATGTGTATCTGCCATCTTTTTGGACCTTTCCCTAAACGACAACAAACTTATCAACATCCTCACCTCCCTAAATCTTAGTAGTTCCACCATTACCTGGTTTAAAAGCTAATTATCAGGATGCCAACAGTCACTTCAATGGCAACAGGAATTCTCTCCCCCCTTCTTGCTGTCACCCTAGGGGTTCCCCAAGGCTCCATCCTTGGTCCCCTACTCTTCTCAATTTTTACAAACAAACTTCATACCTCCACCCCCCCACTTTAACATTATACAGTATGCAGATGACTCCACACTTATATCTGCAGCACCTTCCCTAAATGACCTACAGACCAGGCCACAAGATTATTTTCTATTGGCTGATGTGTGGCTCACTGACACCCAACTCATACTAAATCCCAGCAAAACCAAGCTAATTCTCTTCTACCCCACAGCCCCCTCCTATCATATCAACCTTTAGCCATCACATCAAATAATAATACCACGATCTCACCTGTAACCCATACCAAACTGCTAGGCATCGAAATCAACAACAATTTGTTATTCCGGTTAGTGAAGTAATTCCGCCCTCGGCTGCTGTGTCTCCTGGTATTAGCGTCTGCAACTATAGTAAGGTAAATCTTGTTTGTTCAATACTGTACCGCTTTTTGTTGCAAAGTAAAACAGTGTAAGGTAAATGCTGATTGTTTACTTATGTATGCCTGTATTTTAAAACGAACACAAGAGGGAGATAGTAGCTTGATACCTAGCAATGTTCTTACACTGAATGGGTTCGATAAATCTACTGTATGCTGGTTCAGCGGTCAATGCAATGTGCTAGCTAACCTTAACCTAGTATTGTGCGTAATTCTTGTGTGTGCTAGTCAGATGGTAATAACGCCAACCCCTGCATGTGCGATGTGTAAGCGGTGAAACGCTATCCAATTCAGACCTATATTTCACATATTCTTGGGTGTACTGGCCAAAAAATACTTATATAACGCCAACCCTTGCACGTGTGATGGTTAAGCGTTCAGCGCACATCACTTACTAACCATAAACCTGTACTACATGCATTTAATATAAAAGGAAAAAAACAGCAAGGACTTCCATACTTAAATAAGAGTGTAGGATAATGTATAAAGAAGGGTAAGATTTAGCCGGTCCTAAGGGAACACAGCTACAGCTACCTAACTGTAGCTCGCTGAGTGCGCTGGGCAACAATAACCGTAAACGCCAACCTCTGCATGTGTTCTGCTGGGATTTCCTAATTAATATCCTGCTCAAAAAGCTTTTCCAATGCTGTTTAAAGGAACAGTTTACTGAAATAACACCTAGCCCATGTCGCACTGCCTATTTAGTGGAATTAGACTGTTTGTTTTCCCTTGAACGTTTACTGTATAGCATGTTGCTCTGAAGCATTTGTGGACTTAACTCTTTGTGATATTGTGTATGCTATTGCTGTGTGCCAATGTTTCTCTGAACTGCTTACTAAAGTGCATTTTATTAGTATAGATTGTTTTGAAAGTGTGATGGATATGTTGCTCAGAATACTTGTGTTTTAACTCTTATATTGAAAAGTATATGCTATTGTGAGCCAATGTGTTTCTGTACTGTTTAATTAAAGTGCAATTTCTCTCTCTACATTCTCTCCTCTTCTCCAGCTTTCTTACCCTGTAATACTCTCTGTGACTACGCCTGGCTTGGATGCCTACACCTAACCTAAAACATAACAAGCTATATTGCCTCATCCCCGTATGGGAATAGAACTAAGCTCCTCATAGAAGAACTTAAGAAAGTATGTACAACCGCTGCTAAACCTTGTATTATTAAAGAATTCTAAAGCCCTGCTAGGTGTTCAGTATGCTCCCTTGCCAGGAAACCCAGCAGCCAAATGCTAATTAACCCTGTACCTCCAATATTAGCCCTTCTCTAGCCCACTTTTTTACCAGACTCTCTCCCTAAACATAATCCAGCCTAGGGATCTACCCTGGTGAAATCACAGGTGCATTCAGCATTTGTCCTCTAGGTGGCACCCTCTCTCCACTACTCCCGATTTTCCATATCGTTTACTTTACTCTCTAGTATTCTATACACGTTGTAACTTCCCTATTTTCTTTATCTCTCTCCCTTTTCTAAACGTTGGCAACTCCATCTCACTAAATCCCCTGTCCCTTGTACTTACCTTCTCCATTCAGCAGTTCACTGATAGGTTCTCGCTCTCATCCTGCCTTCCTTCCGTAATTCTATCCCATTCGCTAATATCATTCAGTATGCAGATGATTCACCTCTTACCTGCTCTGCCACATCCATCCCAGTACTCCAAAAGCTTACACAAGACGCATTCTCAATCACTGAACAATGGATGAAAGAAAACTACCTAGCACTTAATGCCTCTAAAACCAAATTAATGGTATTTACTCTCTCTAAACTCATCTCTATCAACACAAACTCTTTTTCAATCACTAGCAACAACAACACATCCTTGGACTTGGTGCCAGAGGCTAAGTTACTTGGGGTTCAAATTGATAGTAAGCTTAAATTCAACTCCCACATACAACTAAATATCAAAAAAACTCATCAATAACTAGGCATGCTCTACCGACAAATTCGTTACCTTACACCCTCTACTAAAATCACTCTCTCTTCCACATTCCTTATCCCCTCTCTTCTATATGGAGCCGCACTCCTGACTAACCTACAATCGTGCCTCAAAACACAACTATCCTCTTGCTACAACAAAATAGCCAAATTCGCTACTAGTCATAAAGCATCTACCCACCACTGTTCTCCTCCCCACAAACTAAAATGGCTAGAACTACCCAACCATCTCATCTATTCTCAACTTACTCTTGCTCATAAGCTCATTTTCAAACCCTTCCTTTGTTCCTCCCTTTCCTCTGCCTTTAAAATGCACCTCCCCAACAGAGTACTCAGAACTAATAACCAAAACCTAATTGAATTATACGAACCAACTCATCCCCCAGGTAAAAATCTCCTATCCTATGGTCTAGCACGTCTCTGGAACTCCCTACCTCCAGCCATTCGTACCACTTTCAACCACTTTATATTCAAAAAATCTCTTCACTCTCATCTACTAACGCAGTGGGAATGCTCTTGCACCCATCCGTCATAATCTACACTGCCTTACCTCCTTCCTCCTCCTTTCCATGAACTTCCTTGCCTCTGCCTCTCCTAACTCAAAAAAAAAAAAAAAAAAAAGGTATTACTTTGTTTCCTTTAGAAGACATAATGGCTTTTCAGTATCTCTATTGAAATGTTTCCATTTTCTAGTCTGCATCATCCGTAATGTCACCTGAATGTTATACTCTAACTGTATAATTTTGTAAATATTGTAATATGGATCTCCCTTTTTCTAGTTTGTATCATCTGTAATGTTTCATCACCAGTATGATGTTCTAACTGTATAATTTTGTAAATATTGTAATACGTATCTAAAACCTATGTAACCCTGTTTCTGGAGCTTTTCTCCCCAGGACTCCATTGAAAACGGGTTCATCTTGGCCCAATGGACTATCCTGGTAAACCAACTGCAAATAAATAAAATAAATAAATAAATAAAATATTCACATTTCCCAAACCATAAAGAAAATCCAAAAAAAAACTAGGACTTCTCTACAGAAATAAACAATTTCTAACGCCAAATACAAGAGCCACCATTGCCCGCACCCACCTCTTAGCAACACTCTTATATGCCTCTCCAATATTTACAAATCTCAAAACAACTGACCTGTTAGATTTGCCAAAGAGTCCCCCTGTAGAACACATTTATTTTTATTTATTTTTTATTTTACATTTGTTGACCGGAATAGTCCGACTGGATGCATGTCCATTTTCAGCGGAGGCCCGGGGAGAAAAGCTCCAAGGGTAAGCAGATATAGCATTACATAATACCAGCATTACATATTACAAACAGACTATTTACAGAGCTTACATAAGTAAGCAAGTTAAACAAGTTCCACAGGTTACAGTTAGTCCTGAGCACAAGTCAGGATTAAATTAAATTATACAGTAAACTGGTTAGCAGATTTTTACACATTCTAGAGAGAGTTAGCCAGGCTTGATACATTGACATAGCCAGTTAAGTGGCAAATGTTGTTAGAGTCTAGTTTTAAATTGACCTAAGGTGGAAAGTAAGGTAATATCAGCTGGAAGAGAGTTCCAGGATCTACTTACAGAGTTTGCAAAGAGAGAATCACCGGCTGTGTTATTAATTTTGCTAGTCTGAATTAGTAGTTTGTTAGAGGATCGAAGCGGTCTAGGATTGTTATAGGGGTGATAATATTTTTAAGTGCAGGAGTATTGTCCGGATTATAGAGGATTTTATAGGCCATAATCAGTTGGTTATACTGGATTAGGCTAGGTAGTTCAAGCCAACTAAGCTGATTTAGATTGATGCAATGATGTGTCCTAAAAGGCAGCCCAGTGGCAAACCTGGCAATGTGGTTGTAGAAAATTGAGAGTTTGTTAAGGACAGTCTTGTTTAAATTTGAGAGTAGAGGGGATGCATACAGAAGGATTGAAAGAAGGTGAGAGCGAGCTATGGCAATTTTAGCTGGAGGGGTTAGGAAGGCTTTTATTCTGTAAAGTGACCCTAGTTTTTTATTGATGGTTTTGATAGTTTGGTTAACATGTAGGTTAAATTTGAGATTATTGTCTATGATGACACCTAATAGTTTTGTAGATGGGTCAGGTGAGATTATTGTGCCATCATTTGATTTTATGGTAAAGGTGAAAGCGGTAGACCTACGTGTTGGTGAAAATAACAGCATTTTAGGTTTTTTGGGATTTAGGATCAGACGATGTTCAGAAAGCCAGTTTTCTATTGTATTAAAGGTGGTCTGGGTAGCTGACCATAACTCTACTGGAGATGTGGCTGAGCAAATCAGAGTAGAGTCATCAGCATATTGGATACAGCTGACTTTTGGGATGACAGTATAAAGGTCGTTAATGAAGATGGAGAACAGCAAGGGCCCTAGTATAGAGCCTTGTGGTACTCCGAGGGTGTTAGGTAGAAGGTTAGAGAGTTTGTTCTGCCAGAGGACAGCCTGCTGTCGACCATTCAGGTAGGATTGAAACCATTGGAGGGCTCCAGTATCTAGACAGAATGTTTGCAGGGTGTGGATTAAAAGTTGGTGATCAACCATATCGAATGCCTTGGAAAGATCCAAAAAGAGGGTTGAGGATATATAATTATTGTTGCAATTATGGTTTATGGTGTTAGTAAAGGCTAGGAGGGCTGAAGTAGTGCTGTGATGAGGACGGAAGCCATGCTGAGTGTCTGCCATAAAACGATTTTGGATTAGGTGGTGCATGAGTTGTCTGTGAATACATTTTTCCATAATCTTTGCAAGTGGAGAGAGTATAGCTATTGGCCTATAATTGGAGAATTCAGTAGAGCTGCCTCCTTTGTGAAGTGGGATTACTTAGGATATTTTCCAGATGGTGGGAATTTTAGCTTCTACTATGGTTCGATTGATTAGTATTGAGACAGGGTAAGCAATAGCATCAGCTGATTTTTGTAGGTACTCGGCAGGGAGTTGATCAGCAGAAAGTGTAGTGGGTTTTAATTTTTTGATCAAGGTACGGATAAGTGAAGTGGTGACTGGTTGGAAGCTGAACGCAAGTAGGTTTCTAGGGGTGCTACTTTCAGGACCAGGGGAGCAAGGAGGTAGTTGGCTAGCTAGGGCTTGAATTGTCTCAGTAAAGAATTGGTTAAAACTATCAGAAACATCTTCGGGGTTTTATCAATAGTAGCAGCAGGGATTGGGGTTGAAGTTTGTCCAGGATGTAGTAGATTATTTAAACCTGCCCAAAACTTCTGAGGGTTATTTATTTTTTATTTATTTTATTTAACATTTGTTGACCGGGAATGTCCGACTAGGTACCACAGAGCCTGTTTTCAGCGGAGGCCCAGGGAGAAATGCTCCAGATTTTTATTTACTGTCTGTAAATTACAGTAGTATTGTTTTTTGTCTTGTAAAATTGATTTTTTGGTTTCGTTCCTGGATTGCCTGTATTTAATGTGATCTTGAGGGTCTTTAGAAGAATGCCATAAAGCCCATGCTTTGTTTCTAAGGGTAATTTTGAATTTAGACTCTATAGAAAGCCATGGTGCAGTTTTTGCCTTGGTTCTCTTTGAACGAACAGGTGCATGCAAATCAAGGATCTCAAGGAATTTGTTGTTAAAGTATGCTACTGCTTCCTCTAGGAGGTGTTTTAGAATAGACCAATTACATGAGTTTAGTTCTTGATGGAATTTGGCAGGGTCAATGTTTTTATTGTTTCTAACCTTTCTGAGTAAGGGTTGTTGGGAATTATGGTTTTGTGCTTAATTACATATGTGAGAAGGTGATTGCTTAGGCTATTAAGGAGGGTACCAGAGGTGTACAGTTGGGGGTGACTGTTTATGAGTACCCAGTCAAGTATGCTTTCATTTTGGTTGGGTTTACCTATCCTGGTAGGGGTGGATATGATTTGTGTAAATGCATGCAGGTTAATATGGGTGGTTGGGGATTCTAAGGAACAGGTGCCCCAGTCTATGTTAAAGTCTCCAAGTAGTAGGGTTTCTTGGGGGTAGTGACATGATAACCAGTGCAGGATATCTTCAAATGTAGATATATTGTTACCTGGGGGAATGTACATACAGATGATATTATGCATTTATTTTTATTAAGTTGCAATTTGGTGGCAAGAATCTCAGAGTTATTAATCTGAGGAAGTTGTATTACATCTATGGTGACATTCAACTCAGATTTATAGAGTACAGCTACCCCACCCCCCTTCCTCGAAGCACGATCCAGCCTGCGTATGTTGTATCCAGGTGGTAACACTTCATTGTCTTTAGTGTTAGGTTTTAACCAGGTTTCAGATAAACAGAGAATCTCAGGGGAGTGGACATCCAGAGGTGCATGCAATTCATGTACCTTGTTATTAATGCTTCTAATATTGAGATGACAGACTAGGAGAGAGTTCGTTGACCTATTAATTGTAGGTTTGTAGCTTAGATTACAAGTAGAGGGGGTATGTGTATCTGAAGTGAGTGGACCAGGGTTGGGGTGAATATCACCACCAAGTATTAGGTTGAGTCTATACTTGGTGATTAACTTCAGGAATTTGTTTATTAGTTATTAGCTAATGTGCCTGGAGTTGAGATGTTGATAGACTGAACAAGATGTTGGATAGGATCTGGTACTGTAAGTATGGTTGAAGGTGGAAGGATTTACAGCTGGGGTGATAGTATGGCCTTTTGGGACCTGAAATCCCGTAAGAAACTGGTTTTCATACAAGGAAAGGAGGTATGGTGTGAACAAGAGGGGTGTGAACAAGAGGGCTAGTGAAGAGGATTATATCATTATATATGATTCAGCTAGTGAGTGAAGGAACTGTTTTACCTGGTGATGCAACACCAGAAGACAGAGTGGTGAGGTAAAGGTACTGGTAGGGGGATGGGAGAATGCCAGATGAAAGCTAATAGGTGCTATTAAATGTAGGTAGTAGAATAGGGGTGGGTGGAATTATCCCAGATGAAAGCAGATAGGATCTAGAAAGTGGGGGAGTGGCTATAGTACTATAAATTTAGAGGTTCTGGGGCAGGGAGGGAATTGGGGGCAGGGAGGGGAGCGAAGAGAGCCCGAGCGTAGCTACAATGGTTAGTCCTACCCCAACTACTTCTCTTTAACCAACTTACCTTTGCCCACAAAATCTTCCACCACCCAGAAAAAATCCCTGCTTTCCAAACTCTCATACAACTGCATATTAACAGTCGTTCCCTCTATTCCAGTGACAAACCTCTTCTTCATTCTTCCAAAGCAAATAACTCAGCTGGAGACTCACTCTTCTCAAACACTATACCCAAAACCTGGAACAAACTACCAGCCACAATAACCTCCAACTGCTCTATAAGTCAGTTAAAAAAACTCCTTAAATCTCAACTAACTCGCACCTGGATCTTCTCTCATGCTTGCCCTGGCTAACACTAACACTAGCTTATCTTACAAGTACTTCCAATCATATTATGTCCAAATTAATAGCAGTTTTGCCTTCCTCTACACTCAGCTGACTGTGTTGTTCATAATCTTCTTACCCAGAAAAAATTGTGAATTATAATAATATGTCTAACTTATGTTTTCCAGTATGTCTAACTGTAGTAATTCATGTCAGTCACTCAACTATCACAAATTTCAATTTCTTCTTACACTCTTGTTAACTTTTATCATTTCTGTTTCTGCCTTACCTTGTATACCTTTTTGTAGTTTTTTAGTTCTGTATTTTGCATTTTATTTTATTTTTATAATATTGTTAAGTTGTTACTTTTACTTTTATAATTTTGTAAATTTTTGCTGGAGCTTTTCTCCGCAGGCCTCTGCTGAAAAAAAGACCTGTGTCCAGCAGTCAAACTTTCCCAGTAAACAAATATAAAATAAAAAAATAAACAAATAAATAAAATGTATAAATGATCCCTGCTTGCAGTAGCTTAAGCATACCTCTCAACCTCTTAGAGCAAGAAATCTGGAAAAAAACATAAATAATGGGGGGGACAAAGCCACCAAAATAGAGATAATTTTTAAATATTATGCTTAACAAACTTAGAACATTGATAGACTAACAGGTTTTATTTTAGCATTAATTTTTTTGAAGTGAATGAAGTCTGAAACCTAAATGTCTGTCACTATTTTATGACTTCAGTATTTAATGACTTGTCAATAATTTGCCAGAAAACCACAAGTTTATGAAAAAATGGATCAAAAGTATGAGACAAAAATCTGAACATTCTGTGAAAATCTGTACAGTTGAGAGGTATGAGCATAAGCTATACATTTTATATCCTGCAAACCTTCAGGGCATCTTCCACTCACCCAAATCATTAGCCTGAGCTAAAAAAAACAGATTTGTGCGCCAAGATCTTCAGAACTTTCATGCCAACTGAGAGAGGGAGGTTGAGCCCTGAGAAGACACTGATAGGAATAACAACAACAAAAAAAATGCCCACATACTGGAATAAAAAACACATGGATGGAGGGAGTGGCTAATGCAGCAACAATCATTGGAATATCTACTGCTATGGTAAATTTATTTACACAGCTGGTCTATGGTCTTCATTTTGATCATTGCTGCAGCAGCCTGAACTGTACAGATAGAGCACCAAAGCTAAAAACAACTGGCAGGTGGAAGAAGGGTCCAGGAGTCCCTGAAGAATGGTTCTAACAAACCTTGACCTAAACTTAGAGAAGGAATCTGGCTTTTAGTGCTTTGTAAAAGTATGTACAGAGGATCAAGTTTCTGCTTATAGAATACTGCTAAAATTCAACTCTTTCCAACAAGCCATAGATGAAACCAAGCCATGATAGAATATGGCTTGACCCCGCCTGGAATACTTTTGTTGCGGTGGGAATAACAAAAGGTAAGAGCCCAAGATATCCATTTGGAAATAGTCTGCTTTGACACAGGCTGTCCCTTCTACTTACCTTCATAAGAAATGAACAACTTATAGCAGAAGTTCTGAAAATGTTGGTAATGTCAACATAGTACCTGAACTGCCTGTGGACATCCAAGGTATAAATTATCCTTTCTCCCTCATGTTGGGGCTCAGGGAATAACACAGGGACATGGATAGTTTGCTTTAAGTAAATTTGAATGCTACTTTAAGAATAAAAGAAGGATTAAGTTCGCAAGGAAACCCTGTCCTATGGAAAATGAAATAAGGTTAACCTACCATAAGAGCTTACAACTCAGATATTCTTCTTGCAGAGGTCAGAGCAAGGAGTATTAAGAACCTGAAGTCGGCCAGATGAACTGGTTCAAATGGAGCGTGTTAGCTTCTCTAACACCAAATTAATGCCCCAAGAAGGAACTATTGCTTTTCTTGGTTGTCTCTTATGCAAAACCCCATTAAAATTATGTTGACATGGGAATACTTTGAGAAAGGAGGATCCATGTACGGGCATGCTGAAATGGCAAATGAACCTTGAAAGAGGAGTAAGACAGGCAAATAGAAAAGTAACTCAAGTCTGTGGGGAAATTTTTAGGTCTGCTAACTCATTACACTCCGAAAAAATATGTTCCCAAGTAACTCTTTCACCTCTGATCTTGTGTGACTAGATCCAGTTTGTGAGGAAACCTGTAGTAATTGCCCCTGGCTAATTCAAAAGAACAGATAAACACTGTTGCTTGTGCCAGAAGGGTTTCATTACGATGATCTTGGGGGATTCATTCTGAATCTTCAGAATTACCTTGAATGTCAGAAAGGGTAGAAAAGCATACAGGAATATCCCTGTCCAAGGAAACAAAAAGGCATTTGTCTTCCAGCCCTTATTACATGACACCTTGGAGCAGAATTTTGGCAGCTAATTGTTCACTGGGAAGGCAAAAAGCCTACTTGAGGAACTCCTCACAGATGGATCTGCCTTTGTTTGCCGAGCTTGTCTGCCACACAGTTTTGCTCTGATATAATGAAGGAAGTAGATTGAGATTCCACTACAAAGCTATATCCCATGATAACATGTCTAGTCTGCAAAGGAGGTAAGAACCGGTTCTCCCTTGCTTTTTTATGCACCACATCACTGTGGTATTGTTTGTATCCACTTGAAGTTGTCCTGGGGACCAAAGGTGATTTAGAGAGCAAACTTCTCCTTTAAAAGTTATGTGCTTGTATCTGTGTTTGGTGTCCCAGATACCTTGCACTTTTATCCTCCTAGCAAAGTGTGAGGTAACTGTGGTGATTGAATGCTTTGGAGCAGGAGAGGAGAGGGAGAGACCTGGATTTCAGGGTTCTTGATGTCTCCACCACGTGATTTCTGCTCTCATAAATCCCAGAACTGGAATCTTAAAAGATAGTGGATGTTGGTGCTGAGACAAAGGAGACTTCAGATACATTGTATCTTTCTCGTGTGGAATCTTGCCAGAGGTATCATGAGAATCATAGATGCCATAAGACCCAGAATCCTGAGGTATTCCTTCCCTTGACCATTAAGGGGATGCCATTAGTTGCAGAAGACATTGCTAACCCCGAGTCCAGAGCAGCTGTATGTGTAACACCAGAGGGATCAGGGGGAAAACCCCTGGAACAGATCTATGTAGATATATTTTTCCTGTGGAAGGGAATCTCTTTGTATTGATTTTCACTTGGAATCCCAGCCTGAGTATGAAATCTCTCACCAAAGAGAGAGATTCCTGACACTTTAAAAAAGAAAGAGTCTGCATAGATAAGCAAAACATCTAAATACAGAAACATGTGGATACATTGCAGCCTGCAATGTGCTATAACTGGAGGCAGACACTTTGTGAACACTCCTGGGGCAATGGATAGTATAAAGAGTAAGACAGAGAATGGATAATGTAATCCAGATACATAAAACCTTAAGAAACATCTCAAACCTTAATGGATAGGAATGTGATGATAAGCACCTTTTAAATCTAATGTTACCAAACAAATCACAAATGTGGAAGAAGGGGTAAGAGATTGTGTTGTGAAAGGATCTTGAACTTGGGCACTATCACAGACTGGTTTAAGAAAAAGGCCCATAACTGATTTCTAGGCTTTTTCTTTTTTTTTTTTTTTTTTTGGCATCAGAAACATGCTTGAATAAAAATCACTCCCCCACTGAGAAAAAGGAATTATTTTATTAACCCTCTCCAGATAAAGCAAGTGCTGTAGGACAGGAGGGAACAGAGGGGTTTGGTCTAGAGACGTGGAATAATTCCCTGCCGAGCAGGGATCTCTTCCTACTCAGTTAGTCTCAGAACCAATTTGTCTGAAACAGCCTGTTGCCAAAGAGAGAGAAATGGAAACTCTGACTTTCTGGAAGGGATAAGAGACTGCCAGGGTGGGAGGTGGGACAAGACCCCTTAGGTCATTCTGACTTTATTGATTCTCCTTTGTTCTGGGGGGTTGCTGCTTTTTTTAGGGAACCTCTCCACCACTGCTTTTTTTTAATGTCTGTTTGCCAGCATATTGCTGAAACTGTTCATTTTGTTTTGTTTCTTGCTGAAGTTGGAGAAGGGGTAAAAATAACCTACGGAAAATTTAGAGACGGAGGGATAAAAAAATCTGAGAGAATTCTTGTGTATCAGCTTAACCCTCTCATCACATTTTTGATAACCTTTGCAGCAGTGGAACCAAAATCTCTATCCAAAGGTGAATTTAAAAGCTCATTTTTACATCCTCTAGGAGGTTCTGAGAATGAATCCAGGCAAACCTCCTCAACACAGTACCAGTGGCAATGTCACTGGATGTAATATCTATAGTCATAAACACATTTTAAATCACTAGTGACCTGAGAAATAAAAGAAACTAAACTACACAAAGCAGATTTTTCCTTACAGGGGAACCAAATTAAAGTTGCAGATGCAAACAATTTCCCCAAACTTAAAAAATTGTCTTAACATCCTTATCAAAAGGGGAGATATTACAGTTAAAATGGTTGGCAGCAGCTGGATTAACTAAAGCTATAAGTGCTGGGTCATGTTTGGGAAGAGTGCATAAAAACGTAAAAGACTGAGTAACTTTATTAAGTTCTATTTGCCTTTTTTAGGGGCAGCAGGATGGGTATCGGGAACATTGCAAGCAGTGATGCACCCTTCCTACAGTGCTGACAGAAATGGGGAAATGGGTGAAGGTTCTGAAAATTCCTTCTGTAACAGCTGATAGTATTTTCTGGGGGACTGAAAAACCTTGGTGTTCTTCCACTGAATATACTTGCACATTCTGGAAATAGTCTATGAGAAGGAAAGCCACTGATAGGGAGATTCAGGTAAGCATGCTGTTGTCTGAGTCTGAATCAAAATTCTGAAGAAAAAAAAAACTGCATCTATTGCATCACATTCCTCTCTGGATTTAGTTTATTGAATCTTTTCAGGAAAAGAGGAATTACCTTTTCTTTTACCAGAAACCACCTGATAAGAATGGTCAATTGCCTATACAAGACCCTGACATGGGCTTAATAAAACTACTCCTCTCCAGTGAAACTAGAGTAGGACAAGCTTTAAGCTTGGTTTTCTGGGGTTTTTTTGACAGAAAAATTAAGGCAAACACATTTTTTATTGGCAGCAATAGCTTCCTTCTACAACATTCTTGTTAAACGGGGATACTTTCCCTGCCCATTCTTGCAACGCCAACAAAAGTGGCTCTCCCTTGCCCACTAAGGGGAGCCCAATAGCTGCAGGGGACATCACTAACCCCCAGTGCATAGTGGCTGTATTTGCCACACAGAGGAATCTAGGGAAAAGGAGAAGGTCTGAGGAACCAGCTTGGCCACAATGGAGTCTCTCACCTGCATCTCAGGCAAATTACTAGCCTGTTGTGGTGGGAAACACCTTTACTGAATTATCACTTGAAACAAAAGCAAAGATACATTTATATAAAAGAAAACAAATCATGTGAGGAACTTCTACTAGCTAAGATAGATGAGTAATAATCTTTGACATATAACAAAATATTTATTGACAATTATTCAGATAAAGTGTGTTGCCTGAGCTGTACTAAACACTCCAAAATATTGTTTCTTTGTGGTCAAAACCGCCACACCTCCCATGCACTGGTGTATTATAATCCCACCACCCCTCCCATGCCCTGGTGTATTATAATCCCATCACCCCTCCCATCCACTAGTGTATTATAATCCCACCACCCCTCCCATGCACTGGTGTATTATATCCCCACAGCCCCTCCCATGCACAGGTATATTATAATCCCACCACACGTCCCAAGCACTGGTGTATTATAACCCCAGCACAGCTCCCATGCACTGGCATATTATAATCACTTGAAGTTGCTGCTTCACAATAAAAAAGAGCTGATTTCCTGATAGGATGAATTTGCACAGAAATGTCTGCTAGTACAATAAAATAGCTAAATTTGCCACCAATCTCCCTCATAAGACCCACCATTGTCATAGCTTAAAGCAATTAAACTGGCTTGAATTGCACAACTACCAAACATACTCACAACTAACTACAGCACACAAACTCATTCATCATCCAGAAAAATAAAATGCCCTGCACTACAAAACTTATTACTGCCCTACTCTTCAGCAAGGGGCCGCCGTTCTAGTAACAAATTCTTTTCACTTGCAGATAGACTCGCTGTACTCCTAGTATGTTGCTAAACTCTAGAACAGTATCCCCACAAAATAAAACTCTCTGACAAGCTCACTAGTTTTAAACCCACTGCTTAAACACCATCTTAACCAATCCTGGTCCTGCACATGCTTATCACCAGGTTAAGAATGTGTCTTCTGATACAAGGCTTTCCAAATACTCTCCTTAAACAGAATACACTCAACCTCTTATGATAAAACACTTTTTATACATAACTGCTGTCGCTAAGTTGCAAGTGGGTTTTGTCTTTAGTAACTTCCACCTTTGTAAAATCTTAGAAGGTATAAATGTAACTATTGTTTGTGTATAAATGTAAGTGCAAATATAATGACTCTCCCTGGGATTCATGAAGCTTGCGCCAGGTGCAGGCGAAGCGTCGACGTTCCAACACCAAATATGGCCGGTGAGCGATCCAGGTACGAGCTGTCCCCACATGCACTACCTGCGTACGCTACGACCACACAGCTCCCAGGCGCTGTATGCTAATTATCCCATGTGCAGCAGTGTAGCATGCAAATGAAGGTATGTAGCGATCCAGGAATGGTGCAAGCATAGTGTAAGCATGCAGAAATGTAAACCGTAAAAATGGTTTATATTTTTGCAAACATAAAATCGGAGCCATGACAGCCAACCAAACACATGTATTATATTGTTAATGTATGCCAATGGGTAAATATATAGCCATTGGAATAAAAAAAATGTACAAAATATAAAAATAACATTTAATATTTTTATCTGCACTATCGCGAAGTGGAAGCGCAGGGCAGTAGCACGCAAATGGGATTGCAAGGAAAATCGAAAAATATAGAATAAAACTAAAATGTAACACATATCATGATTTCCCCATAATAGTCAACGGCAGGCATGCTACACCACACCATAGCGCAACGGTTGCTAAGGGGCTGTGACAGTGTTATGCACGGTAGCTAGGAATTAGTAGGCAATGCCATGCAAATGAGAGGAGTAATAGTGAATCACAGATTCCCCACTGGTGTAAGGATGCACCTCACAGCATAGCGTTATAACACCAAGGTGTGCCCTTGAGATAAAGATGACATCAAGAGAGGGGTGTGTCACCTTTGCTGTAAGCACATTGGAGCATTGCTAATCTGGTTTGCCCACAGCTAAGCAAAGCTGCAGGATAGGGGTGTGTTGAACTGGCTATAGCTTTGCTTAGCTGAGAGTACAGAAGGTAACCAGGTATGCATGTGAACGGAGATGAAAACATGCTTAAACTTGGTAAACAGGTTTGCGCGGCGCACACTGGAGTTGAAACAAGAAGGATATAGGAAAGAAATAACGAAATGCTGCAGCAGGGAAATTGGAGTACAAATGACTAATTAACACCTAGAAACCTGCAGTGAGCCATTAACAACAGCTAACAAGACTGCAAGCAGCTACCTGCAGAACAGGAAAGGGGAGGGACTGTACTACAAAGAAAACAGTAAAGTGTCACAGCAGAACAAAACAGATTTGCATTATATCAGCTACAAGACACATTTTGCAACACATGACTGGGTAGGGAAAGTACAAAACAAGAAAGACGGCAGGTGGATGCATGCCTGATAATGGGAGGGGATCCAGGTTTAAAAGTGAATTAAAGGGCAACAGATTAATCAAGGCAGGCAAGCATAACTCCACACTAAAGGCCTCAAACTTGAAGTACTAAATACATAATTAAGGTACCCAGAAGCTGGAATTGCTCATACACACCCAATGACATCAGCAGCATCCATAGCACAATAGTATAAAGTGTGAAAGCACCTCACTCACATTTGTGTATTCCCATACACTCTGCACCATTGGTGTATACAGATGGGGAACTTTTAATATGTGCATGTTAGGAGCTGCCATAGCTCTGATCCACCAGCATGTGTTGGAGACTGAAGGTGGTGTGGAAGATGATGCACACAACCACCTCAGGCACCAGAGGAGGAGAAGAGTGTTCAGACCCAGGGTAACCTACCAGGGGCTACATGATCTGGAGATAGTAGAGTGTTACAGGGTGGACAGGGACACCCTATAGCAACTTGTGGAGCTGTGCCAGCCACGCCTCAGAGCCAGAACAAACAGAGGGGAACCCATCCCAGTGGATACGAAGGTATGTGTAAGCCTGAGAATACTAGCTGCAGGTACCTTTCAAAGGCCAACTGGGGATATCATGGGGATCTCACAGGCATCAGCATCCAGGGTACTCCACCAGTTCCTGGATGCCATGTTACCACATGCCAATGAGCACATATAGTTCCCCCGAATGCAGGAGGAGTTGGCCAGTAATATGCGTCTCTTCCACTGTGTGGCAGAATACCCGGAGGTACTGGGTGCAATAGACTGCATGCACATACACATCAAGTCACCACCCAGTGAGCAGGGTAGGCACTACATAAACCGTAAGAGATACCCCTCCATCAACTGCCAGGTCATGTGCAATGCCCAGGACATTATCATGGATGTTTGTGCTGGCAGCCCTGGAAGCTATCACTACTCCCACATCTGGCATGCCTCACAGTTGAATCAGGTATTTGCCAGGGGGGACATCCCATATGGGCACCTGGTGGGGGATGCTGGCTATGCACTGGAACTGTGGATGATGACTCCCATCAGAAATGCACACACACACATGCAAGAATGCCATAATGAGGCACACGCACAAACCAGAATCATCATAGACCATGTGTTTGGGATGCTTAAATCACGATTACATTGCTTGGACATATCTGGTGGAGCCTTGCAGTACTCTCCAGGCATGTGTGCCCACATCTTCATAGTATGTGCCATGCTACACAATATGATCCTGTGGAAACAGCTGCAGCAGGGACAGAATGATGAAGGCCCTCACAGCCCACCACCATTGCCAAGGGCCCCACAGGCACAGAGGTACTCAGACCATGAACACCCTGAGCCAGTCCCAGTAGGCAGACAGAGGCGTGTCCAGTATGCCCATGCCTTGGCAAGGAGGGAACATATAGCACACACACTGACAGTGTAGGCACCTAGGGACTGACACCTTTCTACACCTGCACACACAGTAAAAATGGAAGGCACACACACAAGACTACCTGTAAATTGTCATGTATAGGCAGTCTACTGTGTGCATCCAACATAGGCAGCCTTCAACTATTGCACACACAACTGCTATTGGCACAAGGTAAGTCAATACCTGAACAGTAAATTAAGCTTTCATCATGTGCTGATACTGTATGTATAGGTTCATAGGTAGGTACTTGGCTAACTGCCATAGGGCATTCATAAGCCTAGCCAAAATGTGTCAGCTTTTGCCACTCCGTTGATTCATTAACTGTCCCTCTGTGGAGCAGAGCCAATGGTGGGATCCCTGGGGTGTATCTACTGTTCCCCATCCACTCTTCAAGGTTTCTCTTGAAGAGTGTTAGTGAGGGGCTCTGTATAATGTAATTAGGGATGTTGTTCCAAAGCATGGAGAGTTTCTGTGACAGTAATTCATCCCTCCAGCATCCGTCCCTTCCAGTTATTGCTGTGCCAAGGTTCAGCTCACTACAGCATGTGGCTCATTGTGACATGGATTCCCAAAGGTGGACCGTATCCATTAAGCCTGAGTTCCACATGGCTTTGTTGGCCAGCTGAGATCATCTGTGAGTAAACGAGATGCCATTGAGTAAAGCAGGAGTTTATTCAGTCTGGCTGCATAGGACATATGTTTGAGGTCAGTAATCCTCTTGGCAAGGTACATTTGTGGATCTTCCAGCTGTTGGAAGTGTCTTCTGAGGTACATCCCAAATGGGTTAATATACTCTATGATGGGACTGATGGGTGATGAGTAATGGGGCACTATAACCTCAGTATGTCTAGATGTGAACTCTTTAGTAATCAGATGGCCTACATAGAAGGATGTCCTAACTACTTTGGAGATATGATTGTCAAAGGAGAGATCACAATCTACCTTAGTCCCCAGATACTACAACCATGACTCCTTCACTTAAAAAATCACAAACGAAGAAAAAACAAAGAAAAAACAAACAAAGAAAAAACAAACAAAGAAAAAACAAACACCACCGGCTTCACTGAGCTTGAATACTGTAACTCTATAATGGTGCACAAAAGTTCAGCCACATGTCAATAAAACCAAAGATTTATTGAACATATAAGACACAAACAGCAACCTGGAGACTTCATCAGATCTTATACTTTTTATTGACATGACATGGATGAACTTTTTTGTATTGAACTATTTACATTTGATTTCTGGCAGTTGCAAGTAATCACATACAGGATATACCCTTAGTGAGTGAATCAAGTGTGTTTTGTTTTTTCTTCGTTAGTCCCCAGATACCATATTACCTCATTTGTATTAAAGTGGCTGCCACTTATATGTTAATATGTGGGTGTTTAATTTTCCAAAATGGAATGACCATGCAGTTTGTGGCACTTAGCTAGAGGCCATGATTTTGACACCCTGTGTCAGTCTCTATGAGGCCCCTTGAAGGATGTCTGTGTCAGCTGGACTGTCAGTTATGGCTCCCAGTTTGTAGTCATTGCCAAACATGGTCTGCTGTAGTCCACTGGTGCTTGCCTGTACCTCTGAAAAGTATATGCCAAACAGTAGGGGTCCCAGGACTGAGTCCTGTGGGACACCAGTTGTGACTGGTTAAGAGTTGGACCTGGAGGCTGCTAGTCATACCATGTGGGTTCTGTGTGTAAGCCCATTGGCAACCCATCCTGTGATGTATGGGTTTATGTACAGGCTGGTGAGTTTATCAATAATACCTGAGTGGGGAATGGTGTCAAAAGCCTTGACGAGGTCCAGGTAGTATGTGTGAACCACCTCTCCCCTCATCTAACGTCTTGGTGACTGTCTGTAAGATGTCAAACAGGTTCAGTATGCATGATCTGTACTCAACCAAGCTGACCTGGGTTGGGTCAAGTGTTTGGAGGTTACCAATGTCTTTGTTAATGAGTGCCGTGAGGATGCACTCCATAGCTTTGCAGACCAGGCTATTCAGGCTTATGGGGTGGTAGTTACCATGGTCAGTTGTGTTTCCCCCATGGTGGAGTAGAATACCCGTTGCTATGCACCATTGTATGGGCATGTAGCCTGTGGAGAGGCTAAGGTTGAAAAGCTTAATTAGGAGGGGGGTCAGTTTGTCTTGTAGTGTTTGCAAGATGCAGTCTGGGACACCATCTGCCTCCATTGACACTATGTTTTGCTGTTAGAGAGGGCCATTTCCATCTGTGGATCTCTGATGTCTGGGATACTGTACTTTTTGGACATTGTTACAGGCCCTTTAGGGGGTGAAATTTGCATTGAATTTATCTGCAAGGATGTTGGCGATATCAGTAGGGTCAGTATATTTTGTGCTATATTGCACCAGCACAGTGCAAATCTCTGTGTTACCACTTAGATCCTTGACACAGCCAAAGAAGGCTTTGTGGTTATCTTTCGAATCCTTGCCTATTTTCCTGTTGATGTTAGCCTTGGATGATTTCATGAGGGACCTAAGTTTCTTACCAATACTGGCCATGTATGTCTGCCCTTCTTGGGATTTGCTGTTTTTCTGGACTACTGTCCTACTTCTGTTGTATAGCCTGTTTATTGCAAGGGTCCACCAGACTGATGTCCTTGTCTAGGAGGAGTGACTCTTGTTTTAAAAGTGATGGTATGAGCCATACATCTTTGTAGGTGCTTATAGAGTGCATTTGTAAATTTTTCTGTATCTTGAGCAGTGTTTTCCCTTAGCATGGGGGCTGTGAAACCTCCCACCTCTGTCTTTAGTAGTGTGAATTTAGTTGTAGGAAAGGTATTCACTGTGGTTTCTGTGGGTGGGGGAGATGGTCGGGTGTGGAAATCAGTGAATAGTTCATGGTCAGATCTAACCAATGACCAGTTTACCTCTACTGTGGTGCACCTGTCACCCATGTTGGTGATTACCACTTCTAGCATGTTTCCACCCCTCATTAGAGAGTTTACCATCTGATACAGGGCATATGAGGTGATAAATTCCAAGAAGCACTGGGCCTGTAAGTGAGTACTCGAGTAAGTTTCTCAGTTAATGGTGTTAGCTGCACATGGATGATCTCAGAGGTATCATGCTGCCCCAGTAACCTGGAGGTATAGGTATATATATATATATATATATATATATATATATATATATATATATATATATATATATATATATATATATACATACACATACATACATACATGTGTGTATACAGCATCTGAAGTGTTCAAATCTGAGTATAACATGGACCATAGCAATCACACATTCTGCCACCCCCAAACAATATGAACATAACATATGAAGAGTATATGCCAGTGCACTATTACAAATATGTTCTATGGACATACGCCAAATAGGGTTAGTCACCAACACAACTACAATGATTGCAAATATCCATGACAGAAATACACAGACGTCTTTTATTTAGCAAAACTTTATTACATTCAGATGTATTGCCAAAAGGATTCAAGGACTAACATTACCTGCATGCTATACAGGAAGCATTTAACAGTGCCTTAATGAATCAGCCAGCAATTACCATAGCATTAGTCCACTAAGGGATAGGTGTTCACATAAGAAAAGAACCCCCACACACATATAGAATATGTATAAAAGCATTTCCAACACACCTGCATCTGCTATGTACATCCACCAACATCACGCTCACACCCAAACTAATTACAATACATGCTGTCATACCATAACCAATTATTCATCCACTTTACAACATCTGCTGAAACCTTAACATACCTGGACAGAGTCATACTAACATGGCCCTATGTGAAATAGTTGCTGTTATACAATGGAACAGCTGCTGATGTTACAGGGTTTGTTTGAACTAATCCTGTTTCAGAGGGTTGAAAAGTAATTACACCAGGAAGTGTTACCAATTACTGATTATCAGCACAGTATGATACACATTTACACCAAACTAAAGATGTCTGGTGAGCACACTGTAAACCCCCTAACATTATATGCATAGCCATACAGTCTTGAGCTGGTCAAACAACCTGGCCAGACTGAAACATATGCAGAAGTATTAGGTACAGACAAACCCTGCACAAGTAGCAATGTTCAGAAATATAACAGCAGTACTCACATGTAGACCAAATCTTCTAGGCATTACACACAATATATTTCTGTTTGTTCTCCATACAGCTGTTGCAATAGATTTCAAACAACACTTCCAGGCTGTCTTCCTCACAAGTTAGGCAAAGGGACAACGCCCAAGTGGAGTACTCAGTTATACTCCACTGTTGCCATGGTATTGGCTAAGGCAGTAGCTGCACAGCTGATGTGCATGTAATTAACTACTTTGGAACACCAACTGGTGATCAGGATAGCACGTTACTGATCTCTAACTATAAAAGGATGCCTTGTCAAACATTCAAATCATCTGTATCTACCTGCAGAATAGTACAAAATACCCAACAGAAGATTGAAACACAAACCGAAAATGATTAATATACCAGTCAATAACACCTCCAATTACTAAGAAGGTACGTATAACATTTAGTATGTCTGTGTATGTAGTACCTGTTCTGTAAGAATTACAGTGTAATCAATGCATATAGTAGAAATAGCTATCTTGTAGCGATGTATTGTTGAGCAGTAGTAATGCTTGTAGTATTCTATGTGTGTACTGCTGTATGTCACAAGGCAAACTCCTCATACACCACAAGGGATGATGTATATGGGCTTGGAGCTCACCAATTCTTTTCCAGCCACTGTCAGTGTCAGGGTTGGTCCAACAAATATGTGCTATAACAGGGGATAGTATATGTTGATATATTGTAACAGTAGACATATGTATGGGTGTATTAGTGAGATGAACATGTCAAAGGTGGGCTTACTGTGAAAATATGATTTGCATTGTGGGATATTGTGCCAATAACTGTGTAATGTACAGTATTGTAGGCAGAGTTGTATTCCATTTTACATAGCATTTCTGTTATGCAAAAATTAGTTACGTCTATTGGCAATTACAATACTCAATAACAGGATACATATGACTTGTGTTCATCTGACAGTTTAGCAGCATGATAGCAAAGAAAATTGTAAGATCTAGGTAACTATCCATGCACATAAGACATGTAATATCCACCTCTCTAGTATCATTTGCAAGTAATAACAGCTGTGTATGTGTACATGTTATGCAAATGTGTAGTGACCCTTGTTACAGGGCTGGGCCAAATGGCTATGTGCACACCTACATAGAGCGGATATTGAGAGTAGAGACACACTGATTGAACTTTCAGGTTTGTGTAGCCTAACCCCTCATTGCCAACCTAACAGCCACTTGCAAATACTGTATGTAAGGTTGTGCACAGTACTGGTAATGAAACAGGTTGCATATCATCTTTAACTCCAGTGTAACATCTGCAGTAGGAGTGTAACATGTAGGAGACCGCTGCCCATGTGTAATAGCTGCTTCATAGGTGATGGCTTACACTATCTGTTTATATCCTGATCATGTTGATTGTGTTAGCAGAGTCTATTGATACTTGTCTCTGTTTGGGGAGTGGGTCTGTGCCCAACAGAGCTCATGGTCCTGGTGGATATGTGAGTATGGGAACACTTCACATAATCGAATGACTGAAATCTCGAATTTCATATGGTCGAGACCATATGATCGAGATTTTAGTAAATCGAATGTGTGTAGTGTTCAGAAATAAGAATTTACTTACCTTAATACATTACATTCACACAGAGACAAGTGTTGTATGCTCTGTGCGTATGTAATGTTTTATTTGTTTTGCTGTGTTGGCAGGAAATGAGAAATCTCCCATTTTGCACTTCCGCATATAGCGAAAGATGGGAGATTTCACATCTCCCCACTGTAGCTCGATCTTGGTGTTGGTATATTTAAGTAGGGGGGTGTGGGAGGCACAGGGGGGTGAAGGCCCCCTGCAAAAGTGAAGTTTGTGTTTTTTTTTTTTTTTTTTGATGGTTTCACTTCAGAAGTTCGAGTTTCTGAAACTCGAGCTTTTGGTTTCGGTTATTTGCAGTTCGAGATTTTGGCAATTCGATCTTCTGAAGTGAATCCGTGAGTATATACCCAGAAAGGGATACAGACCTGTTGACACTTGCATCATCTGTAATCAACTATCAGGATGTGATGTGCTCCTCAGAAGCGGATTGCTGCTAAAGGTAGCTACTATGTTTCTGTAATAGCCAGTGTTGTCACGTCCATAACACATATATTTACTTGTGAGCATCACTGTCTAAAACATCTTCATAAACAATAAGTAAACTAAATACAGTACTCATACAGGCATGTCCACTAGTCAGCTACTGGTGTTTACTAATGTCAGCTTTGTGAATGTGGCCATCCTGGGGAATGTAATCTCTCTGCCATGTGCACTGCCAAACCCACCTAACACCACACCCCACACATTGTCTGGGATGCAGCTACATGGGTAAGCTGTAAGGCAGTCCAGTCTACAGCCATGACTGGACTGGACAGTCATGAGGTGTAGGTTAACACATGCATCTCATCATCACAACCAACAAATACCCTTACCAGAATACAGTAAGGACACCCACACATACTACCAGAAATCATACACATTCACAGAGGCTTCTAAGTATCTGGCCAAGCAAGGGACCTCCCAAGCTGGAATAGACAGACAACAAAATACACAAACTGTATGACATAGTTTGCATAATTGTGCCACTCCTCAGAACATGTGGCCAGAAACATGCCCAACAGTACTCATTTATGAATGCAAACTCTAGCACTATGTTACCCACTAAGCTATACGAGGGCAAACATACTGTCAGCTGGCTGCCTGCCATGCTTAGCCATATACCCATACACTCAGACCACCTTTTGAACTATACACATGGCTCTGGCATATTCCATGTTGTTGTGCAGGACCTGTGATGCAGTAGCCTGGACTGCATGAAAACACACATGTAGGAACTGTCAGGCCTTGTAGCCCATGCAGGTATGTCCCAAGGCCTGGGTAGCATTCTGTCATTGGCCAGAATGATACTGCAGTACAGGGACAAAAGGATTGTATTCCACAATTGACTAATGTACTGGTGTAATTCAAAGGGTATCCAGTATCTCTCTGACTGGGATAACATGTTTGACAGACCA
This sequence comes from Protopterus annectens, assembly GCF_019279795.1. NCBI lineage: Eukaryota > Metazoa > Chordata > Ceratodontiformes > Protopteridae > Protopterus > Protopterus annectens. Next base: position 1,531,984,646 of record NC_056726.1, read on the forward strand.
TGATGCTTTGCCAGACAGGGCCTGCACCTGTCATCCCTGGGAATCTAGATAGTGGCTAGGGCTCATGCTTCCCCTATAGTGCCTTCAGCATGCAAAGTTCAAGTGAAAGTCCACTGCTGTAACAGGGACAGACAAGCAATAAACTGCGGGTCTCGCTACTCAATGATACATTTCAGAAACTCAGTATCGACTCACTTACTTCAATCCTTAACATGGATAACATATCTATGCAGTGACTGAGATATGGCTCAATGCTCCAGAGAGCACCCCTGCATGACCATGTTATAACACATACCTCACCTCTTGCCCATTATCCTTTATTGGAACACACAGGCCACAGGTGTGTCCATATTCCTGAAGGATATGTACACCCCCACGCTAGTTGCACTTGCATAACATCAGATGCATTATGCTGAGCAACTACCTTTGTGCCAAAGTGGAATCTAAATTGCACCTTGCGACAGATCACCCACCATGCCTCTGAATTCCCAACTGTCATATTGTGCTGTAATGGGGAATATTAGGTTTGAGACAGAAACCATAATAATGGCTACTCTCAACTATCCCATTATGAACTGGGAAGACTCCTCATGTACCAACACCTGTGCTCAATGCATGTTGGATTTCATCAACCCCAATGACCTGGATCACCATAGTCACACAAACAGGGCTAACAGTATGCTATGCATATTCAGCCTCCAAAGCCAATGTTATGCTTCTTAAGAGCAAAGTGGTGACTGTCATGGTGCCCATGTAGATGGACAATGCATGTGCAAATGCTGAATCCTATTCAAATGCACTTTAAGCACTCACATAAGTGCAGTGATTGTCCATTGAAACAGAACCAAGATTCAACCGAACACAAACAAGAAGGCAAACTGGTGGTACTCTGCCTTAAACTGTACCACAGAAGGTTTAACTGTTGCAAGAGTGAACACACATGAGTGGAGGTGATCCCTGGTCAGCATCAGTAAGATGCAGATACACCATATAAAACCACACAAAGCTACTGTGAAACTAATCAGTCACATTTTATGAGGCCAACCACCGAGCATTCTATAGTTGTGTCATGAATCATAATGGCAACAACAAGACCTGCCATGCTTCACAGCCCTATGGCATGAGAACTACTGCACCTACAGAAATAAAACCTGTTCATCCAGATAGGGCCATGGAGAACTTAAACCCACTCTCACCCCCCCAACAGGTACACATATTTATATATCCATGTACACTACAGAACCCCTGTAATAACAATTATGCAGGTACAAGCTGCACTCTCTAAAGCCATACATACAACTTTCATGGGACCTGTCAACATCCCAGGGTGTACCCTACACAAATGTCAGAACAATTTGTTCTCCACATACACATCATGTTCAGTCATAGCTTCATGTCAGGCTGTATACACACTGAATGGTGCACAGCAACAGTTATCACACCCCACAAAGGGGGAGATACCACTGATAATGGGAAATAGTGCACTACTACCCTGCTGAGTCTGGTCTGTAAGGCCATGAACCTTGATCAAATTATTTGATGTAGTCAGTACAGATGTAGATGACAGTAAGGTTGATTCACACAGCATATCATGACCTTGCCAGGTCTTAGGACACCATCACCCATACTGTGTTCCAGCTACACTCAGTAAACTAGGTGTATATTCCTACGTCACAGGAATGGTTGGCAACTGGACTGCTGGCAGAACCAACACTACAGAAGGTGTCTGACTAATACACACACATCAAACCAGTGCCAGCCACAGTAAAACAGTGTTAATTCCTGGTACTCCCCTTCTTTGTTATCTATACCGCACAGACTAACATAGAAGGTATCTGCCTATTGAAGTTTGCAAATGACTATGAACTAGGAGCAATAGTTGACTCAATGAGTGCTGCGGTCAACATACAGAAGGGCCTTTGTGGGTCAGATGTGTGGTGTGTGATGTATGGCCACAATCTGACAGTTAAGTATTGCATCATCATCCTCTATGTTAAAAGCCCTGTACCCATGAACTACCACCTAGGCAGCGGTCAGCATAATGGAAACTGTGTCTGTATGGGATGCAGCTGGACAGTAGTCTTTCCTTTGACGGTTACTTCACCACACCAGTCAGGTAGTCGTAAGTGGCACCCCTAATCATGACAGGGTGTAATCCATGAATATAAAGATCATTGTTCAGCCATACTCAACACTCAAGTGACCCTTAATAGATCACATATTTCCTTTAAGGGTTATTGGCCATGTTCAGATGGTCTACACTGGCATTCCCAATCTCTAGCTCCACTCTGTAGCATGATCCCTACCCTGAATACAGCCATGTCCAGCCCAGAGATGTTGGACATTCTACACTTACACATCCTAATTTCAAATAAACACATAATTCATGGACATCTACCTTTGTAGTACAAGGATCACAACATGCCTGACAGACCCCTGTCCCATACACTTTACATACCCCTGCCATACTATGTATCCCTGTCCAGCAAAGCTGCACATATTGCCCCTCTTTGAGACACAGTGTGATGACCGCATGGTAAATATATCAGTAACCCTGTGGGTCAGTTCTGTGGCACTGCTTGAACTGGCCACTGTAACTTAACAGTCTGTTGGCTACAGCTAGATAACCTTTCAGCCTAGGCTCATAAATGGCCCAGGGCATATAGCCTACTAGTTCACTATGACCACTCATGCTATAGATGATATCCAACCCTGCAAATACTATCAAGCTAGCCATTGTCCCATGTGTTTCATATGTGCAACACAGGTAATACATGGCAGGATGCTAAACTGCTGTACAGTGCCATGTAGATGTATATGGCAAAACACATACATGTAAGACTTTCCATGAGCAAGTCTGCAGGGTCACAGGTCATGTCCCTTAAGGCTGTGTATGACTATATATGTGACATATACACAGAATTAAGGTCTATTGCATTAATGTGAACACATCCAGGCATGTGCTGATAGGTAAAGACACCAGTTCAGGCAAACAGACATGCCCACATTAAGACAACATCCACATGGAGTATGAGCAATGTCATCACTTGACACACACATATATGGTGATAACATCAAATCACCAGTGTGTCAAATGAGTGTGAGCTAAACATGTCAGTGGTGTTAGTGTCATGTAGATTTGCAAATACATATTTGTAATCTTAATAAATGTGATACACATGTATGTTCAACTGTACTTCTGTACTTCTATGTGAGTTACTGTGACCTGTGTCCATCATTATGTCTTCCAGGTATGCCGCGTGCCAGGCTGCCACCTGCTTGGAGGATGAGGTCCTTATTCCCTACCTCCTCAACAACCATGAAACCCTCTTCAGCCATGTGCCACAGGATGCACAGCAGCAGGATGCCCAGTGGGAAGAACTCCACAGGAGGGTAAATGATGTTGTTGGCCACAATCGCACCTATCAGCAGGTGCACTGACACTGCACCGACCTCATAAGATGGGTGAAACAGCATGCAAATGCAATCGCCAGGGAACAAGGTGCAACAGGTGGGGGCCACTCACCCAGCCCCCACTCACATGTACCGAGGAGCAACTGGCCAACCTGGGGACACCTGCAGACCTCCATCCACAAGCTTTAGCTGGTATTGTGGAGGTGGGTGTCTCACAACCACTGAGCCTGGAGTTGCCTGGTAAGTCACTACTGCACATATAACACAACTATATTTCATATAGTTACATGTGCTACTGTACAATATGTAATGTAACATGACAATATTATAATATTTTTCCTATGACAATATGCAAGGCATGTATGCACACATACCACATACTATAGCTTGCTACTCTATGTATGCACAGATATGCATACTCCATAGTATAGTCTATTGTACTGGCTTATGTGCTAACATGCACATTGCACCCTGTAGCTATCACACAGGTGTGGGTAATGATCTTACTGCTGTGACACTCCTATTTAGGTACCTCTGACATTTGGCAGTGACAGCAGCCTGTTGCAGGTGAGATTGTTATTATTTACCAGGCTTGGTAATGCACAGATCATATTAATTGCATGCTATCTGCCATGTGGCCATTTCACACACATACACATAATGTATGGTGGTCCTGTTAATATATACAGGTCAGACCTGCAATGCATCACAGTGGTTACCCATGTGGAATAATTGAAGACTACATGAAACACCTACACTAAACCTTACAAACTGTCATTGCCAGATGTGTGGACAGCTGTGAATACAGTGGTGGAGGTGTGGTTCACTGTAGGGACATGTACTACAGATCAGCATTACACATGTGGGGAATACAAACAGTACTATACAGAGAGCATATGTGTGCACACACTCTAAATGTTTTGGAGCTGGAATATGACCAGCCCATAGGATTCACCCTTGTGGATTGTACCCTTGCTTTGAATGTTACACAATGTCATGTGCTATCTGACATGTCCATGACATTTAGTGGGCTGACTGCAACACAGCTTAACTATCCTGCAAAACATGATATCTCACATCCCAAACATACCACCCTTTGTCTGCATAACCCTGTCCTCAGTGGAGCATATGACATCTATGGGTGTATGTCATATGGGACAACACTGACATGTGAAATAGATGCCCATCACAACCATTGGACAAAACATGTTTACACATGGCCATGGAGGATGGCCAGAGACATGAAGCAACACACACAGTAGAAGTGATGTACATATGTGTACACCCTGTTGTACATTGGCTCAACACAATACAACTATGGCCTTTGTGTATTTGTGATATTGCAGATGTGAAACACTAAACATCATACAGGCCTGTGCACAGCTTGTGTAGGCATGACATCAAACCACCACATAACATGTCTTGAACATCTTGAGTGTGTCATGACATGAAATCATTCACCTACACAGTATCCAAATACATACATGTGTTGCACAACATACACATGCACCCACATCAGGCCACCGATACACTACATTCACCTTGCTGGTGTTAGACATCACTGTCATGCTTGCTCCTCATGTGTGTGAGGTACACAGATGGCATGTGGGACATGGAGTACTGCTAAGTTAGCCATGTATGGGCATATTTGCCAGGTATCAGCAGTATGGTTGCAGATGTGCAGGGGTGTCATCTGTATACCCTTCAGTGACCTGTATCACACATTCCACATTAGGGTTTAATGTGTATACACCTCAGTGACATGGGGTCACATTCCACATTAGATATGTATTGTATCTGAACACAGTCATGGCTATGAACTATGTCTGTAACTCGCAATGTATAGCAATAGTGAAGCCACATGATGCCCTGCAATGGCTCTGCACATCAGCTCAATGTGCAGTATGTCACTGTATATTTTTTAGGGCGGACTGACAACATTGCATCAGCTGAAGGTTCATGTTAGTATAACACATCCCTGCATTTGGACACCATTACCTCACTGTATATTTGAAAGGACACCATTGTGTTAAACATGTATGCTTGTCATTCAACACGTCAGCAGAAGACATGTCATACTACATGTGATTGGCAAGGTCATATGCCACACATCAGGCTGGTGTACTGTTAACCTGTGCTGGTCTGTGGCACCATTGCAAAGTAGGGACAGCCATGTCAAACGTGTGTACAGCCACATGCAGATTAAGTGTGATTGTATGGGTTCTGTGGCACATACCCCAACTGCATAGCTTTCTACTAGTTACCTTTACATAGGCAAGACATGTATGTACAATACTGGCAAGTGTGTGTGTGTGTGTGTGTGTGTGTGTGTGTGTGTGTGTGTTTGTGTGTGTGTGTGACTACCCTATAGCCATGTATACACATGTGTTATATCTTTTAACATGCTGCACACCATGGTAGTCATCTGTGGTGAGTGGAGTTGACAAATTATTACATAGTTAGGAATAGAAAAGAATATACAGTTAAGAATGACTACAGTTGGGTATGTTATTTTCCTGTGCCACTGTCGAGCAGTGACACAGATGTAGTCCCCGAGGTGTATGTCCATACCCATCATTCCCCCACCCAGACTCCACAATCCCTGGGGTATATTTCCTTAGCCATCATTCCCAACCCCAAACTCCACATACACAACAACCATCCCTTCTCTGGTGAACTGATTAAGATTTAAATTTTATAAAACAAGAGTTGTCTCTGTTTTGTGTAAACATCAATTCCTTTGGAACCCTTCTGTGTCACAAAGGGTGTTTAGACATGTGTGTGTATATATATATATATATATATATATATATATATATATATATATATATATATATATATATATATATAGATAGATAGCTATAGCTGTGTCTGTGTATATGCACGTATGTATATGTGTATATATATATATATATATATATATATATATATATATATATATATATATGTGTGTGTGTGTGTGTGTGTGTGTGTGTGTGTATACACATCCCATAAGTGCATATATGTATTTAGTTATGACAGTTGTACAGATGTAGACTTGTCTATGTTGTTTCACAGAGTACAGTACATTCAAGGGTACTGTGCATATGTACACAAAGTGACTGTCCCATTTGTTTACAGTACTGTGGAATACCTGTAGTAAGATGTGTATTATAAAAACCATGAAACATGTATACAACCCAGATGGTTTAGTGCTAAGTCCAATGACCTTGGTGTGCATGGTCCAGGGTTCAAGACCTGCAAGGGTTGTTGATAATGTAATTTATGACTGAATAAGACAGTTGTAAATGTGTTTTTTCAATAGTAAGCAGTGGGTACACACAGGTAAAAGACGTACAACTCAGAGTACACTTGAAATGCCCTTCTTTGACAATCCTGCTGATGTCACCCACCTGGAAATACACCTCTGGGAGTGCTGTAACCCAGTAATCCCTGTAGTGCGTCCTGTAACTGTGCAATGCTGTACAATGATAAACTCGTTTAGTAGGTGTTCTAATTCCAGACATGCCAAGTGTGTGTGTGTGTATGTCTGCCTCAGAAGAGAACAATGCAAACTCCTTACAATCCACGTACTCAACTCTGGCAAGGGTGCTGATGTCACCCACCTAGAAATACACTTCTGGGAGTGCTGTAACCCAATAATCTCTGTAGCATGTCCTGTAATTGCACAATGCTGTAATGTGATAAGCTAGTTTGGTAGGTGTTCTAATCCCAGACATGCCAAGTGTGTGTGCCTGCTTAAGAAGGGAATAATGCTTTTTAGAGTATGCACACTCTTAGTCTGCATGTCCTCCCTGTGGTCACGTGGGTTTCCCTGGGGTGCTCCGGTTTCCTCCCACATACCAAAGACATGCAGTAGGTGGATTGGACACAATAAATTGGCCCTAGGTGTGAGTGTGAGTGTGTGTGTGTGTGTGTGTGTGTGTGTGTGTGTGTGTGTGTGTGTGTGTGTGTGTGTGTGTGTGTGCCTTCTGTGGAAGGTTGGGCACTGGGCTGGCAACTCAACACTGTAAAACACCACTGACAATCATGAGTGGACAGATGATTCGCTGTAGCAACCCCTAACTGGGTAAAGCCGAAAGAAGAAGAAGAGTATGCACACTCCTTACAATTCACATACTCAACTTTGGCAAGGGTGGTGATGTCACCCACCTAGAAATGCACCTCTGGGACTGCTGTAACCCAGTAATCTCTGTAGCACGTCAGATAACTGCAAACCACTGGAGTATAATTTAAAACTGTGTTATGGTTCCATCCACAGCCATGGAAGATTTGTATGTTGTCTGTGTGTTTCAATGCCTTTGTAGAGAGCAATGCATTATAGCCTACTCACGCGCAGAAAATTTACAATGCCCTACTTTGGTAATCCTGCTGATGTCATTCCTTGTCAAATACACCTCTGGAGAGTGAGTTCCCTAGTAATCTTCAGGGTACATCCTAAAACATCTCCATGCAGTAGTATGATATAGATCTTGGTCATGGGTTCTATACCCACACATGTCAGTTGTGTGTGTCTCGTGGTCTATTTTGTGAGCAATGCATTTTAGGCTACTCACTTGCAGGAAATTTGAAATGCCCTACTTTGGTAAACCTGCTGATGTCATTCCTTGTGAAATACACCTATGGGGATGGGGTAGCCCAGTAATCTCCGTTGCATGTGCTATAACTGCGTAATGCTGTAGTGTAATAAACTAGTTAGGTAGGAGTTCTATTCCAAGTCCAAGTCATGGCAGGTGTGTGTGTGGGATTGTGTGGGTTTGACAGACTGAGCCTGTGTGGAGGTGGCTGTGAGTGTCTAATCACTGAACATGTTGAGGAGCAGGTTTTGCAGTTTTCCTATATGGTGGCCATATTATATGTCACAATGTCCACCTTATGAGGATTACAGATTTCAATCAGCCAAGAGACTGGGTTGGCAAGCCATACCCCTACATCTGGCAAAAGGCCTTGTGAACAAAGTAAGCAATCCTACTATTACCCAGAATATGGTCTGAACCCATGTGTCATACACAAACACACTTGCCTAGAATATCCCACTATGTTGCTAGTACCCTGCACATTTTTGACAGTAGGCATGGTGTGATTTCAGTGGGCTGCAGAGGGCATGGCACCCTGTCCAACAGTACAATAGGCACGTAATTGTGGACAATTCACCTTCACTATGTTCCCCACTGGATGCCTGCAACATATTTGGTGCCATCAAATGTGATCCACAAAGGACATACAATGCCTTACACACATGCCCTGTATGGACAGATGCCACTGACAGCAGGGAATACCTGTATCATGCTATCAATGCAGGTGCAAGGTCAACCTGCTGTCTATTAGCAGGTCCTGCCACACCAGGCCATATTGGCACAGGCCAGTAATGGCACATCTGATGATAACAGTCTGTGTACACATGTGCCAGGCAAAGCAGGTACACTTAAATATGTCACTGTACATTATTGTGGGACATGCACATCCCAGGCAATGCCCATGTCAAGGACTATCAAGCACAGACATGGCATGCATTGCAAAGCAATGGCCACACACAATTGTAATCAGGATGACAGGTCAGTTAATACAATACCCATCTGTGTGGGACATAAATACAATACCCATCTGTGTGGGACATTGCAGACACTACACCCCTGAACCACACTGCAACCATTGTCAGGTGGCCTGATGCCAAGGATTACCCCTCACCCAATCTTGTACAGCCAACCACTACACACCCATGAAGCAATGCACACATGCATGTCAGTACTGGCACCTTGTGTCTGCATGTGGGGTCTGATGTTCCCAACCACAGTCACACCCAGTATAACTCCCATTGGCATATTGACTGATGTCAGACACGTTCACATGCCCTAGCCCATAGAACCTCAGGATAACCTCTGTGGTGCACTAGCCCATAGAACCTCATGATAACTTCTGTGGTGCATGTAATACCTGTGTATTATTGTAGTGTGGCAAACTAAGTAGTTAGGAAGTGTATTTGTGAACCTGACAAAGTGTGTCAATGTGTCTGAGTCCCTTAGAGACTGTGGTTGTGTTGACAATGACATCTGTTCATGTGGACAGGCATGTGCGCTACACCTAATGTATGTCTGCTATAGCTCTGTTGCAGATGTTGCTCACCAGCACACTTATATGTTCTTACAGCACACCAACATGTCAGCTATGTGGCATATGGAGTAACTTCATGCACTTGTAATAGTAATGGCTAGTCAGTCAGGGGGTTGAACCCTTGTACTGCTAGGTGTGTGGCAGATGATGCTTAGGTTTTAGTCTCCCAGCCCTTCTCTGATGTACTTTGCCTCTGTCTGTCCCTCACACACACTCTCTGATGGATGTGGAGATGTACACCTGCTCAGCAGCAGCTTGTGTTTTGTAAGTGATGGTCATGATCAGGTGATGGCCTCTGCACCTATTGCAGTCCTCCTCTAGCTGATTGCATGTGGAACAGCTGTGGTGACATTCCCATAGCCAATTGCATGGAAGCACAGTACAATATCTAGGAACATTGTGTTGGTGTTTGCCCATGACAGTCGCTGTGAGTGGAACCTGGATCTGGTGTTTGGTAAACAGCATCACAGACGAAATCTGGATATTCCTCAAACAACATACACAGTGGAAAATAGCCTAAAGACAGAAGGGTGATGTGCCAAACATGACTACAACATGTAAGTATAGCTATGCTTCATTCAGACTACTGCCAATTTAATAGGTTGCGTGTGGTAATGGCTAGTCTGCATGTTTTAATAACTGATGAAACAGTGCTCTGTTTGTGAGGAAACCCCCATCTGTAGGGTCATCTGTGGACTGGTCAGTGTGTTGAACCATTTGTTTCTTGTGTTATTCACAGAACACACATCTGTTAACTGCAGAAGCATAGTGTGAGGATTGCAGTCAGTACACGGTGACAGTGATGAGAGTTACTGCCATCGTATTCTTGATTGGACATACGTCACATGAAAGAGTGGAATGACAGTCACTATCTGACGTTATCACAGTAACATGGCAATAATGGGCCACTGTTCATAGTTGCAGTCACAAGTCAACTACTCTTTGTCAGATGTCATGCAGTATATATGCATGTGTTGTGCTCCCTCTGCAAATGTATGACATCTGTTGTGTTGCGTTGATGGTAATATCTATGCATGCTGTTATAAGTAATCCTGAATGCTGTTGACTATTGCTCAGCCTTTTCTGTGTTAAAACTGCAACACCATAGGCTGTATGGGATTGGAGGTCCCGGCGGACACACCTGTCCCACTTCAGCTGGCCATGGCACCGGGTACCAGCATGTCTGGGCCCAGCCTTGGACCTCCACCTCTGTTGGCTTTAAACCACCTTCTAGTGGAACTGCCACTGAGGATGTGGCTTGCCCCCCTGGGAGCAGGTCCAGACAGGAACTTGTCAGCCATTGTACAGTCCAGGGTGGGGTGCATAGGGGGCTCAATAAGGAGTTTTGAGGCCAGCTACACCAGCTCGAGGGCAGAGTGTCACATTTAGAGGGTGAACCTGCCCCTCCTAGACAGCCCCCAGCACAGCCACCTTTGCGGCTGTGAAGGTGCAGTGGTGGCTGCCCATGGGTGGGGACCTCTGTCCCACTGTTTCCATTTAGGGGCTCATGGGCTTGTGACTGCCAAACACCCCTCCCTGTCCAAGGTGTATCCCCTCAACATGTGTCATATACTGCCCCCGTATGCTGTCTTGTCTGTCATCCTACCCAACTTATCCTCCACAAGCATACCTTCTCTCCTTCCCCAACATCCCACTCTCACCTTACGAAAATGGAAACAGAAGGCCAATCTGTTCCCAGAACAACTTTTTCCCCATACACAGCTGTCCATTTCACACACGTGTCCACTGGACACATGTAACCTTTTTAATTTGCATCACAACATACTACTGTTGTCCTCACCCCTCTCTCAGGCACACGATCTTGGTATGCACATGACTCCTAAAGATTCCAGGTACACGTGATGCAGACAACCCCACTATACACACCACACTACCGGTCCCTCTATGGTTACCCCATTTAACTTTTTAATGATGATGATGTTGCACACAGCACCTTGCAAGAGTACTGTTCTCACATAATGATTGGACAGGAACTGTTTTGTTAATGTAAATAAAATGCACAAAGTAATGTATTTGGGCAATGTACACATGTTTGCGTGTATTAATGACACATGTCTGTCTGAGGGAGTCTTGATATTACATGGGACAACACCACTACATAATACAGGCATTGCTGGTGTTTCCCTTTTCATTCCTTTTTAATGCTTTGTTGTCACATGGTATATTCTTGATATATCTCTATGTATCTATATCTATGTATGTATCTATATCTGGACATAAACACACACACATACATCTACATGATGGAATACATTTCCTATAATGTTGAATGACTGTGCTGGATGATATGTTTGTGATAACATCCGAAATCTGTATATCTGCCACGGTTTAGTGGTAAATCACATTGGCTGTGGTGTGCAGGGTCCTGGTTTCAAGCCTTGCAGAGGCCGTTTACTTTGTTGCTGGGCAGAACAAGGACCGTTGGATACGGAGTGATTAAGGCACTTTTAAGCAGTAGTGAGCAGGTGTGCAAGACGGTAAGCAGTGGTTACTTTTGGTTACAGTTCGTTACACTCAGTTACCTTCTTGATTGCTTAACCTGTGTAGGTAGTGCTTATCCCCGTGCAAACAGGCTGAAACCTACTCACTGCTGCTTAAAAATGATTACTCCCGCTTACCCCCCATGCTAATTTCTTTAAAAGAAAAGAAAAAAGGGGTGATAGGAAAGTGGTGAAAAAGGGGCACAAAGAGTGAAAGACAGTAGGCAAGTAGGAAAGATAGTAGTAGTAGTAGACAGTAGGATGTGCAGGAAGGGTGTAGGGAAGGTCCATAGCTGTCCATGTCTTCTACAGCAACGGTTGTGCATATGCAATAAATTTGGCAGTATATTTGGACACTCACAACCCTGAGAGATGGGTGAGAACAACAATAGTTTGTTGTGATGCCAGTTAGAAATGTTTACATGGGTTCAGTGGACATGTGTGCGAAATGGACAGCTATGTATGGGGCGCGCTTTTTTTTGCGGGACCAGATTGCCCTTTTTTTCTTTTATTTTTAGGTGAGAGTGGGATGTTGGGGAAGGGGACTAGGTATGATCAGGGAGGATAGGTTGGGTAGGATGACAGACAAGACAAACAAGATGCATACAGGGGCGCTATATGACACATGTGGGGGGGGACACCTTGGACGGGGAGGGGTGTTTGGAAGTCGCAAGCCCATGAGCCCACAAATGGATAAAGTGGGACAGAAGCCCCCACTCATAGGCAGTCACCACTGCACCTTCACAGCCCAGAAGGTGGCTGTGCTGGGGACTGTGTAGGAGGGGCAGGCTCACCCTCTAGTTGTGCAACTTGGCCTTCAAGCTGGCATAGGCAGTCTCAAATCTCCCTTTCGAGCTCCCTACGCACCACAGCCCAGACTGTACCACAGGTGACAGGTTCCTGTCTGCTCCTGCTCCTGGGGGGGGGGGGGCTGAGCCCCATCTCCTGCGGCGATTCCACCTGAAGGTGGTACAGGGCTAACAGATGAGGAGGTCCCAGGCTGGGCCCCAGATGTGCTGGTGCCCGGTACCATGGCCAGCTGAGGTAGGACAGGTGGGTCCGCTGGGACTGGCCTTCCCATACGAGCTGTGTTGTAGCATGTTTAAGGCAGATATGGGTTGGTAATAGTCAACAGCATTCACGATTAGTTATAACAGCATGCCAGGGCACCAGATATTAAATAGTTGCAGGGCAGGCAGAACACATGCATATATGGGTAAACAGTGGCCATTATAACAACATGCAGGTTTCATTGATGGCAACAGGAAACAGGACACCAATATGGGAGTATTTTAACATGGCACATGCATAGAAACAGATGTGAATATTTATAAACCAATAGGACACATGTCCCAACAAAGCTTAGGAGTGTAAACATACCAAATGAGTTGTGTAAATCAGTTATTATTGCACATATGGTAGGGGTGAGAGAGAGTTCAATTAACAACTAATAAATCCTTGTAGTTTTCACAACATGCATAGTCACTGCAGTGGTCTTTTCCTTACATGTATTATTACACTACCCAATGGTGTTATATTGTACAATGGTATGTTTGTAGATTAGTATGTACGGGACCTGTGTCTTACGTACAGGCTTGACAAGATGCAGGTGTTAATGCAACATGTTTTGAGACTGCTATCATACACTTTGGGTGAGATGCTGGGATGACAGGTATGTTTGCATGTACATTCTCTGTCTATGTACAAGTCTGACTATCAGTTATATGTCATTTACAGCTGCCTATATTTCTTGGATCATCACACTAATTTGTCAGGGGAACCGGACAAAAGGCAGGTGATGTAGGCCATTTATCAGGACATACTGGGAAAATTGGAACAGTTGAGGGATATGAATATGCATACCACTTTCTATTGGAGCATTCTAGCATAATCTGTACAGCTGTTGAGTGTATATATGCATACAGCTTTCTCTCTGAACATTCTAACAAACTATGTGCAGTTGTGTGGAATTATTATGCATACAACTCACTGGTGCTCCTGGGATTTAAAGCCCTGTTGTGTGTGACAAAAGCATTACACTTAAGATCACTGTACACTATGCTATCAGGCAATTATTGTGAGGCTTTGCAATGTATTTAGTCTAATATGAATGACCTGTTTCCACTTCCAATATTGTTATACAGCACTTCATACACATTTTATCTGCATACCACAGTGTGGGTAACACTGCTTACTACAACAGTACTATTTAATAACTGCAATAGTACAACAACATATGACTGCAGAGTAAACAGAAGCAATGTGGGGGTTACACCTTTATTTGCAGCATATTACACAATTCTGTAACACTTTCTGAGACTCTTAGATTTATTTGTTATGGCAGTACATGCAGGGTATTTACTAACCTGCCTCACAATGCATCCTTTGCAGCCTAGCATCATAGGCTTGCTGGTTTGCAGCATGCTCATCTGCAGCTGTCAGATAAGTACAGTGATATTTAGCCATACCTATCCATAGTATACACAAGCTAGGCAATTATTAACTACGTAGTGGAAGGAGCACTTACTCAGTTCTGGGGCATTCTGCATCTGCCTTGCTTCTTGGATCCACAGTTCCAGGCCATCCCCCCTCTGCCACTTCAGATCTACATGGTGGTGCCTGACCTGCTCACCAGTCTGGGGGATACCTGTGGCATTAGTGAGGACACAGGCAAGACTGTCCCAGGCCTCCATTTTGTACCGTGAGCCCTGGTACTGGCCCTGCAGTAGTCTCCTGTCATGGTGCTTTACCAGGAGCTATACCATGAATTTGGACTCCTGGATGCCCCAGTGCTGTGCTCTAAAGCAAGTGGCTTCTCCCACTCCAGCCATTCTGCCTGCAGGGGGATGCTACAACCAGTTATGAGCCATATTCCCACCTCTTCAGTTTTAGTAGGGCCGGATTCCCACACTTTTCCGTAATTGGCCAGTTTCGAAAAGGCTAAACTATGTCTTATTCATTACAGGTTATATATGTGTCTTTTATCTATCATTCATGTGTACCTTCATTGTATGGGGTCCTGAGCACTTCATAACTTGGTTGAAGTGACACCTCAATTCTATGAATTTACTGCAGTACTCCAATTCACATATTTATGGTCTGTGGTAGGTTATAGAACATTACACTGTACATAGATTCAGTTCACATATTTGATTTGATGTCCCTGTTGTGAGGATTAGTTTGCTGATACCTCCTTTATATGTATTGCAATCATGGCATAGTGATTAACTACTGTGACTGTGATTTACAGGGTCCTGAGTTCTAGCCTTGCAGAGGCTGTTTATTTTGTTGCTGGCCGGAACACGAGCTGTTGGGTACAGAGTGATTAAGGCACTTTACAGCAGTTGTGAGCAGGTGTGCCCGGGTTTGCACGGAGCTAAGCAATGCTAACCTCTGGTTAAAGTTTCTTACACTCAGTTAGCCTCTACATTGCTTCACCAGTGTAATACTCGCACACCGGTGCCCAAACCAGCTTACACCCACTTGTTCCCACACTTGCAAATGCACTGCATTTGGTATTTGCATCTGACACTCATACCCCTGGGTGGGGGTGAGGACTACAATAATACCTTGTGATGCCTATTACATCAGCTTACATGCCTACAGTAGGATGTTGTGACCATGTGTTCGTTGGTGTTGTGTAGTGGGTTATGCAACATCACATATGGTGATACCATACTTAGCCATTTAAACTGGACTGTGCTGCAGTGGGACCCATATCAGGATTAGCTGCCCATTAGGCATAAGCATGCCGGTCGACTGTACGGAATCCGTGGCCTGTCCAGAGTTTGCTTCATACTATTTGTGGGTTCCTCTTACAATCTGCACCTGTATGGCAAATATCTGGGAACTGACACCATTAAATGCATACGTAACTGGGTTTTGGACCCCACATCCTTCAGCTGAGTCATGCTAATGCATACCTATTATTCTATCATCTTTCTAAGGTGTCAAGTGGAATATGTGCTTTCTGTCCCTATTTGTTCCCCCAATGGTTTATGTTCTGTCCAGTGGTTTTGCTCTTAGGGGTTGAGAGGTATGGGCATAAGCTCTGCCCATTTCAGAATATTACTTACATCCCTGGGGCAGTCCTAATACAACTGTGCCAGCCAACACCTGCACACCTAGACCCATAATTGCATGCCCATAGTTCCCCCACCTGCCCCCCCTCTACAGCACTCATCCTTACTGTGGGTGCAGGTGGGTCTAACCACACCACTACACACTGGCCACTCTTCACATGTCAGAACCCATGTCGTACATTGTGTTGACCCATTGATTATCAGGCTTGCACAACCTATGGTCCGTGTATGTTTAAAGCCTGGTTTGATGAAGCATTGCTGGGACTATCTCCAATGATCATTAATTTTTGGGGTGCCCCACAAGGGACACTGATGTCTTTGTTTCAAGATTAGACCTGGCAGGTCTCTCCCACTGGTAGTATCCTGCCTGTGGTCTGGGAAGCAGTGGTGTGTTTACTTATATCGTGTGTTTGTATGTTTCACCTGTCTAGGTGGGGGTGGTTGATGCTACGTGTTACACGTTTGTTGATTGGACCCCTCACCGCCACTTACACAACCTGTGAACATATGTAATTTGTAACTGCTGTATCATATCCTAGCTATTTACATGTGTATATTTGCAAACACACACACACACACACACATATATATATATATATATATATATATATATATATAAATATCTACATTACTATATACAGATATATCTGTATATGAATGCATACATGTATAAATTTATATATTGCTGTCTATGTATATCTAACAACATATGGGTGTATGAGTGTCTGGATATGTATATATCTATATGTGGGTATGTATATGTATTCTGTCTCTGTATATATACATTTGTACTATGGAGAGGGAGAGGTATATCTCCATGTAGCTATGGGTAGATATGCGCACACATTCCTCTACATATATACATCTACATCTGGTTATTCCGTTCTCTGCCATGTAGATTAGACTTTGCTGCAGTGGGACTCATAGCGGGTGTGGCTGCTCGTCGGGTGACGCCTCTGCCCAGTGAACACTTTGGCTCACATCCCTGGGGCTGTCCGTATAGACCCACATCAGCCAACACCTGCACACCTAGACCCATAACTAGCTACCCATAGTTCCCCCACCCTCACCTCCTCTACAGCACCCATCCTTACTCTGGGTGCAGGTCTGGTCCGGACACACCACTACATGCTGCCCATTCTCCACTTCATGGGACCCATGTCGTACATTGTCTCAACCCATGGGTCATCAAGCTCTCCCTCCCTTGTATTCTGGATATGTACACACCCCAGCCAGAATGGTCATCGTATTGGCTTCCTTTGGTTATATGTCAATTTTTGGGGTTTCCCGCAAGGGACGCTCCTGCCTGTTCCAAGACTAGATTTCACGGGTGCACTCTGTACCCCCCCGGTTGTATCCTGCCTGTGGTCTGGGGAGCAGTGGACTATTTACATTGTTTGTGGGTTTGTGTGTATGTTTCCTCTGTCTGGCTGGGGGGGGGGTCATGCTACGTGTTACATGGTTCTTGTGTGGTCCCCCTCACTTCCATTGGTATAGCCTGTGAACATATGTCATTCTTGTGTGGTGTTTCCTATCATAGCTGTATATCTGTGTATATTTACACACACACACACACACACACACATATATATCTATATCTATATCTATATATATATGTATATATATATATATCTGCAACCATATATATGTATATCTGTAAGGCAATGCATACCCCCATGCAAACACACTTAAACATGCTTACTGGTGCTTATATATGCTTACTACTGCTTATTTATGCTTAAACCTGCTTACTAGTGCCTTATTCATTATGACACTGACATTTCGCTCCAGTTCACTTTTAATTGTTATTATGCAGGTTATACAGCAGACAGATGTCAAAATATGTTCATATACAGATTAACAATGGAAAATGGTATGTGCTGCAGTGGGATTCGGAATGGGAATGTCTGTTCGTTAGGTGGATGCTCTAACCACTACACTATTGCTGTGCTGCTTCATTTGCATATGTACCCATATACCCATGAATCCTAATTCCCAAAATACCCACCCAACACTTTACTGACACAGCAGTCATCCATTCTCCAGTTGGATACACGGTGCGTGCACACCACTACACATTGGCCACTCTCTACTCCTGTAGACCCATTCCATGGGTTGACTTACTCCACATATCCTCAGACATCCCAAACTTTTAGTTCACAAACATTGGTGAAATGAATGACCAATAGGACACTATTCACAATTTTTGGGTTGTCCCACCTGGGACACACATGTCTTTATTTCAAGATTAGTCTTTATACTTCAGAAAACCAAAAGTACCAGTACTACCAAGCAACACGGACCAATGATATTTAGCGCTTTCAATCACTTTTATTTTATGTGACCTTCTTCAGAAATAACTTTTAATGTCTTTTACTTCCTTTTATACTCATCCACAGGAAATTACATCATGATTAAACATTCATTTCACTTGTAAACTGCATTGCATTCTAAAATATTATTTAAATCTCCACCAAAACTAACTTTGTCCACATTATCTAATACAAAAAATTCAAACTTCTTAAATTCTTTACAAATAGTGGAATGTCTAAATAAAGCATTAGATTTGTCACTTTTTTATGGCCAAATTGTGTTCATAAATACACCTTTTCAGGTTTCTTTTAGTCTTACCTATGTAATATTGTCTACATGTCACACAACTTGCTACATAAACAATCAATTCACTGTTACAGTTGAAATAATTTTTGGCCCAAAATGTTTCATTGAATTGCCCTATGGTGACAAAAGAAGTGTTGCTAATAAACCTACACTGCCTACAATTGTTGCAACTATATGTTCCCTTTTTTATTGCACAAGCTCTAGAAAGTTTTTTTGATTCTTCATGAAACTCTTACATACTTTTGATGTTTGAAATCTTCTTATAAGTGAATTTGGGACATAAGCCCAAAATATCCACTAAGTCTTTATTTCCCAAAATAATCTTCCAATTTTCTGTTATTACACTCTTGATTTCCCACATTTCATCTACAATGGGAATTGGAAAAGATATTCTATATTCATTTTTGACTTCTGTTATACCATTGTATTCAGACAACTCCCCAGCTTCTATCATGATTTCTGTTGACTGTAATATAGGTTTAGCTACATATTTTAGAATGCAAAGAGGCATATTGGCAATTATATCAGGGAGCGGACAAGCTTCCCGGATTAAATGACATGATCAATTTAAAGTGTTTTTTATTGTATAGATAATTATTTCATTTTATCACAATGTTATATATTGATACATTATCAATTATTTATAACATTTTTTAGATTTTGTATTAGTAGTAGATTTTTTACATGCAGTTTACAAGTGAAATTAATGTTTAATCATGATGTCATTTCCTGTGGATGAGTATAAAAGGAAGTAAAAGACATGAAAAGTTATTTCTGAAGAAGGTCACATAAAATAAAAGTGATTGAAAGCGCTAAATATCATTGGTCCATGTTGCTTGGTAGTACTGGTACTTTTGGTTTTCTGGTTTCGTGTGTATCATTTGTGGTGCAGTTCTATAGTCTTCATACTTCATTACATCATTACTTCCGTTAACATGACACTACAATAAATTAATAACTATGATTATGTAGTAACGCACCCGTTACACATGAGAGCTAATAATGTACGAGTTCGGCGAAATTATATTACAAATAGGACCGGTTTAGTGATTGGCATTGCCCTTGCAGGCAGATCACAGGAATGATTCCATGTATGAGAAAGTCCTTGCATTTGATTTTTTGAGAACAGCACTGACTTCAGACAATGTACACACTTTTGTATTTTTGCAGATTCGTCCCTTCCTTCTTATGCACAAACTTTTATTCTATCTACTGTCGAGGTTTGTAGGGGCACTTTCATGTTATTTATGTGAGCAAAAATGAATGTGTTATAGGGAATGTACTTCTACATATAGATGCATGCATGTTTGTATGCATATATACTTATAACAAACTCACTGTCCTCCACAAGGTGGTCCAATTAGAACCAGGCCATCCAACCCAGACACACCTGGATCCATAATTTCATACCCATGGTTCCTTCACCCCACCCAAGTTCGACATACACGCAAACCATCCATTCTCTGGTTGCTATCACAGCCATGACACACCTCCACACATTGCCCTCTCCCCATGGTTAGGGAACCTACACGTATGTTGTCCTGACCCATGTATCATCAGGCTCTACCACCATTTAGTCCTTGAACATACCTGCCCTTGCTTGTGTAATGGTCGGAGGTCCACCCATCCTAGCAATTTTTGGGTAGTCCCACCAGGGACTACCCTGTGATTGTTTGTAAAGTAGACTTAGCAGATCGACAATGTTACTCCCACTGGTAGTATCCTGCCTGTGGTGTGAGTAGCAGTGCTTTGCTCACCCCTGCCCAGCTTGATATGACATACGCTGACAGCGCTATATAATACTGGGTTTTCTGTTGATTGCCTTCTCATTCTTTTTGTATGCTTTATTGTTACGATGTTCATTTTTCATATATATATATATATATATATATATATATATATATAAATCTATATATATATATATATATATATATATATATATATATATATATATATAAAACTATATTATATATCTGTACATGCACATGCACATACATCTACATAATTATATACATTTCCTATGCTGGGCACTGCTTACACCCGCAAAAATGCACTTAGACTTGCTTACTGGTACTTATGTTTACTACTGCTTATTTGTGCTTACACCTGCTTACTAGTGCCTTATTCATTATGACACTACCACTTTGATTGCATGACATTAGTTAAACATTTCATGCGGTACTCCAGTTCACATTTACATGTTATTACGTAGGTTATACAGCAAAATGATGTATAAATATGTTCATATACACATTCCACATGGAAAATGATATCTGCTATAGGGGGACTCAGACCATGAATGCCTGTTCGTTAGGTGGATGCTGTTACCACTACACTATTGACGTTAACGTTGATTCCACATGTTCTTTTCTACGTGGATGATTTTGATGTGCAAGCTAGGCTAAGCAGGAGGCAGCGATGCGCAAACACACTGCGCTTCGCTTACACTTTCAATAATGTAGCAATACAAATTTAAAATAGGGACACGTGTAATCTAATTGTGATATTTCTAGGGACGGAACTCAACATTCCACTATGTGCTTGTGTGTTTACTACTTTGATTTTATTTCAGTGTTCGTGGACACTCTTGTACGCTTAGCATACATTTCAGTATCCACGGACATTGGCTTAATTACTTACTATTAGAGGCGGGCTCTAATTGTAAGCATAGTAGGTTGTGCAACTGTGGGGGCACGTTTACACCTCCATAGAGCACTTAACATGCCCCCTGCACTCACACATGTTTCCTGTGCACGTCGAGGGTGTGGCAGCGCACCCTCATAAATATTCATATGTCGCTGCTGCACCATCTGTTAGGAGGACACTTGGCGCAAGGCTAAAACTGTCCTTGCACCAAGCTTCATAATTCCTGGGGTCTGTGTTTAGCTGAAACTTAGTATAAGGCAATATAAGCAAATGGAGCTTTTCTTACCTGGACCTCCACTGAAAATGGATATTACTTAGATGGGCTTTCCCAGTAAAGACAAATAAAATAAATACATGCATTTGTTGAGTAATATTTGTTAAATTTTATATTGCCATCTTTTCTTTTAAATGAAAAAAGGAATACTGCAATAAAATGAATACTTATTTTCCCTGAATAACTGTGAATACCTCTCAGTCTCGTAGCACAAGAAATTTGGTTAAAGCCTAAAATAATGGTGGGACAAAGGGCCAAAAGTAGAGACAGATTTTAAATATTATTCTTATAAACTTAAGAAGTTGCTAGAATAACAGGATTTGTGTTAGCATGCGTTTTCTGAAGGAAATGAAGACTGAAACTCAAATGCATATCATTATTTAGGGATTTCAATCCTCAAGTGACTTGCCAGAAAACTGCAAACTTTATGAGGAGAACAGACTGAAAAATATGAGCAAAAAATGTGGACATTGTGCAAAAATCTGTACAGTTGAGGGGTATGCATGCTTTAAAGTTTAAAAAAATAATGTTCCCTGCAACAAATTCTCTTATGTAGGAATCTGATTCTGAACCCTCTACACACTCATGCATGCCCACATGTACTCATGCATATTCATGTACAGGCACTCATTGCACTCACATATACACATGCACTCACACACAGTCAAATACACGTAATCACATACGCGCATATATGCAGTCGCACACTCGCATATACACATGTACTTGCGTACAGTCATATACACCTAATCATACACTTGCATGCATGCACTTACATACACACACTCACACACTCACATATACGCATGCATTCACACACCCACATACCTACATATACACATGCACTCATGCACAGTCACATACATGCACTGGCAAACACTGGCATACATGCACTAATGGACACTCGCAGACAACCGGAGACAGACACATACACACACACACACACACACACACACACACACACACACAAACGTGTGCGCACACACACACACACACACACACACACACACACACACACACACACACACACACACACACACACACAAACACACACAAACACACACACACACACGTATAGGTGAACACGCGGATTCACTTCAGAAGCTCGAAATACTGACATCTGAAATTTCAGTATCTCAAGCCCAAGAAGTCAGTGGTGCAGCAGTAGCATTGTCGCCTCACAGCAAGGGGTTCTCTGGTTTGATTCTCAGCTGGGGTGCCTTCTGTGTGGAGTCTGCATGTCCTCTCTGCATTCGTGTGGGTTCCCTCTGGGTGCTCTAGTTTCCTCTCATGTTACAAAGACATGCATCTAGAGCATTTCTCCCTGGGCCTCCACTGAAAATTGGCTTGTTCCAAGTCAGACATTCCCGGTTAACAAATGTAAAATAAAATAAGCTCGACTAGCCTCATCTGCAAGGCCATAGAAAGAATCATTATGGACGTTATTAACAAGGTATAGGTAATCTCCAAAGTCTGGACTCAACACAGTTTGGATTTGTTAAAGGTAGACCATGCCTATTAAAATGGTTGACTTCTTTGAGAAAGTCACCAAGGCTGTGGACAAGGGAAAGTGAGTACACACCACCTACTTGACCTATCCAAGGCATCTGGCAGAATCCCACACTCAGGAATTATAGAAAACCTCTCCCAATTGGGAATTCACCCTGCCATTACCAGATGGGTAGCCAGCTGACTCACAGACGGAAAACGCAGTGTCAACGTGGGTGACTTCATTTCTAGCAAAATATCAGTCACCAGTGGTGTACCACAGGGTTCTGTGCTGGGCCCCTTACTGTTTGGAATTTATTTCTCAGAAGTCCAGACAAACTTGAATGGCCTGTGGCTGACCAAGTTCACTGATGATTGCAAATTGGGAACGATCATTGAATCCCCTTTGATGTTAGTATACTGCAGGCAGGTTAATGCAGACAAATGATTGGTGCCAAAGCCATGGATTAAAGCTAAATGCAAACAAATACATTATTATTCCCTTTGTGAAAGCTGACATCCCTGCTAATTACATTATAGACAGCAGCACCCTAAGTGTAGGCCCAGTGGTACGTGACCTGGGTAATTAGGTTGACACAATCTGAACTTTGACCATCGCATATCCAAGTAGTATGAAAATCCTTCAATGTGCAACATCTTATAAGTAAAGGCAGCAAATCTAGACCTAAGGATGCCATAATTCCATTATACGCAGCCCTCATCAAACTCATAATTCAGTACAATGGCCCCCTTTGCATTTGTAAGTAAAGGCAGCAAATCTAGACCTAAGGATGCTATCATTCCATTATATGCAGCCCTCATCAAACCCATAATTCAGTACAATGGTCCCCTTTGCATTTATAAGTAAAGACCTAAGGATGCTATCATTCCATTATACGCAGCCCTCATCAAACCCATAATTCAGTACAATGGTCCCCTTTGCATTTATAAGTAAAGGCAGCAAATCTAGACCTAAGGATGATATCATTCCATTATATGCAGCCCTCATCAAACCCATAATTCAGTACAATGGTCCCCTTTGCATTTATAAGTAAAGGCGGCAAATCTAGACCTAAGGATGCTATCATTCCATTATACGCAGCCTTCATCAAACCTATAATTCAGTACAATGGTCCCCTTTGCATTTATAAATAAAGACCTAAGGATGCTATCATTCCATTATACGCAGCCCTCATCAAACCCATAATTCAGTACAATGGTCCCCTTTGCATTTATAAGTAAAGGCAGCAAATCTAGACCTAAGGATGCTATCATTCCATTATACGAGCCTCATCAAACCCATAATTCAGTACAATGGTCCCCTTTGCATTTATAAGTAAAGGCAGCAAATCTAGACCTAAGGATGCTATCATTCCATTATACGCAGCCCTCATCAAACCCATAATTCAGTACAATGGTTCGCTTTGCATTTATAAGTAAAGGCAGCAAATCTAGACCTAAGGATGCTATCATTCCATTATACGCAGCCCTCATCAAACCCATAATTCAGCACAATGGTCCCCTTTGCATTTATAAGTAAAGACCTAAGGATGCTATCATTCCATTATACACAGCCCTCATCAAACCCATAATTCAGTACAATGGTCCCCTTTGCATTTATAAGTAAAGGCAGCAAATCTAGACCTAAGGATGATATCATTCCATTATACGCAGCCCTCATCAAACCCATAATTCGGTACAATGGTCCCCTTTGCATTTATAAGTAAAGGCAGCAAATTTAGACCTAAGGATGCTATCATTCCATTATACGCAGCCCTCATCAAACCCATAATTCAGTACAATGGTCCCCTTTGCATTTATAAGTAAAGGCAGCAAATCTAGACCTAAGGATGATATCATTCCATTATACGCAGCCCTCATCAAACCCATAATTCGGTACAATGGTCCCCTTTGCATTTATAAGTAAAGGCAGCAAATTTAGACCTAAGGATGCTATCATTCCATTATACGCAGCCCTCATCAAACCCATAATTCAGTACAATGGTCCCCTTTGCATTTATAAGTAAAGGCAGCAAATCTAAACCTAAGGATGCTATCATTCCATTATACGCAGCCCTCATCAAACCCATAATTCAGTACAATGGTCCCCTTTGCATTTATAAGTAAAGGCAGCAAATTTAGACCTAAGGATGCTATTATTCCATTATACGCAGCCCTCATCAAACCCATAATTCAGTACAATGGTCCCCTTTGCATTTATAAGTAAAGGCAGCAAATCTAGACCTAAGGATGCTATAATTCCATTATACTCAGCCCTCATCAAACTGATAATTGAATACAATGGTCCCTTTTGCATTTACCTCACCAGACAACTGCAACAATTGGAAAGACCACAGAAGTTTCTCACCAAGAAATTACAGGGTACATAAAATAAGTCTTATGTGGAAAGACTGAAAGCCCTGTCACTGTACTTCATCTCCTACAGGTTGCTAAGACATGACCTGTGCAAGGGAGCCCGCAGGGTTTTTTGCAGGGGGGGTGCAAACCCAGAGCCCCACCCACAATGCCCCACCCCTCCACCCACATAGCCCCACCCCTTCCACCCACATGGCCCCACCCCCTCCACTCATGCAGCCCCCTCCCCCACACAGCCATTACAGGGTCCCATTACTTGGCTATTTCTCCCCAGTTGCCATAAACACTGTCAAAATTCTTAGTGTGCATACTGTTTTATGCTTTACTTCTGCAATGATTACAGATATCTGGATTTAATTAGGAATCTGTGATGAGTTGTTTTACATACCCCATGTACATTGCAACTAACTCAAGGGAACTTTCAGCTGGCAGCCCATTTGAATTCTGATCAAGAAGGCTTGGCTGTTCAGTTCTCTATACTGGAATAATTTTTCATTCATTGCTAATAATCATTTTATTTACTTGGGTGCTAACAGAGTTTTACTTTTTACCTACCATAAAGACAAGATATTTGTTTTACCTCAAAATAATTCCCCTTGTTTTATTTATTTATTTGTAAGTGACTTAGAAACAACTACTAGGGAATAGTGTTCATTAGCTCAGTATTTTTCATGTAGGACACTAAACTGAGTCCCATGAGCCTGTTCAGATTATACAGATTTAAACAGATTAGTTTATAACACTAGTGTTCTTTGGCTTCCAAGATTAGCTCTCAGTAACACAAGTTGCTGTTTAAATAAAAGCTGGCATTCTGTGCTCTGAATGCACAACACGTTATAGCTGTATTTAACTTAAACTGTGTGCATTCACTAAATTATGTATATCTTTTAATTAATGCTTAATCAAGCATTTCTTCATAATTCCAACATTGACATAGTTGCAAATCATCACTTCATCTTTTTATAGACAATTCCAATAGCCCTAATATATGCACATTATTAATTATTTTTTCAAGATTAGTTTTACTGAGTGGGCAAGGGAAATTCTGGGTGTTTTCTGATTTTGTGTGGTTGACCCTTAGTTATATGAAACTGGGTCTGCATTATTACTGATGTGAACAACTTCATTATATGCTTAACTAAAAGCTTTAGACCTTTTTTCTTGACACAGCCATTACAATATCCTTCCTGTTACTGTGATAAGCAAGAGTAGTCATGCATAAGAAGTGTACATATTTATACATATGATTATGCACGATTATAATATATACAGATTGTATTAATTATAATATAAAATAATTTAATTATATCCCTTCTATAATACAGCACCACTTGTTAGACTGTGTTTTAAATTTATAGTTTTGAATGTTTTTCCAGCAAGCAATGAAACAAAACATATGAACCAATAATGACAAACTGCCCAATTCAAAACATTTCAACCATAAAAGGCCACTTAAACTTTTGTCATTACAATCCATCAATGTCAGTCAGTATGCACAATCTCTGCAGAAGTAAAAGTCATCTGAATAATTACACATTATAGAGATCTGAAACTAATGAAACTGTGGTGGTGAGATATCAAACTAATGATACTGCGGTGGTGGTGCTGCGTTAGCATTGTCACCTTACAGTAAGACGCTGTTCGGTTCGATACTAAGCTAGAGCGTCTTCTGTGTGGAGACATGAGTGAATGGGCATACCTTCAATATAGGTTGTGCATCAGAGCTGGCAACTCCATACGTAAAAATCTACTGCCAATCATTAGCGGACCGGTGGTCCGCTGTGGCAACCCCTAACCGGGAAAAGCAGAAAGAAACAAACAAAGAGATCTGAAACTAATGAAGAGGTTGTTGCTAGAAAACAACTTTATATTTCAAACAACAAGAATGTCCGTGTGGAGTAAATGCTCTGTGGTAAGCAGCAAAAATAAAATAAACAAAAATACAACCGTAGAGCAAAACAATGAAGGGGTCCCAAATGCTCCAAACGCTCATAAAGAGTTCCATAAACCAAAAGGCATCAATCCATGTGACAAAATAGTCCAACTTCATCCAAGAGTAAAATCAAGGTTTATTGCAATATAAAAAGGTTAGCGCTTTCGCTGAAATAGCTTCTTCAGACCTCATTACAAACAAATCACTATTTCAGCGAAAGTGCTAACCTTTTTATATTGCAATAAACCTTGATTTTACTCTTGGACGAAGTTGGACTATTTTGTCACATGGATTGATGCCTTTTGGTTTATGGAACTCTTTATGAGCATTTGGAGCATTTGGGACCCCTTCATTGTTTTGCTCTACGGTTGTATTTTTGTTTAACTTTATATTTCAGCATTTCATCAACAAATTCAGTGCCTGCTGCCCTTGAAAAATACATTGCCTATGTTGCATTAAAAATGGTAAGCTGGTATATTTGCAATACAGAATGGGTGGTAATCTGAAAAACAAGTTCATAGTTATTAGGCATCTCATCCAAAGGAGGACATATCCAGGACTGCAGCACTCCACCCCCTTGCAATACAAATCTACTTGCTGTGGGAGTAGAACCTATAGCCCTCTGCATCAAGATACAAGTATGCTACCTGCTGTACTACTAACACTTCTTTAAAATTCTATACCACAATAATGATACCATTTGCTAAACAAAACAGTTGCACATTTTAAACTAAGTAACAAAAGAAGAACTGTCGAAAAACACAAGATGTCCAGAAAGTCCAAGCCAAGGAAACCAGGCAAATGTGAGCTTTAACACAAGTTTTAATCTTAAAAAATAATATATAGCGTTTTCGCTACTGATGCTTCAGTAGCTTCATCAGAATAAAAACAGATTGGCGCCAAAGTCCCTGTTTAAAAACCTTGAAAATGACATCACAATATAAATACAGGAACTGACGCAAATACATTTACATAGCCAACTCAAAACCACAGCGCAATTTTCATAAAAATACAATACTGAAGATAAAAAACCTCTACTGCCATAATTATGTTTATAATTAACCTAATATGTAATTTTATTTGGTTTAGTGCTTACATTTGTAAGACCATGAAAACATCTCTTGCGCTGACATAATTCGCGCAAAGGTTTCAAAACCCGTTAGAATGAAGAATGGCAATAAGCAGGTGAAATCCTGCATAAGTAAAAAACTAATGTTCCTATACAAAGATTCCTACCAAGATAATCTAACAGGAGTCAATATAAGAAACATTACAAAAATTACAAAGATCTTAATTTAGGATTATACGAGTGTCTTATATTAAAGAATGTTAATTCTAAAATTCTGTATATTATAAAATAATTACTAGCTAACCTGGTCTAAATATATGGTAAACCAGGTAGGAGAATATCTGGACACCTATCTAGTGCCTATACTATATTAACCATAATTAACCCTACATTTATACCTAAAATACCAGCCAAAACTATTTTTTCTATCTTTTTTCTTCACCAATTTCAAAGTGTAGAAAAAAGATTAGAACTTGATGTTGAAATACATTATCTCATGTAACTCTTAAGTTTAAGGATACAGGAAATATTACAATGTTCATTGAGGCCAGGACTGTTAAATGCTTCCAGTTTTATCTGCCACTCTAATTCCTTATTCTCTAGGAGTAACCCGTAGGGTCCCCCCCGAATATTATGTGGGGTGTGGTCTATGGCTACAAAGTGGAAGCTGTGGCCTCCCTGATTTATGATATGCTTCGCTAAGGCGTTGTCTTCTTTCTTTTTCTTAATTGCATAAATATGTTGGTAGATTCTATCTTTAAATCTTTGATCTGTCTTACCAACATAATATGCTGGACAACAATCGCATAGGGCCATATAGACTATTGATCTCGTATTACAGTCCATTTTGTGAAAAATATCATATTTCTTGCCTCTGATTTGAAATGTCGAGCCTGTTCTTACAAATTTGCACCAGTTGCAATGGCCACATATGAACGTGCCTTTCTGTTTTGAAAAGAAGTCCTGCTTTTTATTTCTTTCTAATAGACTTTTTAAATTGTTGCCTCTCCTATAAACAATTAGAGGTAGGCTGTCTAATTTTTCAGAAAGTTGAAAATTGCTGGTAATGAAATACCAGTTCTTATATATAATAGATCTTATAGCAGTAGAATCTATGTTAAAGATAGTTATAAAATTATTTTTAAATTTAAGTCCTGTATTGCCTAAATTACTATTGTCACTATTAATCTGTGTTCCTAGGCTGGTATCAATTAAACCAGTACTTGTTGTAAGTATATCTGTGGTTTCATTAGAAATAGATTGACTACTACCTAACAAAGGTGTATATAATCCAGACTCTCTTTTGTATCTGACTTCTTGTATAAGTTCCAAAATTAGGGCTTCAGGGTAGTCCCTACTTGAGAACATATCTCCAAGTATAATACATTCTTCTTCAAAACTTTCAATTGTACTACACATTTTTGAAGCCCTGATTAACTGGCCTTTCACTATAGATCTTTTTTGTCTATAGGGGTGCTGGCTAGAGAAGTGAAGGAATGAATTACAGTAGGTCGGCTTTCTGAAAATGGAAGAAGAAAAGCCACCTCTTAAGCTATCTTTCTCAAGCCTAACATCCAAGTAGTTGATTTGTAAAGTTGAGAATTGGAATGTAAATTTGGCAACTTGGGTAACGCTCCTGCAGCAGCTTTACCGTCTCCTGTGAACCCGAACTCAACGCTTATTGGGATTCCTGTACTTAATGAATGGATTAATGAAACCAGTGTGCTTCTTTTTACTCAACAACAGTTACAGGAAACACCGGCAATGAGAACGGGTATGGCTAATATTAATAATAACAGTATCATAAATAACTTAAAAGTTATGGATTACAAATTAGTCAAACTTAAAAAACTTCAGCTTGAGGTTAGTTACTTCAAGCAATGTCTGCATGACCATATTATACCTAAGGGGCTTCGCAGTTCTTTTGCACCTACAGGACTGTTCATTGATGAAACATTCCTTACTGAACTAAAAACTTTGTTTGACATTCAAGGGTCACAGTTGCTTGAATTGTTGATAAAACATTACTCTTTGTGTATTTTATCTCTCACAAATGAGATTAACTAACTGGACAACTTAATTAAACTTGACCTGGACTTTGTTAGGTACAAATCTGACTACACTAGGATATTCAACAGCATTGATGCCCTCTTGGTCAAATTAAAAAACATTAAAACTAAATAGCTCAACAGAGATAGAATTTCATACCAACAAGGTAAAGCCTACCCTAAGCTGTTAGTACCAAAACTCAAAACTGACAACATGGGGTCTCAAGAGGTGGCTACTAATGACCAAGAAGGCTTTGGCCAACAAACTGATGGTAACTTAGATGTCATTTTTGAAGAACATGACCCAGACTTAGAACAAGGGCCTAGACGAAGCAATAGATTAAAAGCTAACAGAAACAACAATTTCAACCCTCCCTTGTATAACAAACGTGGAGGAGTGGATCAAGGCAACAACAACAACAATAATTTTTTAGGACAGTACAACAACAATCGTCAATCCAACCGGAAAACCAGGAATTGAAACAGACATTAGTGTCGAGTTTGAACATTGGTGTTGATGCACCTGAAGCGAACAATTTAAAGATCCTCTTTAACACTAAAGGGGACTTTAAGGTTTATAACTTCGCTAATGTTACACTTGAACAGAGTCTTATTGACCTCTTAGCCCTTGGCAACACTTTTGTACCCAGCCAATCCTTTGACCTCACTAGAACTATTATAGACTTGAAAAGTTTTGTACGGAAATTAAATCTTAATACATTATTTCCTAACACTACAAAAGAACATAATTGTACTCTTAAACTACCTAGTGTATTTAATCCAGTATTACACCCAGACCTCATTTTATTTGAAAGAGCGTGTGAGGTGGACTTCAGACATTTATATAAGAACCAAAAAACTCAATCAAGGCTGAAGAAATACAACACATCAAAAGACCAGATGGAATTGTTGAACAATTTATGTAGTCTACCAGTCAGAGTATTAAAACCAGATAAAGGGGGTGGACTAGTCATTTTTGACAATAATGACTACAGAGACAAGATGTTAGCTGTCTTAGATAATCCAGCATATACTTCATCATCTAGGAATGAAATGAATACAACATATTCTAGGAACAGGGGATATTTTAGGGACTTATTCCTAGCTGGAAAAATAGACTCAGAAACCTACCATTATATAGACATTACATTCCCCAAGGTTCCAGTGATTTTTGGAATTCCAAAAATTCACAAAAATCTAATAAACCCTCCTATGAGGGCCTTGGTGGATGGTAGGTCTTCTATGACCCACCCCTGTGCACGACTGGTAGACAAAATCTTGAGCAAATATCTGAAGCTTATTCCTCACATTTGTAAAGACTCTTGGTCTTTCCTCCATGATATCAATAATACCCCATTTGACCAGGCTTATAATTTCCTCACCATTGATGTGGTTGATCTATACACCTCGATCCCACACAATGAGGCTGTTGAATGGGTTAGCAACATACCAGGTGACCTAGGTGCCCCACAGACAGAAATAGATACTGTCACTGAATTGTTAGATATCATCCTTTCTTCCAATTTTTTCTTATTTGAGCAACAATACTATTTGCAAACACAGGGTATCGCAATGGGTTCGCCCTGCGGCTCTAGTGTCGCAAATGTATTTGTAGCATATTGGGAGAAACAATTCCTGATACATAATAATGAGTTTAAACAACAAGTTTCTTATTATACTAGGTACCTGGATAATATCTTTATTTTATTTAAAGGTAACAATGATGAGGCTGGCACCTTGGTGAACTACTTGAATAACACAACTGACTTCTTCAAATTTACATTCCAATTCTCAACTTTACAAATCGACTACTTGGATGTTAGGCTTGAGAAAGATAGCTTAAGAGGTGGCTTTTCTTCTTCCATTTTTAGAAAGCCGACCTACTGTAATTCATTTCTTCACTTCTCTAGCCAGCACCCCTATAGACAAAAAAGATCTATAGTGAAAGGCCAGTTAATCAGGGCTTCAAAAATGTGTAGTACAACTGAAAACTTTGAAGAAGAATGTATTACACTTGGAGGGATGTTCTCAAGCAGGGACTACCCTGAAGCCCTAATTCTGGAACTTACACAAGAAGTCAGATACAAAAGAGAGTCTGGATTATATACACCTTTGCTAGGTAGTAGTCAATCTATTCCTAATGAAACCATAGATACACTTACAACAAGTACTGGTTTAATTGACACCAGCTTAGGAATACAGATTAATAGTGGCAACAGTAATTTAGGTAATACAGGACTTACATTTAAAAGTAGTTTCATAACTACCTTTAACATAGATTCTGCTGCTATAAGATCTATTATATATAAGAATTGGTATTTTATTACCAGCAATTTTCAACTTTCTGAAAAATTAGACAGCCTACCTCTTATTGTTTATAGGAGAGGCAACAACTTAAAAAGTCTATTAGAAAGAAATAAAAAGCAGGACTTTTTTTCAAAACAGAAAGGTACGTTCATATGTGGCCATTGCAACTGGTGCAAATTTGTAAGAACAGGCTCGACATTTCAAATCAGAGGCAAGAAATATGATATTTTTCATAAAATGGACTGTAATACAAGATCAATAGTCTACTTGGCCATATGCGATTGTTGTCCAGCATATTATGTTGGTAAGACAGATCAAAGATTTAAAGATAGAATCTACCAACATATTTATGCAATTAAGAAAAAGAAAGAAGACAACGCCTTAGCGAAGCATATCATAAATCAGGGAGGCCACAGCTTCCATTTTGTAGCCATAGACCACACGCCACATAACATTCGGGGGGGACCCTACGGGTTACTCCTAGAGAATAAGGAATTAGAGTGGCAGATAAAATTGGAAGCATTTAACAGTCCTGGCCTCAATGAACATTGTAATATTTCCTGTATCCTTAAACTTAAGAGTTACATGAGATAATGTATTTTAACATCAAGTTCTAACCTTTTTTCTACACTTTGAAATTGGTGGAAGAAAAAAGAAAGAAAAAATAGTTTTGGCTGGTATTTTAGGTATAAATGTAGGGTTAATTATGGTTAATATAGTATAGGCACTAGATAGGTGTCTAGATATTCTTCTACCTGGTTTACCATATATTTAGACCAGGTTAGCTAGTAATTATTCTATAATATATAGAATTTCAGAATTAACATTCTTTAATATAAGACACTTGTATAATTTTAAAATAAGATCATAGTAATTTCTGTAATGTTCCTTTTACTGTCTCCTGTTAGATTACCTTGGTAGGAATCTTTGTATAAAAACATTAGTTTTTTTATTTATGCAGGATTCACCTGCTTATTGCCATTTTCCATCTAACGGGTTTTGAAACCTGTGCGCGAATTATGTCAGCGCAAGAGATGTTTTCATGGCCTTACAAATGTAAGCACTAAACCAAATAAAATTACATATTAGGTTAATTATAAACATAATTATGGCAGTAGAGGTTTTTTATCTTTAGTATTGTATTTTTATGAAAACTGCGCTGTGGTTTTAAGTTGGCTATGTAAATGTATTTGCGTCAGTTCCTGTATCTATACTGTGATGTCATTTCCAAGGTTTTTTAAACAGGGACTTTGGCGCCAATTGTTTTATTCTGATGAAGCTACTGAAGCATCAGTAGCGAAAATGCTATATTATTACTTTTTTAGGATTAAAATTTGCGTTAAAGCTCAATTTGCCTGGTTTCCTTGGCTTTGACTTCCTGGACATCTTGTGTTTTTCGATAGTTGCACATTTTAAGCAGACTTAGCATGAGCAGCAGTAAACTTATCTTCCCTTGAAGCTCACAATTCCTTGAAAATACACTTGAAAATAAATTCCACCTGCTAACTCTAAATAGGGCATTTCACTTTCTCTCACACACCTCAACCTCTGCAAGAAATCTGGACAAAGCCCAACATAAATAGGGACAGATTATAAATATTGCTCTCATGAACTTAGAACATTGCTAGAATAACAGGATTTATGTTAGTATGCATTTTATATGATGGACAGAAGGAAGGTTGGTATATTGTGTGTGCAAGAGACCAGATGGAAGGGGAGTAAGGCTAGGTGTATCGGAAGTGGGTTCAAATTGTTTTATCATGGTGTGGATGGGAGGAGAAATGGCATAGGAATTATCCAAAAGGAACAGTATGCTAAGAGTGTTTTGGAGTTGAAAAGAGTGTCGGATAGAGTGATGTTTATGAAGCTGGAAATTGATGGTGTAATGATGAATGTTGTTAGTGCATATGCTCCACAAATTGGGTGTGCGATGGATGAAAAAGAAAAATTTTGGAGTGAGTTGGATGAAGTGGTGATGACTGTACCCAAGGGTGAGACAGTGGTGATTGGAGCAGAGTTCAATGGGCATGTTGGTGAAGGGAACAGAGTGGATGACGAAGTGATGGATAGGTATGGTGTTAAACAAAGGAATGCAGGAAAAATGTCTCTGGTTTAGGTCAATATCAACACAGGAATAGGTGCCAAGGACAGCACATGCACAACTCTCTGCAATGTGGCTGAGAAAATCAGCATCAAAGAAACAATCATGGCTAAAGGCACTGACCCCAACTATTTGTGACCAAAGCTCATGAAAGGCCAAAACTGACACCAAGCCAAAACCCCAACAGCAATACTTCAAACCCCAAGGTTGATAGGCATATCAAGCCCAAGCCTAAGGGTGAGGGTGTCTAAGCCAAGTATTGTTATTCCGACCCAGTCAAGAAATGGCAAAAAGATTCACCCCAAATGGTTGAGCCTAACTCATGGGGTCATAGATGGCATAGTTGATTTAGAAGGAATTGACCACAAAAGCTATAGTGCTGAGTCCAGAAGCAGAACCAGTGTCACCAAATCTGATGGTATCTACATTTATGCCTGCAGAATCATAACAGTTCGAATTGCTGCAGTCACCCAAACAGAGGCCTGTTAAGGAGAACTGAGAAGAAAATGCAGAAAAAATTAAAATAACAGCAAAAAATAAATGCCTTTGCCTTCACTGGTACCAGAGGTGGATGACATGAGTAAAATTTTCTGCAACACTTCCAGAAAAGCCCTCACAATCATCTCATAGTCTACATCCAATGTAAAAGAACAGCAATAGTAGAAATGTATGGGCCTGTCTGGAAATGGTCCATATTACAGACTCTTACATACCTGTATAAAAGAAACAGAGGACACACCCATGTCTGACCTGTCTAAATGGATATTCAACTAATATTACAGGCATCCTGGTAACTCCCCCCCCAAAAAGGAGTGGTTACAGAAAATTTAGAAAATTCTTCCACCTTGGATTATTTAGTACCTGATTGAAAAAAAAAACTCTTTAGAAGTATAGCTTGCAGCTGTGTTTTCTGTCTATTATTTCTTTATCTTTGTGGTTAGAAAAATTCAAAAGTGTAGGCTCTGTCCTTGAGTCCAATGGTGTCAACCCAAAGACTGTTCTCAAGGTCAAGTCCCTTCAGGAGTGGATGCACAACTACCCTTAAGACCTTTCAAAAGAAG
This sequence comes from Protopterus annectens, assembly GCF_019279795.1. Lineage (NCBI taxonomy): Eukaryota > Metazoa > Chordata > Ceratodontiformes > Protopteridae > Protopterus > Protopterus annectens. The sequence goes on from NC_056726.1 coordinate 1,532,020,676, forward strand.
GTTATTATTTCAGTCCTTTGTAATCTGGGGATAGAAAGAAGCACAAATGCCACATTTCTATTCAAAGTGCTCCTCACTTAGCCAGATAGCAAAAAGAGTGTGTCTGTTCTGTGCATTTTTTGTGGCCACATTAAATACACTTTCTAAATGCATGACTATCCACAGTCAAAATATTTTTACAAAGTACAGACAAGGGCCAAGGAATAAATGTAACTTAAACTACCCAAAATCTACAAGAGACAGCAACTGATCTAGAGAGCTTCAGTACTAGAAAATATTAACATCTAATTAAATGACAGATTAAATGTATGAACTAGCAGTTTAATAGAAAGTAAAAAACATATTGTGTAGAATGCAAAGGCCAAAGAGAGAGAAAGCAATACCGTGCAAAAAAAAAATCAGATGGACCTGACCTGATTTGTAGATTGGAAAGCTGCAAAAATAGTAATTCCAATCAAAAAAGGATGTGATAATTGCAAAATTCAGCAATGTTTTACACAAAGTAGTTAACTTTAAAGCAAAGTTGCCTGAAAGCATCCGTTTCCAATGGAAGCATGATGAGCAGCAGGAGACCTGGACAGGAAGCGAGATGGCAAGCCATTTTGGGCAAAGAGGATGGAGTAATACCCTGGAAAAGGTTTAGACGCTGAGCTGACCGGTAATGTGATTTCACTCATACTGCTTGATGAAGATGGACCTCCTTACACCAGATTAAAAATTTCAGGACATGATTAAGAAAACATGAATAATTATGATCAAATCTCTGATCATAAACAAACTGTTACATGTTCAAGAACCAGATGTCAGGAAATTCACCTCTAGAATGGAACAGAGAAGCTAATGAGGTGAATCATAACATTCATTTCAAGAACACATAACTGTATAGTTAACATCAGAGAAATCTGATCATAATTCATTGCACCACATGGAGCTTTACCTGCTCTGCGTACTAAGTATAGGAATGTTAGATGTTGGGAAGTGTGCCCAGACACATGCCTAGGCAGATCATGTTGTTTAGCCAAGGATGGACTGTGCCTGTTCCCTGTAGATTTTTCAGTATTGGCTAAAACATTGGCCTCCTCCATACTGCCTTTTGTAGGCAAAGCCAAGCTGTCAAACCTTCCGACATAAGCAAACTAACCCAAGGGAACTTAAACATGTTGCTTCTCAGTGCCAGGAGCCTAAGCAAGAAACTGCAGTCCCTTCAAGTTCTCCTCAGCCTGGAGAATGTAGACATTTGCACAATTACTGAGACATGGTTTATAGCAATGGAGCGCATCCCAGCAGTGCAGGACTACAATATCTCATGCACATTTAGACCAGCTACTGCACGAGCAGGGACTAAAGATGGAGGTGTCTCAATCTACGCTGATAGCAAGCTCACCTCAAGGCTAGTCAGACAGGATGGCACGCTTGAGCTACTCCACATCGAAATTACCATAGGCAAAGTTCCATACCATATCCGGGCAAGCTATAGGTCACCTTCTGTGACCCAGTAAACCCATAGCTCATACTTAAACTTACTGGAGACACTCACCATTTAACTCAATACTAAAGTGATGGGCGACTTTAACTACCCCACTATAAACTGAGAATACTACATGACCCCATTCTTGCAGGCTCAGTGATTTTACTAAGGGAGCAAACATACTGGACCTGGTACTCACAAAAATGGCAGAATGCTGCAAACCCCCCCCCCCATGTAATATTCTTTCTGATAACGTCAGACCATACAGCTGTCTCCTTTGAAATAAAAATCAAGCACGGGACAACAGCTAACCTCATAACATTTAGGAACTATTCTAAGGTAAATTTTCTACTATTAATTGATAGCCTGTAACCACTAAAGTACTTCAAACAGCATGAAAAAACATGTTTAAAGCAAACGCCATGCTGACTGCACAGTTCAAAGTTAGCATGGTGCTTGGCTTTAAGTGATAACCTGGCAAAATTTCAAGACCCCCTCCAAAAAACACCTTGAGAATACAGCTACCTATGCTGAACTGTTCACAAGAACCATGTACAATTGTGTTTATAGATGCAAAGGGACAGCTTGTCCTACCAGAAATAAACTCAGAACAACCTTAAAAAACAAATCATCTTGATGGAATCCAAGCATCAGTAGGGTGCACAACAGAAGGACGAAAGTCATAGAAAAGTTAGGAAGTGCAATGCCCAGCAGGATAGAAACTCTCTCATCAATCTAAACAAACAACTCAGAGTCTGCCAAAGCCAATTTTGAGGTAGAAATAGCCTCCCAAGCCAAGGACAACCATAAAGCTTTCTTTAGCTATGTCCATATCAAAGGCAGTACACAACAGTGTGCAGACCTAATTGTAAATGGAGCCACTTACATATAGCCAGAAGATATAGTAAATCTACTTGGATAGCACATTCAGCTCCAGTTTTACCCCCCCCCCCCACACACACACACATACCCTGTAAACCTACCAGGAAATACCATCATACATAACTCTCTGGCTATCACTAGGAAGCAGGTCCTAAATGCACTTTTCAAAGCCAAGAATACTGCATTGATAGGCCTTGATAATATCCCAGAATGCCTCCCAAAATGCATGAAATATGACCCACCAAGACTACTGGATTTACTATTTAACTGTAGCCTACAGAAAAATCTTCATAACTTGTGAATAGAGAACTGCTATGGTCATCTCTCTGCATAAGGGCAGGCCATCAGTGGACCCTAGTAACTACAAACCTATAAGTCTAACTAGTATCACATGCAAAACCATGGAAAGAATTATTGTGACAATTATTAATAATGACATAGGAAATATACCATACCTCCCTGGACTACATGAAAAGAGACATGGAAGAGCTCTCGGATCATGTGGCCCAGGCAGGTATGACCCTAGCCCTGAGTAGCATCCTGCCTTCGCCCAGAATGATACCACAATATAAGGATACAATGATTGACTTCAACAATTGGCTAAGCTTATGGTGTCATTCAAAAGGGATCCAGTATCTGTCTGCCTGGGATGACATGATTGACAGACCACGATGCTTTGCCAGAGATGGTCTGCACCTGTCGCCCCTGGGATTCAGGTTACTGGCTAAGGCTCTTGCCACCCCTATAGTGCCTTTTTTAGGCAAACTTCAAGGACAAAACCACCACCGTAACAGGTACAAGCATGCAAAATCTGAAGGTAATGCTACTCAATGCTAGAAGTCTAAACCTCAAAATGCACTCTCTCGAGGCACTCCTAAAATGGAGAACATCGATATCTGTGCAGTAACTGAGACCTGGTTCAAGGCTCCAGAGAGCACCCCTGCAATACCAGGCTACAACTCTTACCACACTTTTCGGCCACCAAACCAGGACCGAAACACTAAAGGTGGAGGAGTGTCAATATTCACCAAGGATATTCACACCACCAGGCTAGTTGGCCAACACAATGTGTCTGAAATTCTCCAAGTGCAACTAACACTAGGTAAGACTGCAATCCAAATTGTAGCTTGCTACAGATCCCCCAACATACCCCAAGATTCTCATTACACCTTTCTAAACATACTGGAAAATATTAAGATAGAACCAAACACCCTAATACTGGGTGATTTTAACTACCCTGCTATTAACTGGGAAAACTACTCATGTCCCAACACCTTTGCACAACGGTTCTTGGAATTCATAAATTCCAACACCCTGGATCAACTAATCCATAGTCCCACCAGGGACTCCAATATCCTAGACCTGGTCATTACCAACATGGGAAATCAATGCTCCATACCTATGGTCACCCCCTCGTTAGTCAGGTCTGACCATAAGCTAATCACCCTTAACATCCACATCCCACCCCGCCCCCCAGTAAAGAAACCACCATAAAAAACTTCTCCAAAGCCAACTTCATGCTACTCAAGTCAGAAGTGACAAACTTCATGACACCCATGCAGACTGGAACTGAAAGTTCAACTGCTGAATCCTACACTAAGGCACTGTACGAGCACATCCACTCATGCATGAATCGTGCCATCCCAAATAGAACCAAAATGCTCTAACCCAAAAAAAGGAAGCCAATCTGGTGGTCCCCTGCCATAAACAAACTTTACAACAAAAGGAAGAAACTTTTGCAGAAAAGAGGAAAATCCCAGGATGCAAAAACTCCCTTACTAGCCTCAGTAAGAAACTGAGATGCCTCATAAAATCCTCCAAAGCTAGTTACGAAAATAAAATTGCCAAAGATTCCAAAGACAACCACAAAGCATTCTATAACTATGTCAAGAATCTAAATGGCAATGCTCAGATCTGCTCTGAGCTAAAACAGAATGGCATTAAATATACTGATCCGAAGGATATTGCCAATATCCTGGCAGATCGATTCAGTGCCAACTTCACCCCCCTCTCACCCCCTAAATGGCCCATCTCAATACCGGAAGATTGCCAAATTCCAGTAATAACGGCCACACAGGTACAAAACGCACTCTCTAAAGCCAAGAATACAGCATCCATGGGGCCAGATGACATCCCAGGCTGTGTACTACATGAACTACAATATGAACTGGCACCTCACCTAAGTGTCATGCTTAATCATAGCCTCACCTCAGGTTTCGTGCCCACTGAGTGGCGCAGAGCTACAGTTATCCCAATCCACAAGGGGGGATCCACCTTGGATCCCGGAAACTACTGTCCCATCAGTCTGACAAGCCTTATCTGCAAGGCCATGGAGAGTATTATCATGGAACTTATAAACAAAGGCATTGGAAACCTTCAAACACTGGACCCCACCCAGTTTGGGTTTGTGAAGGGCCGATCTTGTCTCCTGAACCTGATTGACTTCTTTGAATCAGTCTCCAGAGCCATGGACAAGGGTAAGGTGGTCCACACAGCCTATCTAGACCTTGTCAAGGCCTTTGACACCATCCCCCACTCTGGAATCATAGATAAACTTACTAAGTTGGGCATTAATCCCTATGTCACCCAATGGGCTGCTAAATGGCTTACTGATAGAACCCACACTGTAAAAGTTTGGCATCTACTTCTCTGAAGTACAGGTCAACACTAAGGGACTCTGGCTAACAAAGTTTGCAGATGACTGCAAACTGGGAGCCATTATTGAATCCCCAAATGATGTGGATACTCTACAAAAGGGCCTTACAGAAACAGATGCTTGGTGCCAGAGCCATGGGCTCAAGCTCAATGCCAAGAAATGTATTGTTATCCGCTTTGGGAAAAAACATGTATCCATGAATTACCATATAGGTGGCAGTACACTAAACACAGAAAGTGTGATAAGAGACTTAGGGACACAGGTGGACAGTGGTCTCACCTTCGATAACCACATCGCCACAACAGTCAGGAAATCCTTCTATGTGGCACACCTCATCACGAAGGGCTTTTCATCCAGAAAAAGGAGGTCATTGTCCCACTGTACTCATCCCTCATTAGACCCATTATAGAATACAACGCCCCATTTGGTATGTACCTCTCAAGATATCTGCAACAACTGGAAAGGCCTCAGAAATACCTCACTAAAAGAATCACAGGCCTAAAGCAGATGCCCTACGCTGATCGCCTTAAAAAACTCCAGCTATACTCTGTCACATATCATCTACTCAGAGGCGATCTCTGCTTAACATACAAGGCCATGTCAAACCCAGAGCTGTTGGACATGCTACACTTAAAGAAATCCCAATCCCTCAGAGCTACATGCTTCAGGGATCTAAACCTTGTCATCACAATAAACAAAACATGCTGGAGGGATAGGTTCCTGACCCAGAGACTCCCCAGACTCTGGAATAGATTGCCCATACATGTCAAGCAGAGTGCCTCTTTGGACCTCTTCAAGAGGAACCTTGATGATTGGATGGGAGAAAGGAAATTCACCCCAGGGATCACGTCAGTCGCCCTGCTAGACAGGGGTCCAGGAAAGTAAATAATGTGGGAAGAAATAGTCAGGGAATTGTTATGGCTAGGCTTGTATAGGCCCTAGGGCTGATAGCATAGTACCAACCTATGAACCTATGAACTTATGAAACCTTCAGATACTGGCTCTAACCCAGTTTGGCTTCATCAGTAGCAGATCACGCCTACTCAGCCTGGTAGACTTCTTTGAGAAGGTCACCAAGGCAATGGATAAGGGCAAAGCAGTGCATATTGCATACCTTGGAATAGATAAAGCATTTAATGCAGTACCTCACTTGCATTTTGTAAATAAACTAATGGAATTAGGCATAAAACCCGGTGTTATGCGTTGGATAGCCAGCTGACTTTCAGAAAAGACCCAGGAAGTTAGGATTGTGGAATCCAACTCCACAAAGAGGCTGGTCACTAGAAGACTCGCTCTGGGCTGGGTCCACTCCTTTTAGGAATCTACTTCTTGGAAGTCAGGGCCAACATCAAGGGCCTCTGGCTGACCAGGTTTGTAGATGATTGGAAAATAAGAGCGGTCATAGAATCCCCCCATGATACTGATATCCTGCAGGAAAGGCTAACACAGACAAATAGGCTCAGTATAGCAACCACAGATATCTTTATTCAACTGAAACTCCAACAGTTAAGCACTTTCGTCTTAATCAAAGACTTCTTCGGAACTGTTGAATAACATGCAGAAAGTAATTAAAAAAGGCAAAACTCATTAGTCACATGTTAAAAACCATCAATGGGACATTTCCCAAATACACTTAATAATTAAAAAGAATAATCAACCTGACAACACCCTGAAACAATGTATGTATATATATATATATATATATATATATATATATATATATGTATAAGATATAAATATCTTATATGTATAAAAAGATTAAAAAACTTTAAAAAATACAAAATTGAAAAGTAAAACCCTAATGCCATGATCTACAACTGAATCATCCTTCAAGATTTCTTAATTTCAATATGGGGTAAATAGAACAAGAATCATTGAGATCTGGGGATTTTCAAAGCATTAAACCTCAAAATCCAAATCAGCTCTTTCCTACTTAGATGTTCATAAATAAAAAAATCCCCTGGTATCCCTTTCCACATAATCAAGAACCACAAACTTAAAACTGTGCCCTGGATTCAAGGCTACATGTCTGAACAATGCATTGGAGGTTCTACCCTTCACTATATCATTAAAATGTTCACATATCCTGTCCTTTAGTTTCCGCAAAATTTTGCCAATATAAAATGCATCACACAATCGGCATAATGCACTGTAAACCACCCTCACAGAGTCACAATTAAAATGCTTACAGATATTGAATTTTCTGTTCCGGATAGAAAAATATTCACATGTGTGAATAAAAGGGCACTGGGAACAATGATTGCATTTGAACATCCTCCTAGGTCTATTGTCATTACCATCATCATATCTCATTTCCAGTAAATTCTTGAAACTTTTCCCTTTTCAAAATACAACTTTAAATTGGTTGTCCAATTTTGTTTTTATAGTATCAATACCCGAAATAACTGCCCAATGTTTTCTAATGTGTGTGTCTTTCGGCTTTTCCCGGTTAGGGGTCGCCACAGCGGAACTCCGGTCCACTAATGATTGGCAGTAGAGCTTTACATGCTGGCTTGCCGGGCCTAACGCACAACCTTCAACGAAGGAACACCCATTCACGCATGTCGTCACACAGTAGACGCTTTAACTGAGAATCGAACGGGCAACATCTAACTGTAAGGCGACAACGCTACCGCAGCACCACCACCGCGAATACCCAATGTTTTCTAATGATATCCAATATTCCATAGATATGAGGAGAATAGGTGGCCAACAAACAACGCTCAAAGGGAGCATCCTTTTCACCTGCAGTGGCCTTAACTAACTGCCCCTCCATGGTCCTAATCACAGTTAATGGACCAGGCCTTGGCAACAAGTGGATGAAAAAACTTGTAGTTCTTTTGGTGATTACTTTCACTTTCAAATTGTCTAAAAGATCAACTGGGTATCTCCATTTGACAAACATATTTAACAAGCTGTTTACCTCTTGATGAAAAATAGTATCATCTGTAATCATACGAGCCAACCTCACAAGCTGACCCATGATGCCCTACCCCAATCCTGCCTCCAGTAACAGGCGAGTTGAAACAAGCAACTTTGTCTCACACCCCATATTTCCTCCCCTGGCGTCAGAGGCACTAAAGTTCAGGACATCTGGATCACAATCAGGGCTCCATCACTCTGTTCCATTAAGTCTGGCTATCGTATATAACGAAGTTGCAGTTACTTTTGTTTTGTGTGCATATATATGAGATCATAGGTTAAAGGTTCATAACAGGCTGTTGATCCAGCAGATCATTTGTAGCCTAACCAATGATCTCACAAATTTACCAAGACATTAATTAATACCAAGTTAGTTATGTGTACTTATATCTGTGTGTAATACTAATCAATGACTAAGCATAGATACTCTACACACTTAAAACACACATTCACAAACCTGCCTTTACCTACCTATTTCTTACATACACACTTCTACCTACTTCTTACACCCACAGACTCCGAGTCCTACCTACCTATTTCTTACACACACACATCTCTTGAACCCTTAAACTCACACATGCACACACCTACCTTTCGCTTCTACATTCATCTGTGCAGTCCGAATGTCTTCTTGAATTCAAATTTGCAGTAGGCGCGAAAGAAAAGGACGTAAACATTCAGATGCGCACAGACACAGAAGATGAAAACAGGTTGCAAACACATGTTGCGTCTGTGCGACTGGATGGGATGCAAAAGGCGTTCTTAAAGAGGAACGCCCTTTAAAAAAAAAAACTTTTTTAATTTAAATTAATTTCTCGGCCAGCCGGTTCCAGGGGGTTGCAAGTGCACCCCCTTGCACCTGCCTGTGGGTGCCCTTGGACCTGTGCCTTCCTTACAGGGCAGTCTCTGACCTGGCCCTGATGTAAATGTTACACATTCGGAAATCAAACTGCATGAAAGTCATTCACTCCAGAGATCTTAACCTAGCCTCTGACAAGAACAGGTCATGCTGGAGTGATAGATGCATCTCCCAGAGACTGCCACTTCTCTGGAACAAGCTTCCAATTCATGTGAAACAGAGCCCCTCCCTGACTCTCAAACACAACCTAGATTGATGGATGGATGACCATAAAATCACTTCTGGAGTGGCGCCCAAGTCCCTTCTGGACAGAAGTCAGTATTACCTTCAATAGACCCTTATCTCTGTAAACTTCACTCACCTAACCACTGACAATTGGGCAAGTTCGGCTAGATAGGGCTAGGCTTGTAAGGGCTATAGGGCCATTAGCCTAGTAACTTTCTATGAACCTATGAACCTATGAACAAAAACAGATAAACTGTAAGCTCTTGTTTATGGATAGTAAGACACAAGCAGTGAAAACATTTTTAGTCCCTTTAGTTTTATATACAGGTTAGGCATATTTGTGTCAACTACAGGAAAAGTTGTGGACAGTGATTATTGAAGAGTTGAAGGACTTCATCTGGCAAGGAAAGAGGCCAGTGGTCAAGTGGGTTAAGGTGATCCTTCCAAAAGAACAAGGTGGTTTAGGATATTTTAGCGCTATACAGTTAAGGCTCATTATAGATAACACAAACAGAAACCTGTAATTTAAAGTGGAAAGGGATGATGATGATGTAGCGGGGGGGGGGGGTTCAAGAAATAAGGAGAGAGTGAGATTCTGGATGTAGATCCTTAAGGAGAATAACAGTCAAAATAGAATATTATATTCATAAAGTAACAGGAAGTATTCTAAGAACTAAACCAATGAGACCCTGCAGAAAAATTCTGCCAGTAGCGATGACTGCAATTAAGGGCACAGAGAATAGACAAGATGGGGTGGAATGTACTGGAGAAAACTGGTAAAGGAATGAGGTATTGGGAGCAAATATCTAGAGAAGGAAACGTAAAAGTATTGCAAGAAGCAAAGAAGACATTTGGGCTGCAGGCTAAAGACTACCTTCCTTATCAGGGACGGATATCAGAGCACAGGCAAAGAGAAAGGGAAAGGGGAATCCTAAGTGAAATGTAGAGTTTTTAGTTGAATCTAGAACTGAAGCTGCTGTTATAAAACAGATATTAGTAGGACATCTACAATATTGCCCAATAACTATAGGAATCAATCAGAGGATGTCAGAAAAGATTGGGAAGAGAGACTGGAGAAGAAATTAACAAGAAACAGCGGGAGTACATACGCATGGCTCCCAAATATGCAACAAAGTCTGGAAGATATAAAATTTTTGCTTGGAAGTGTTTGCAAAGGTATTTTTATACCCCAGGCAGACTTCAAAGAACTTTTCCTCAGGTAGATGCCAAATATTGGGGGTGTGATGGGGAAGAAAGAGATAAGTAGGAGCATATGTTTTGGGAGTATAATATGTTGGCAGACTTTAAAAATTCCTTACAGAGCACTATTAGAAATATTGGGTTAAAAAAATGGATGTAACTAAGTGAATTATTTGTTTTGAGCTCAGATAGACGATCTGAATTAGCTCAACATACTGTAGCCTTGTTAAAGTTAATTCTGGTGGCCACAAAAAAAAGCAATTATTATAAAATGGAAATCAAAGTCAAAGCCACTTGTATTTGAAGGAGTGAATATTCTAACAGAGATGAAGGAACTGGAGGTGGGACTTTTAGAAACGTGTAGGAGCACATAGCTTGGAGAAAAATGGAAACTGTGGGAACAATACATATCAAATAAAGTTTTGGAGGAGGAGTGACGTTTAAGGGAAGGTAGGGATTGCTGCTATTTAAATGGAGTTCAAACAATGTGGTTTTAACTGAAGAAGTTTATATTTAATAAACAAAAGTACTAATTGACCATTTTTGTACCGTTTTACATTTTACAGCATATTTACTGGCTGTTGTACCTGTTGGACTCTCTGTGGCCTGTGGATTTCTTATTTTTATTGTTTTTTTTTACTTATATTTCTTCCCATCTCTATTTTACACTTCCCCAGTTCTTGTAAAACATCAAGCTACTCCAAAACCAAAATTAGAAACATGCTACAACAAAGTTTCTAAATTTGCTATGAACTATAACAACTAAACCCTCCACTTTGAATTTCTAAAAAAGTTAGGCTGGCTAGAATTATCACAACATCTGACGTGCATTTAATCTCATTAATTAACTAGATAATTGCCAATCACTAAGAATATCCTTCAACATTACTCCCTTCCCAGAAGCCTACATACTAGGTCCAAAAACCCAGCAATAAGTACCAAACCATTAACAACTCTGGCGACTCGCAATGCTCAAACTGTTTCCAAGCTCTGGAATAGGTTGCTCCTTTCCCTGAATCTGGTAAATAAAATCTCACAATTTAAAATTACTCACAACAACTTCTAACAGACTCATGGTTCTGGCCATGTATCCCATCAGGGTTAAATATAAGTCTTGCTGTCATCCGTTCTCCTCTATGCTTGATCTTAACAACCGCATTAATACAGGCACTTTTTCCTCCTTCTACAACTAATACCGTAAAACTCGTTTAACTCACACCTTAAGCAAAACTCTTTCTACCTATTTCTCCCTGTCAAACCCTGACACAACTCTGCCCATGTCAAAAAATGTCTCTGCCTAAATATCTCTATCTTTTCATCTATTCATACTTGTCATAATCTTTCTCTTCCTAAATGTTTGTATCTATTTGTACTTTATGCCATCTCTCTTTTACGGCTGATAGGATAAGGCACTATTAAAATCCAAGTTCTTAGTATCTAGTACCATATATGATGAATGTGATTGAGCTTTGTAAAAAAATGTGCATCAATATATGTGGATGAATTATGTCAAAAATGTACTCATATATAGGATCATAGGATCATAGGTTAATAGGCTAACAGCCCCAGACCTATACAAGCCTAGCCAAGTTCAATCCATGTCCCTAAGGTTGTCTGGTTCAAGCAGACACTAAAATCAGCACCTATTGTCTCTGTTCAAGAGGGAAACAGGTGGAACCCCGGGGTGAATTCCCTATTAAGCCATCCAATCGTCCAAAGTGCACTTAAATAGGGCCAATGACGGGCTTTGTTTAACATGAATAAGAAGCTTGTTCCAAAGGTAAGGCCACCTCTGTGAGACAAATCTGTCTCTCCAGCAAGTTCTGTTGATGATGTATACCAAGTTAAGGTCCTTTGAACGAGTGACTCGTGTGCCACTTGACGTAAGAATGTGCAGTATTTCCATTAAAGCTGGATCAGAGATTGCTCTATATGCAAGGCACATCTTGCCTCTTAGCGGTCTGTACAACACAGAGTAAAGTAACAATGATTTCAGTCTGTCCACATAAGACAGATCTTGAAGTCCCTGATTTTTCTTTGTAAGGAACCTTTGTGGTCTCTCCAATTGCTGCAGTGTTTGGAAAGCAACATATCAAAGGGACCATTGCACTCTATTGATGGCTTAATGAGGGAAGAGCACAGGGAGATTATAACCACTTTTTTTCTGGAAGCAATGCCCTTACTTATGAGATGAGCAATACAAAATACCCTTCTTACCACTGTGGACGCATGTTGATCAAAGTTAAGGTTGCTGTCAACCTGTGTGCTCAAATATCTCACCACTGACTGTGTGCTTAGGGTATTGCCATTGATGTGGTAGTTTGCAGGAACATCACCCTTGCCAAAGGTAATGATAATGCATTTCTTTGCATTAAGTTTAAGACCATGACTTTGGCACTAGTCTTTAGTCTGCGTAAGACCTTTTTGCAGGATGTTGACATCACTAGGTGTTTCAGTGATCTTTCCCAGTTTGCAATCATCAGCAAACTTTGTCAGCCAGTCCTTTAGTTTTAGCCTGTATTTTGGAGAAGTAGATTCGGAACACTAGGGGCCCTGAACCAATCCTTGTGGAACACCACTGGTTACAGGTCTGCTGGAGGAAGTAGAGTCCCCTATTTTGACTGTATGTGTTCTATCAGTGAGACAGTTTGCAACCCACCTGGCGATATATGGGTTGAACTTAATTGCTGGAACCTGTGTTCTGAGAGACTGCTTTCCAATCTATCTGCAAATATACAGAGCTGAGTATATTTTTTGGTTTTAGAGTTTGTACTGTTACTTGTTGCTTAGATCTCTGTTGAAACTGTTTTGTTCCACCCACCCTCCCTATTTTTGGCTTGTAGTTTAAATTTGGTGGCTTTTGCAGGTGCCCGCCCCACTGTAGATTTGATCTGGGACACTCCCCCAGTCCAATCTCTTTACCACATTCTACCTAATAAACTCTTTCTGCACTTGCTTTTACTCCTTTTTAATTTAATTGCATTTTTTAAACTGTGTTTGGTCTAATATTGCTACATACTTAAGTGTGCTAGCTTGCACTGCATGTGAATTGTTTTTACTACTGTTTTTGCTACTTTTCTGTAAAAAAAATAAATAAATAATGTAAGCCTGTTTCCTACCTTTCCTGTAACTAGTGTTCCAGATACAGATTTGCTGTATCCAGGACTGTATGTAAGCTTCTGAGCACCCCCCCCCCGCCCCAAGCCTGTGTTGGAGGGAAGCCTTGTAGCTTATCAGTATGAGTGGTAAGCACTAGGTAACCTGTCTACACATAAGGAGTGGTTCTGGCCCAGAAATTGTAGTTATTGGCTGCTTGGGTAATCTCTTCCATCTCTCTCAACTTTTTGATTTGAAAGCCTGCATTTGCACTTGTTTCTGTCCTGTAACTTGTCTAGTGTAGATACAGATTCTTAGTTTTAGCACTTAAATTTGCTTATTTGTGCTCAGCACTTGTTCAGAACATGTAAGCACTAAATAAGCTACTAATTACTATAGCACTTAACCTTCCTCATTACCTAGAGGAAAACAGTTTTTGTACTTATTTTTCTCACTTGCTTAGAGAAAAACAGCTCTTGTACTCACTTTCCTCACTTATCTATAGGAAAATAGTTCTTTATTCAGGAATGTCCAAGGGTCAGCTCCCAGTGTTCTCTCCTGTCTATCTGATGAATCTGAGCATCTTGAGGCAATGTAGAAATTGCCTCATGTACACAGACAACCCTCTCCTCCTACCACCTGTGAGAGATGCACTTATCTAGCCAAACTTGAGATAAAGCTCTCTCCAACCAAGACTGAATTTGACAGTCATGAGGAGAAGGTAAACATTTGCACCACACCACACTCATCACAAAGTCTCACTAAATCTACACCACCAAAATCCACACATAGTAACACAAAAACATTCGCAGAGGCTCTCAATAATAATCTGTCTAAGCAACAGAGACCTCCAAAGCAGAAACGCAAGCAACCTCCATCCCCCAACACAACCCAAATGACACATAGCCCACAGACTCAGTGTGTCACTCAGCCACTGCCAATAAGGCAAAACAACGTACCCAACACACTAGTCATAGGTGACTCTATAGTCAGGTACACTGATGTCACACTCACCAGGCTAAACAAGTAGAAGGTTACTGTCAGCTGCCTGTTGGGGGCCAGGATCCGCCACATAACCCATGCACTAAGGTCACTCCACAACAAGTGCAAATATGACTCTGTCATTGTCCATGTCGGTGTGAATGACCTGAGACATACCTCCCTAGACTACATGAAGAGAAACATGGAAGAGCTCTCCGATCTTGTAGCCCAGGCAGGTATGACCTTAGCCCAGCGTAACATTCTGCCATCACCCAGAATGATACCGCAGTACAAGGACAAAATGATTGACTTCAACAATTGGCTAAGCTTCTGGTGTCATTCTAAGGGGATCCAGTATCTGTCTGCTTGGTATGACATGGTCGACAGACCACGATGCTTTGCCACAGATGGCCTGCACCTGTCACCCCTGGGATTCTGGATACTGGCAAAGGCTCTTGCTGCCCCTATAGTGCCTTTTTTAGGTAAGGTTCAAATAACAAATTCACCACCATAACAGGAACAGACAAGCAAAAACTGAGGGTAATGCTACTCAGTGCTAGAAGTCTAAATCTCAAAATACACTCACTCGAGGCACTCCTTAAAATGGAGAACATTGATATCTGTGCAGTGACTGAGACCTGGTTCAAGGCTGCAGAGAGCACCCCTACACTACCAGGCTATAACTCATACCACACTTTTCGGCCATGTAACCTGAACTGAAACACCAAAGGTGGAGGTGTGTCCATATTCATTAAGGATATCCACACCTCCAGGCTTGTTGCTCAGCATAATGCATCCGAGGTTATCCAAGTGCAACTAACTCTGGGCAAAACTGCAATCCAAATTGTAGCTTGCTACAGATCCCCCACCATGCCCCAGGAATCCCACTCCTCTTTTCTTGATGTACTGGAAAATATTAGGGTTCAACCAAACACCCTAATAATGGGCGACTTCAAATACCCCACCATTAACTGGGAAAACTACTCGTGTACCAACTCCTTAGGTCAACACTTTCTGGAATTCATAAACTCCAATGCCCTGGATCAACCTATCCACACCCCCACCAGGGGCAACAATATCCTAGACCTAGTCATTACCAACATGAGTGACCAGTGTTCCATACCTGAAGTCAACTCCTCATTGGTCTGATCTGACCATAAGCCAATCACCCTTGATATCCACATTCCGCCCCCACCCCCCATTAAGGAAACCACAGTAAAAAATTTCTCCAAAGCCAACTTCATGCTTCTTAAGACAGAAGTGGTGAACTTCATGACACCCATGCAGATGGACAGTACAGTTACAACTGCTGAATCCTACACAAATGCACTCTATAAGCACTTACACGAGTGCATGGATTGCGCTATCCCAAACAGAACCAAGTCACTATCCTCCAAAAAAAGAAGCCAATCTGGTGGTCCCCTGCCATAAACAAACTGTACAACAGAAGGTAGAAACTGTTGCAAAAGAGAGTAAAATCCCATGAGTGGAGCAGCTCCCTGGTCAGCCTCAGTAAGAAGCTGAGATCCCTAATAAGATCCTCCAAAGCTAGCTACGAAAACAAAATCATCACTAATTCTAAGGACAACAACAAAGCATTCTATAGCTATGTCAAGAATCTCGATGGCAACACCGAGATCTCCTCTGAGTTACAGCACGACGACATGAAAATTATAGAACCAACTGATATTGCCAACATCCTGGCAGATAGGTTCAGTGCTAACTTTACCCCCCCTCACCCCCTAAAGGGCCCATATCTATACAGGAAGAATGCAGAGTCCCTGTAATCACAACTACGCAGGTAAAAGCTGCACTCTCTAAAGCCAAAAACACAGCATCCATGGGACTGGACAACATCCCAGGCTGCATTTTACACGAACTTCAGAATGAACTGGCTCCCCACTTAATCACCATGTTCAATCATAGCCTCTCATTAGGCTTTGTGCCCACTGAATGGAGCTCAGCAACAGTTATCCCACTCCACAAAGGGGGAGCCACCACTGATCCTGGGAACTATTGACCTATTAGCCCGATGAGCCTGGTCTGCAAGGCCATGGAACGTATCATCATGGAACTCATAAACAAAGACATTGGTAACCTCCAAACTCTGGATCCCACCCAGTTCGGGTTTGTGAAAGGCAGATCATGCCTCTTGAACCTGATTGACTTCCTTGAGGCAGTCACTAAAGCCGTAGATGAGGGTAAGGTGGTTCACACAGCCTATCTTGAACTTGCCAAGGCTTTCAACACCATCCCCCATTCTGGAATTATAGCTAAACTCACAAAACTAGGTTTAAATCCCTACGTCACAAGATGGGTTGCCAAATGGCTCACTGACAGAACCCGCACTGTAAAAGTTGCAGACTCCAAATCTGACCTCAAAGCAGTGACAAGTGGAGTACCACAGGTTTCCATCCTGGGACCTCTCCTGTTTGGTATCTACTTCTCTGAAGTACAGGCTAACACAGAAGGCCTCTGGCTAACGATGTTTGCAGATGACTGCACACCAGGAGCCATAGTCAAGTCCCCAAATAATGTGGACATCCTACAGAAGGGCCTCGCTGAGACAGATACCTGGTGTCAGAGCCATGGCCTCAAGCTGAATGCCAAAACGTGCAGTGTTATCCCCTTTGGTAAAAACTCTGTACCCATGAACTACCACATAGGCAGCAATCTACTTAACACTGAATGTGTGATAAGAGACCTTGGGACCCAGGTGGACAGTAGTCTCTCCTTTGATTGTCACATCACCACAGTCATCAGGAAGTCCTTCTATGTGGCTCACCTCATCATAAAAGGGTTCTCATCCAGGAAAATAGAGGTAATTGTTCCCCTCTATTTGACACTCATTAGACCCATTATAGAGCACAATGCCCCTTTTGGAATGTACCTGACAAGACATCTGCAGCAGCTGGAAAGGCCACAGAAGTACCTCAGGAAGAAAGATTACTAGCCTCAAACAAATGCCCTACACTGACCACCTCAAAAAACTCCAGCTTTACTCCGTAGCATATCGCCTACTCCGAGGTGATCTCTGCCTAACATATAAAGCTATGTCAAACCCAGAGCTGTTGGACATGCTACACCTAAAGAAATCACAATCCCTCCGAGCTACATGCTCTAAGGACCTAAATCTTGTCACCACAATAAACAGGACATGCTGGAGGGATAGATTCTTGTCCCAGAGACTTTCCATACTCTAAAACAAGCTACCCATCTATGTCAAGCAAAGTTCTTCATCAGCACTCTTCAAGAAAAATCTTGATGAGTGGATGGGAAATAGGAAATACACCCCGGGATCACTTCTGTATCTCTGCTCGACAGTGGCACAGGAAAATAACTTTCTTGGGTGGTGTAAGCCAGGGAACCTTGTTGGCTAGGCTTACGTAGGCCATTGGGCTGATAGCCTAGTACCTACCTATGAACCTATGAACCTATACCCAGCTGGATAAGTTTATCAATGATGCCTGCATGGAGAATTGTGTCATAGGCCTTGGCTAAGTATAGGTAGGTCGTATGCATAGATTTTCTCTTGTCTAAGGTTTGGTGACTGTCTCAAAGAAGCCCACCAAGTTTATCAGGCATGATCTTCCCCTTGACAAAGCCAAAATGGGTGGGTCGAGCATTTGGAGATTTCCTGTCTTTGTTAATAAGGTCTGTGATGATTTGTTCCATGGCCTTACAGATGAGACATGGCTGGGCTAACGGGTCTATAGTTCTTGGGGTCCATGGATATAACCCCTTTGCACAAAGGGATGACTGTAGCGGTAGTTGCTTTCCATTCTGCTGGAATGAAGCCAGTGGTTAGGCTGTAACTGAAAAGCGTGCTCAATGGTGATGCTAATTCCTGTTTTAACCCATGTAAAACACAGCCTGAGATGTTGTCTGGTCCCATAGTGGCTGTGTTTTTGGCCATGGAGAGGGCATTTACGACCTGCTCCTTGGAGATACTAGGTGGGGGACAAGTGTTAGGGAATGGGATGCTTTGGGGTGTATGTGGCAGGGACAGGGAGTGAAGTTTTCACTGAATCTGTCAGCCAGCAGGTTTGCTATATCCACAGGTTCTGTATATGTAGTACCATTAACTATGAGTTCAGTGCAAATCTGGGCCTTACCTTTGAGGTTACGGATGTAACTAAAGAATGCCTTGTGGTTATCCTTAGTTAGGAAAGCCAATTTGGATTTGTAGTTAGCTTTGGAGGACTTCATTAGGAGTCTTATTTGTTTGTTTACATTGAGGAAGTTTTTCCAGTTTTGAGACTGTTCCTTTCTACCCTTAGACAGCAATTTCTTTGTCCTATTGTGTAGCCTATTAATGGCAGTTGTCCACCAGGCAGGCTTGTTTTTCCTTGAAGATCTTGCTTTGGTTCTATCAGGTATGGCAGAGTCAATACAATTGTACAGGCGCTTGTATAAAGCACTGGTGTATAAGTCAGCATTGGTGTCTGCTCCATCAGTCGAGGAGGGGTTATGAAGCTATTTATGCTGTCACATAGAAGTAGTGGCCTTGGAGAAGTTTTTTAGTGCAGTTGTTGCTGGGTGGGGTGGGGTCTTGTATTATAGTTACTTCTAGTGAGACTGATTTGTGCTCAGATCTCACCAGGGATGGCCACACACTGGGGGTGGTGCAGCAGTCCCCATGTAGGTGAGCACCGAGTCCAGTTTGTTTGATCCCCTTGTGAGTGTGTCAACTAGCTGGTCCAGGGCACTGGAGTTAATGAAGTCCAGGAATCTTCGGACAAATGAGTTAGAACATGTATAATTTACCCAGTCTATGGACAGGTAATTAAAATCACCCAACACCAGGGTATTTGGATGTATCTTGATTGACTCAAGTAGATCCAAGTAGGCTGAGCGGATGTCCTGATTCATGGAGGGGGTCCTATACCTGGCAATGATCTGAAGAGGGGTCTTACCTACAGTCAATTACACCTGAAGTAATTCAAGGGAATCGTGTTGTTTAATAATCTAGTAGTGTTTTTGTCTTTAATGAATATTGACACACTACCTCCTTTATTTCTCATACCTTCAGTTTGCGGTCTGCACGTGTGGAAGGAAATGTAATCTGTTTTAGCTGTAGTGCTCTCCATAGCCTTAAACCATGTCTCAGTGACTGCACAAATGTCAGCATCTTCCAGTGTGAAGCTTGCTTGCAGTGAGTGCAGTTTCTGATTTAGACTCCCAGCATTTAGAAGCATAACCCTGAGGTTGTTTTAGAGGGTATTTTTACTTGGGAATTTTGTTCTTGTGACATTACCTAAAAAAGGCACTATGGGGAATGGCAAGACCCTTAGCCAGTAACCAAATTCCTAGAGGTGACATATGAAGACCTTCTCTGGCAAAGTATCGTGGTCTGTTGACCCAGGCTGACAGATGCTGGATACCCTTTGAATGACACCAGAAACTAAGCAGTTGTTGAAGTCAATCATTTTCTGTTTGTAGTGGGGCATCATCCTAGGTGAAGGTAGAATGCTGCTTAAGGCTAGGGACATACCTGCCTGAGACACATAAACCAAGAATTCACTCATGTCTCTCTTCATTATAGTCCAGTGAGGTACATCTCAAGTCATTCACACTAACATGGGCTCTGACAGAGTCATAACAGTGCCTGTTGTTGAGAGACTTGAGTGCATGTGTGATGTGGCAGATCTTGGTACCTGACAGACAGCTGACCATGACCTTTTCCTTTCACACCAGAAGTATGTTTATCAAAGTGTATTAAAGTTTTTGTTACAACATTTTAATAGTTGTTATATATGTGGAGCTTTTCTACTTGGGCCTCCACTGAAAAGTGGTTATGTCAAACCCAGTCAGACTCTCTCAGTAAAAAAGACAAATAAAAAAAAATAAATAAATAAATTGAGGCATTCTGGGGCAATATTCTACTGCATGCCTCTTAACTGCCAGTATACATGACATGCAGTTAGTGTCAGCTCTATACCACCTCTCATTTTCACAAGGGGGCTGATGTCAGCAGGAATGTCTCACCCACAATATAGCTCTTTCCCTGATCTCCCCCAGGGAATTCAACCAACACTCATACATGCTGGAATACAACCCCCCTCCTTTCTAGCATAGATGTGTCCTTCCTCCATGCCTGTGCCATCAAGCACCTGAGCCACTCTTTGATTTCAGATGGCTTTGATGATAGTCAGGGATTTATTCCTGTACAACAAGGGTGCAGGCTAAACAGTGGAATCCATATTTAAGGTATACGCAGAAAGAAGCGAGTAGCAAAATCATGCTATTATTTCTAAATGATGGGTTCCAATTTCCCTTTTCAAAGTACTTTTATAAAATATTTTTGTGGAGACAGCATTTGCTGCTTTTGGCAGTGTTGACATTTGATTATTGAGCATTTTGTGGACATTAAGTTACTGGAGCTTGCTTCCTTCTTTAAAACTGCATTTCATTAAAGGAAATATGCTACTTTAGTTATAAAGAGTTGCTTATGTTTAAATACCATTATAATAAGCTTATGCTTAAATAGCATTATCGTGAACATTAAGGGTCAAGAAAAATGTGTAAACTCTGACTTGTAGAATGACTCCTGCATTTGTGCTTGTTATGTGTTATGCCAGAAGATGTGTTCACATAGTGCTATAAATACATAGGACAGGGACTGTCTGTAAAATAAAATAAATCGGATATATTCGGGAAATATTGGCTGGGTCTGTAAGGGCTTTTTTGTCATTAGACTAGTAATCTTCTATCAGCCTATGAACATTACCCATCCTCCTTCATGCTCCATGACCCTTACAATGTGAACAGTTTGAACTTCATTCTTGTAAGTTGGGATATTTTGCAGTCACCCTATGGTTTATGGATATCGGTTGGGTATGACCACCATGTGTTTCCAAATGTTAGCCAGACATTCCATTTATGCTGTGCTGATGATGCCATAAGAAGGCAGAAACATGTCTGTCCACAGCTAGTGGGGTTTGATGTTTTTGGCATGAATTTGCCATAAATAGACTTAAAAGAACAAGTCATGGACATTTAGAATTACCATTTAGCTGAAACACCTGCTGTCTTTAAAGATAATTTGCATATATCCCATGTTGATGTAACACAAGAAGGCTAAAGAATTACACAGTGGAAAGACTAGTTTTGCTAGATTTTTCTTTTTTTTATTGCTGTAACCTGTCAACACTGGAACTACAAATCCTCAGCTGTCTTAAGCTTGAAGAGCCAGGTTAATAGTTCAGAAAGCTGTTGATAGCAGCCAAGCAAGTTAATTTTTAAACAGTTATTAAGTACTTGAGAGACAGAGGATCCATGGATCCTTTTCAGTCTGAGCTGGCACGTTAACACAAGGGCGACAACCACTGATATACAATAATAAGATGTAGCAGTGTTAGAGCTGCAACAGGTAGCACAGTCACCTTTGGTGTGGTAGGCTGTGGGTTCTATTCCTTCACCAGGTATACTGATTACTGACACTGGAGTGCAGCATAAGGGGGGGTAAGTACTCCTGAGTGTGCCATCCTTGACATGGGTTTGTTAAACTGAGATCCCATCTGTTTGAGCTTGAGGTAACTCAGGCGAATGTAAAAGATCTCATGGCTCCTATCAACGAGAGTTTGGGAAGTTCCCTGATGCCTTGGCCAAATTTCTCCTAGTAGTATAAATACCACCACTGGTCTCTCATGAATAGAGCTAAATAACCTAGTGTGACTAACCCAGTCAACCAAGCCTAAATAAGTGCAATTAACAAATTATTAGATGAGTTTTGATAAAAATACAAATGGCACAATTTCAACAATTCTGCTTGATGTGCAACTGACATGGACTTCATTTTATTTAAAACTGAAATCCACAAACAGAGGAAACACAGCAGTGATATAAATATAATCATACTCCTAGCAATAGTCTTAGCATGTACTGGTTTTGCCAGTCTATTCATAGGTTCATAGGCAGGTACTAGGCTATCAGCCCTAAGGCCTATACAAGCCCAGCCAAAAAGGTACCCTGGCTTTTACCACCCAAGAAAATTATTTTCCTGTGCCACTGTCGAGCAGAGCCACAGAAGTGATCTCCGTGGTGAATTTCCTCTTTCCCATCCAATCATCAAGATTTTTCTTGAAGAGTGCTAATGAGGAGCTTTGTTTGATATAGATAGGTAGTTTATTCCAGAGTATGGGAATTCTCTGGGACAGGAATCTATCCCTCTGGCATGTTCTGTTTATTGTGCTGACAAGGTTTAGGTCCCTAGAGCATGTAGCTCGGAGGGATTGAGATTTCTTTAAGTGGAGCATGTCCAACAGCTCTGGGTTTGACATAGCTTTGTATGTTAGGCAGAGATCACCTCTGAGTAGGCGATATGCAACGGAGTAAAGCTGGAGTTTTTTGAGACGGTCTGCGTAGGGCATCTGTTTGAGGCTGGTAATCCTCTTTGTGAGGTATTTCTGTGGCCTTTCCAGTTGTTGTAGATGTCTTGTGAGGTACATACCAAAAGGGGTGTTGTACTCTATAATGGGTCTAATGAGTGATGAGTAGAGGGGAACAATGACCTCTTTTTTTCCTGGATGAGAAACCTTTTGTGATTAGGTGTGCCACGTAGAAGGATTTCCTGACTACTGTGGTGATGTGATTATCAAAGGAGAGACTACTGTCCACCTGTGTCCCAAGGTCTCTTATCACACTTTCAGTGTTATGTATACCACCGCCTATGTTGTAGTTCATGGGTACAGAGTTTTTACCGAAGGGGATGACAATGCTCTTTTTGGCATTGAGTTTGAGGCCATGGCTTTGACACCATACATCTGTCTCAGTGAGGCCCTTTTGTAGGATGTCCACATCGTTAGGAGCTTTGATTATGGCTCCAAGTTTTCAGTCATCTGTGAACTTCATTAGCCAAAGACCTTCTGTGTTAGCCTGTACTTCAGAGAAGTAGATACCAAACAGGAGAGGACCCAGGACTGAACCCTGTGGTACTTCACTTGTCACTGGTATGAAGTCGGATTTGGAGTCTGCTACTTTTACAGTGTGGGTTCTGTCAGTGAGCCAGTTGACAACCCATCTTGTGACATAGAGATTTATACCTAGTTTAGTAAGTTTATCTATAATTCCAGAGTGGGGGATGCTGTTGAAAGCCTTGGCAAGATCTAGATAGGCTGTGTGAACCACCTTACCCTCGTCTACGGCTTTGGTGACTGCTTCAAAGAAGTCTATCAGGTTTAGAAGACATGATCTGCCTTTTACAAACCGAACTGGGTAGGGTCCAGAGTTTGGAGATTACCAATGTCTTTGTTTATAAGTTCCATGATGATACGTTCTATGGCCTTGCAGATCAGGCTCATCAGGCTAATGGGACAGTAGTTCCCGGGGTCTGTGGTGGCTCCCCCCTTGTGGAGTGGGATAACCATCGCTGTGCGCCATTCAGTAGGCACAAAGCCTGAGGTGAAGCTATGATTGAACGGGTCTAGGACACATGCTCGACTAGCATATGTCTGAATCACAAAACATCGAACACACATACACAAAAGTGCTTAACATCGAAAAGCGCTTCTGTGTATGTGTAGTTCAAAAAAAATCTAAGTTTCTGCAGGGGGGCTTGGCCCCCCTGCACCACCCTACTTTATTATTCTCACTCTGAGATCTCACTACAGTAGAGAAAAGTGAATTTTCCCTTATCCACACTGTAGTCCAATTTACAAAACAAGCACACATACATGGAAGCGCTTGTCGATGTTAGGCGCTTTCATGTATGTGTGTTCAATGTTTTGTGATTCGGACATATGCTAGTCGAGCATATGTCCGGATCCCGATTGAGCATTGTACTTAGGTGGGGTGCCAGTTCATTCTGTAGTTCATGTAGAACGCAGCCTAGGATGTGGTCTGGTCCCGTGGATGCTGTGTTCTTGGCTTTGGAGAGTGTGGTTTTTACCTGTGCAGCCATGGTTACAGGAACTTTGCATTCTTCCGGTATAGAGATGGGCACTTTAAGGGATGAGAGGAGGGTAAAGTTAGCACTGAACCTATCTGCCAGGATGTTGGCAATATCAGTAGGGTCTGTATATTTAGTGCCATTGTACTGTAACTCAGAGCAGATCTGAGTGTTGCCATTGAGATTCTTGACATAGCTATAGAATGCTTTGTGGTTGTCTTTAGAATCAGTGGCAGTTTTGTTTTCGTAACTAGCTTTGGAGGATTTTATTAGGGATCGCAGCTTCTTACTGAGGCTGACCAGGGAGCTCCTCAACTCATGGGATATTACTCTCTTTTGCAACAGTTTCTTCTGTCTGTTGTACAGTTTGTTTATGGCAGGGGACCACCAGATTGGATTCCTTTTTTGGAGGATAGCGTCTTGGTTCTGTTTGGGATAGCATGATCCATGCACTCGTGTAAGTGCTTATAAAATGCAATTGTGTCAGATTCAGTAGTCATAAGTGTATTGTCCATCTGCATGGATGTCATGAAGTTCACCACTTCTGTCTTAAGAAGCATGAAGTTGGCTTTGGAGAAATTTTTTACCGTGGTTTCCTTAATGGGGGTGGGGGCAGGATGTGGATATCTAGGGTGATTAGCTTATGGTCGGATCGGACCAATGAGGCATTGACTTCAGGTGTGGAACACCAGTCACTCATGTTGGTAATAACTAGAGCTAGGATATTGTTGCCCTTGGTGGGGGTGTGGATAAGTTGATCATGGGCATTGGAGTTTATGAATTCCAGAAAGCGATGAGTGTAGGACTTGGTGCATGAGTAGTTTTCCCAGTTAACGGTGGGGTAGTTGAAATCACCCATTTTAATTATATGGCACATCAAGGAAATCTGTATATTCCTAAACACAAAAAAATGGCAGCTTTATACAATTATTCCTATAATTTTCATGCAATTATTTTGACTATTTTTTATGAAGAGTATGACAATATTTACAAAACACACAAACACTTACCCTTGGATTCATTAACAGCACACCCATGTCATGACCAAGCTAACACAATAGACTGCCTTAATGCAATAAGCAGCACTGCTAATTAAATATGCAAGAAGCTAAAACACATAGCAGGATGGGGAGCCTCACCTCAAGCCCACAGTGGTAAGCAAGTGCACGACCATATGTATGTGTACAATGTAAACAAGTGCACGACCATATGTATGTGTACAATGTAAACAAGTGCACGACCATGTGTATGTGTACAATGTAAACAAGTTCACGACCATATGTATGTGTGCAATGTAAACAAGTGCACGACCATATGGATGTGTACAATGTAAATAAGTGCATAACCATATGTATGTGTACAGTGTAAACAAGTGCACGACCATATGTATGTGTACAATGTAAACAAGTGCACGACCATATGTATGTGTACAATGTAAACAAAAGAGCATGGATGATAAACCACAGAATCAGGAGTGAGTGTGTGTGCACTCAGTGGCAGCAGGTAACTAAAACAATAAACTGTGAACAAGGGAAAGCCTAGCAACAAGCAGACAATGTAGGATGATGGTGCACAGTGCAATCACTGAACTCATAGATATGTCGAACGTTACCAGTAATGTGATTCAGATTAAAAAATGGTCATAAATCGGTCAATATAAAAAACTGTTGCTGAGCAATATAGCGATTTAAGACATTTTGCTCTATACATGGGCCCATGTCTCAACCTCCCAACGCAAGAGTAACAAACACACAAATAATGTCTGAACAAATGCACAAACCTAGGTCACGCTTGTACACAGGACTCTTATGCATTGTGAAAATGGTAGTATAACAGTTAAGGCAGTACCATGCATGTTCTGAAGGGTATGAAGTCAGACATAGAAAATGCCTACTATTACTTACTGTAGGCCTCAAGGATATGCCAGAAAAGCACAAAAGTCAGGTGGAACAGCATATAACTTTTCATGGTGCATAAAATAGTCAAGTTGTAAAAATCATAAGAGGTGAGAATGATGTACATGGGAGATGTGGTATTATGGGATATGTGATTAAACCTGCAGTGTGTACACGGGAGATGTAGGATTATGGGATATGCCCTTAAACCCGCAGTGTAATGCAGCACCACATATTACCTAACAGTGACAGAGTGTCAGCTGTACACCTATAATATATCATAAAGGTGGCTAGAAATGCAAGTCAGTCCAGCACTGCAACCCACATGTCACTACATCCACATTGTAATGGTGATGTGAAACACTGCACACATCACAGTACAAGGGGTCACAAGAACACATCAGTGACATTTCTCACATGTTCAGCTTGACTGCAATAAATCAGAGCTAGTAAGACACCCCAAGGAAAGCAAACTCAAACTCCCACATATTTTCCATACATATGCTGGAACAAGGGTTGTTAATGGTACAGGTATGATGCCAATCCCTGAGAACCCAGCACACATCCTTGTAGTAATATACAGATTACTTAGATAGCCATTACTAACACATATTTTCCAACTGGCTATCACAATGGTGATAAATGTCTCCAGATAAATTAATTATGTGGACAAAAGACAGGATAGCTAACACTGTGTGGAATGTAATACATGAGACCAATAAAACAGACAAAATGTTAAGGATAACCTTGAACCCCTGCCAGTGTCATAGACAGGTTTGGAGTACCACAACATATTACTAAAGGACTGGGAGTACAAGTGAGTGGGATAACACATTTGCTAGGGTACTGCACAGTTTCTATCAAGCAATAAAAATGTATATACCTGTGTTTGAACCCATAAATGTGTGTTTTTAATACATTCCCAGCTATAATACAATAACAAAGCATGCTGAGAGAGTACCCAATACAGATGTGACAGGCAGTTACATATCAGTAGAATAGATAACCTGAGATCAGTCAGTACAAATGTAAATAGCTGGGTTTGAACTCATGACTTTTTGCAAAGACACATTCACAGGAACAGAATATAAGCAAGGCCTGCTAACAGAGTACCCAGGAGAAAGGTGGTTGCCTAATGCATTAGAGGGGAATAGACAATGCGGTATCAGGCATAATAATTGCACTTAACTCATTTTCAAAATCATCACTCAACATAAGCAATGGAAAATCATAGGTGTGACTTATATGCCACAGCAGCAGGTTGTCAGAAAAGGTGTGAATACACAATTGTTGTGCAGTAAAAATTAATTTAGCTGAAAGTGAAATGCACAGGGTAAATATGTGTAACATACTAGGGGAGTGAAAGCCAACAAACCATGTATCAATCAATGCATAATGGCATGGAATCTGTCAGATGGATGTCGCACAGTGCCATAGTTTTATACCTACATAGCATTATTATCATATGATAATGACAGCTGACATTTTTACACAGGTGAGATCTGCATATATGTATACCCTCCAGTCTAAGGTCTTATGAATTGTGCACCACCTGCTGATGCCACATATCAAGTTCTATATCTCTTGTCAGAAAGCACAGATATGGAGGATGATTAGCATAGTATGTGAGTGAATGAAAACTGCCATGGACAAACATGAGCACAACTCTCCCTTTGAAAGGGTTAAATCCAGGTAGAATTTATCACAACCCATCTGTGCAGTAAGTCATTATTGTTTGGCAATAATTGTTTCATATACCGATATAATGTATAGTAGATGTGATTAGAAACCCCACTTACCTAAGTCACAATTGCATGACGTGCATTAGCTAATGACACCATAAAGCTATTTGCACAACAGTTTTGAGAAACTATACATTTGAAGGGTGTCTGACAACATTGTTGAAAAATGGGAAAGGAAATTAGCATCACGCAACAGATAACAGTGATCTGTGGATCACAGCCATCAATATACTTTACAGATGGAAACATCTCATCAGGGCTACAGTGAATTATGCAAGCTGTGATAGTTGACATAATAAACGTCTACACATGCCTATATCACTATCATTTTACTCCAATCATTGACTGTAATTGACATTGCAACATAGCACAGCCGTGCAATCAAAGGCAAAATCAAAGCAGTTTCTGCCAGAGGATGAGAAGTGAGAATGGATGTTTTCCACTGTTGAGTGATGCTAACTCTCACATAATGGAAGATACAAAATGTATGTTGTTCAATGGTGCATGTTCACAATGCAGGATAGCACTTAGGCATCTAAATTTTGCAAACATCAAAAATCAGTAAAATAGTTTGCATCGAATCTGTTCAGTAAGCCATTACTTCATGTCTGATTTTTTTAATGTTTTTTTGTTGCTGTGGTGCTTTTTTAACACTCATACGAGGTACAGACTTCCAGATTTGAGCACCTGCCTATCACAACATTCACTACAGCTGTGCAATTAGACATAAAGCAAACAGTTGAATGGTTAACTTGAGCAGTGTGTTTGAATGCATATGGTTTCCCTAAAATGGAGTGCAACACTTGGAGGATCAAAACCAAGTCCCTGTGTAATTTTTATGACTAGGTTGAATTGTACACATCATATCTATTAAGTAAGCCAGTCCTGCTTCTTACCATCTGCTCACTCATATGAGGTGCACAATGTTAGATTTGAACACCTGCCTTCCTCACTCCCATTCTCTAAGTCATATTACAGGTGTCCATAAGCACAGAATTGAAGACACTGTAACACATGTATGTGATAATGGGAAATGTGCCTTGTGAAATAGATACCATGTGTGGGTCAGAATTCACAACATACTGTATTGATATTTCAAACATCCCATAAGAGGTACATAAACCACTGAGACTGTTATCTCCTCACACTACTGATCGCACAGAGGGGCTAACCATATTAGCTCAAGAAGCACCAACTGAATGTGACCAAAGGCAAATTATTATTACTTTTAGAATGTGAAGTGACAGTTTCTGTTACTTAAATTTGTTTAGTGGTGATGCTTGATGTCAAGCATCATGTGACAGTGAAAATCAAAACACTAGTTTGTTGTAGTAATAAAATGCCTTACGTCCATGTCTGTGAAGTAATGCATGAGTCAATTCACATGAATTGTCATGGTAGGGAATGATATAATATGTGTACCAGTGATGCTAAGTACACATTACTGAAATGGAAGGCATGATTGACTAACTGATATACTCTACAGTAATACTGTAAGAGATGAAGTTATAAAGGGACTTGGACCACCATGTGCCTGACAAGCCACAGATAATGGAACCGTGCAGAATGGAAATCACAAAGTTGATGCTGAAAGCTTAGAACATGGAGGTATTGAGTGATAGTGATTCTTTTTTTTTATATAATTCTCTTTATTGCAATTTTTCAGTAAATAGATACAGCAATGAACACCAAAGGAAATACAGAAAGGAAAACAGTTTACAAAACCATTAAACAAAATAACATAAAGGACAAATACACAGAAACTAAAACTATATACAAATTCTAACATTGCCCAGGAACTTGTTATATAAGTTATTCACAGTATGATGTAAAAAGATGCTGTCTGTAAACTGAAATACAAAGAGAGAGAAAATAAAAAAAAAAAAAAAAAGGAAAAATACTCATTTAAGTATATGATCAGACAAAATGCCCCAAAATTCCTTAATAACTGGCTTGTGTTTAATATTGTGAAACAAGTATTTGTGAGCCTTTAGGTGTTTAATAGCTATGTGTTTAAAGCCCTCCCAAGAGATGGAGTGTCTATTTTTCCAATTTAGGGAAATGTAATATTTAATTAACATAAAAATAGGAATCAATACCTTACATTTCCTTTCGGATAAACCCAGAGGTGGGATATGCAGAATGGTAAATTCCCAAGAGAGGGTAGATTTTTCATAGCCAATTTTCTCAAGTATCACTCTCAAGGCACACCAGAGCTTATAGGAACACTTGCAACTCCAAAACAAATGGAGGATATCATCAGTTTGGTTTGAACAATATCGGCATTTAGGGGATTGATTAGGGTAGAGCTTACTTAGTACCTCAGGGGTAAAATATGCATTGTTCAAAATCATCAGCTGGGTATATTTCAACTTATTGAAGGGAATAGTTTTAGAGCTTCGTTTTATAGCCTGTGATATTGAGCTTTGGTTTATATCAGGGTTAATTTTTAACCAGAATTTTGAGATATTGAATTCGTTCTGATATCTGAGTGACATGATAACCTTGTATGCATTTGAGGTCATCTTTTTTTCACTGAGCAGAAGTTTCTTTAGTGTTCTACATGCTGAAATATCTTCGTCTGAGACCAGGGGGTGGTCTATGTACTTCCGTATCAATTCTCTAACCTGTCTTAAAATGATCAGGTACTTCTTGGGCAAGTTCAGACTGATTCTTAGGTTAGAAATTGTCTGATGTCTAAAGGGGAAGAGATCAGAGATAGAGGTGTTCAAAAGGAGGGGGTATTGCGCCAAGTTTAACATGTGCCCGTTTAATTTAAGGTTGGGGTTGAGATGAAGTGGCTGTAGTGTTAAGTAAGAGTGAGATAAATTCAGAGATTTGAACAGGGCCTGAAGGGATTTTATGCTATATAATAGACCTTTTGTATGTTTCAGTATGCCTATGTTTGCTTCATTTAGAAATGGAAGTGCTGCAGGACTAAATTTTAATGATTTAATATAATTGTTACCCAGAATCACCCATGACGGGGCTCACATATATTTGTCTTTATGGTAAGACGCTATCTTTAATACTCTACTGGCATTGATTATCTCATAGTAGGTTTTAAAGTCAGGTAGACCCAGACCCCCCTGCTCTTTAGGATAGATAAGTTTTGAATAGCTAATCCTGACCGATTTAGGGGCCCACATGAATTTAGAGATAGAAGATATAACCTTTTTAAAACAATTGTTATGTAAAATACTGGTGGTTGCATGAAACAGATATAACAATCTAGGAAGAATGTTCATCTTAATCACTGTGGTTCTGGCCAGGAAAGGGAGCTTAAGCCTAGACCATCTATTGATATCATTTTGAATATTTGACCAATACCTGACCACATTATCCTGAAAGTAGTTATGGTTACCTTGAGATAATTGTATACCTAAATAGTGGAGCTGCTCCTTCGCTTTGATCTCTGATTTTAAAGTTATATTAGGCAACCTAGAGTGTATGTTTAGGGGGAATATTAGAGATTTTTCCCCATTAAGTTTGTAGTTTGCTAAGTTGGAAAATATATTAATTGCAGATAATATTTTATTTGGGTCAGAGTCGGGGAGAGTGAAATATATATTAAGGTCATCTGCATAAGCGGATAAGGGGATCTTCATGTTATAGATACTAGGTGGGTGAAGGAAAGAGGCTTGTTTATTATTGATATGCAGAGTGGTGTACACTGTGAAGTAAAGGGTTTTTATTTTGTCTATAAATGAGGTTGGAATGTTAAAGAAATGTAAGGCAGCAAATAAGAATTTCGTGCTCAAGCTGTCAAATGCCTTGGATGCAGCTACCGCTAAGGCGTACACGGGGTGTTTAGCTAAATTACAATGATGAATCATGGCTTCCAACAGTAATGTCTGATCATTAGTTTGTCTACCCGGGATAAAGCCAGATTGCTCAAAAGAGATGATATGGGAGATAACGGCTTTCAGCCTGTTAGCTAGGACCATGGCCAGAATTTTCATGTCCAAATTGATTAAAGATATGGGTCTATAATTCCCCGGGATTTTAGGGTCCGAATTATGTTTAAGAATGAAAATCATTCTGGAAGCATTTAAATGAAAATCTTTAAAACCATTGAGGGTAATATAGTTAAACAATAAGCTCAATACTTTGGAGACTTTCGTACTAAATGTTTTATAAAATTCAGCCGTAAACCCGTCTGGGCCAGGGGATTTATTAGATTTAAGGTTGTTAATGGCTGAGATAATTTCTTGTGTATTTATATCCTTTTCTAGGAGCTTATACTGTCCCTCTGTTATTTTGGGAAAGGTTAGATTATTGAGAAAAGATTGTATTTCTGATTCACCAACTATATTATCTGTGAGCCCATAGTTTTGATTAAAAATGTTTTCAAAAATTTCAATAATCTCATTAGGTTGCTGGAAGTCCTTCCCTTGGTAATGTATTTCAGGTATAAATGTAGAAGATTTAGTGAGGTTGATCACCCTGGCCAAAAATCTGGAGGGAGAGTGTATTACGTCTGCGTATAAGGCCAATGATTTAATCTCATGGAAACTCAGGTTCTCTGCGTATAACGATATTAGATCTTTTTGTAAGTGATAGTCATTCTTAATCTGACTAGTTCTGTGAACTATGGCAAAGTATTAGCACATGCATAGTTAAATTCTGAGCTTTGTCCATAGGTTGAGAACTACAGTAAGCTTTGCTGCTCAGTGCCAGGCATCAAGCAAAGGCTGAGTAGTGAAACAAAGCCATTTATGGCCATGTGTGCATAGAATGCATTTATTTTTGACCAGATTAAAAGTGTGAAATGGGGTTTATAGGACAGTAATGAAAATAGGGAACAATCATCAGATGGGACACTAGGGCAGTAATTAAGGAATAAGAAGGATGGTGTTGGGATAGGATTGTATCTATCCACCTCTTCACAAAGTAAGAATGTTTATGTACAAAGAATTTTGAAAATTTGGATGGTCACATTATAAATGAAGTCTGACAAAAAGTTAATAATGTTGTTTGACCAATTTGCGTAAACCAGGCATGTAATACACACACACACACACACACACACACACACACACACACACACACACACACACACACACACACACACACACACACACACACACACACACACACACACACACACACACACACACACACACACACAACATGAACAGATATGAATGGGATGTCTTTTTTTGTGGGGCAGATGCCCTCACCCTTTTTTGAGATAAGCATTGGGAAAGGTATTTAGGAATAACAGAAATAGAAATATATAGTAGGTTAGGTAGCAAGCACAGACATATAGAATACACAAGATAGACAGGGATGGTGATGGACACCAGAGAGAGAGACAGGAAAGCCATAATTAGGGTTAGGTATAGAATTTCAGAGGCACATCTCCATCCAGTGTGAAGAAAGTGGTAATTTAGTCCTCGCTTTCAGAACTTTTACCCTTAGGAATGGGATTTCAGTCCACATCTCCATCCAGTGTGAACACAGTAGAAATCTAATCCTCATCCTCAGAACTATAATCCCTGTTTCCTGTTGCAGACACTTGTGGTTGTGATGGATTGGGCATTGATTTGGCAATATGCTGAAGAATTATTTCCATGCGGCTGACGTGGGCACAAAGACCCCTCATCATAATCTCCATCAGCCATATCAGCCCTTTTCAGATGACAGAATTACAACATAGATAGCCATTACTCCTGGTGAGTACCACTGCACCAGCCCCCAGACAGAGCTACCTGACGTGGATGGTACAGGTGCTGTGAAGGCAATGCAGTCAGGTTGTGACTCTAAAGTGAAGGATACCTCTCCTGCAAGATATTGGTCACATTGAAACAGCCAACATAAATATAATGAGAGATCTTCTAATTTATTGGGATAGCTGAGGGATTTAAGGCCTTTAATTTTCTTGGTTAGGAATCTCTGTAGTCTTTCTAGTTGAGAGATGTGCTTGGATTTGAACATACCAAAAGAAGCATTGCATTCTATGATGTCTGATAACAGAAGAGCACAATGGTATGATAACTTCTTTGGAACTTGAGAATATTCCCCTTGAAATTAACTAGGCCACATAGAAGGATTTCCATACTATGGTAGAAACCTGATGATTGAATGAGAAAGAGAGTTTACATTATAAATTCCGAGGTCTTCTATGACAGTATCTATTTAACGAGGAATACCAGATATAGTATATTAAGTTGGAACAGCTTTTTGCTAAATGCTACTACACTGCACATTTTTGTATTTACTTTGAGACCATTTTGCTAACCAGATATATACATAATTCAGCCTTTGCTGGAGTTGTTAGTATCAGTGGCTGAGCAGATAGTGTTCAGCGTGTTGCTGGCCAGCAATGCTTCTGGAATATTAGACTGGATGTCTGCAAAATAAATGTGAAGAACACAGGTCCCACTACTGATCCATGTGGTACCCCACTACTTATAACTGTAGATGCAGATAGCATACCAGCAACTTTCACAACTTGGGAACCTTTGGACAGCAAGTTTGTAAACCATGGACAACATAGGAACTTGCATTAAGTATATATAAATTTTCAATAATAACAGCATGGGTCCAAAGCACTGGCCAGGTCATGATAAGCAGTAAGAACTAAATGGCCACTGCCCACAGCCTCTG
The DNA here is from genome assembly GCF_019279795.1 of Protopterus annectens. Classification (NCBI taxonomy): domain Eukaryota; kingdom Metazoa; phylum Chordata; order Ceratodontiformes; family Protopteridae; genus Protopterus; species Protopterus annectens. The sequence goes on from NC_056726.1 coordinate 1,532,055,103, forward strand.
TAACCTTTCCAAATAAGTTTACCAGGCCCAGGAGACAGGCCTTGCTCTATACAAAGCTGAACTGGTTGAGGTCTGTATTAGCTAACTCTCTTATGGCTGCATTAATGAGTTCTGCTATAAGACATGCCATGCATTTATCAGTAAGGCTGATGAAGTGGATGGGCCTACAGTTATCTTGTTTTCAGTAAGGCCTGTCTTGTATAAGGTAGTCACAATGGCTGTTCTCCAGGCATCATGCATAAACCCTGTGATTATACTGAAGTTAAGTACTTTAAGCAGAGGCTTTGACAGTGTTTACTTGGCGCTCATGAGAATGCAGCCTGTAGTCTATCTGTACATATGGAAGTATTATTTTTAGCCTTTGGAAGGAATTCTGAGACTTGTTTGAAAGTGACTTCAGGAAGAACTAAATTTACAGGTACGTGGGACATAATGTGAATAGCTGAGGTAAAGTTACAAGTAAATTTGTAAGCTAAGATATTGACTATACCCTTGGAATCAGCATATGTGATATTATTATGGATGGAGATTACACTGTTGGACGTTATTGCTTAATTTCATGAGATAACTGAAGAATAATTTGTAGTTTCCTTTGGAATTTGCAGTGACCTTAAGCTTGTACTCAGATTTACATTTTTGAATAGTGCCATTAAGCTCCTTTATGACATGTTTCAGTGCACTCGTGAGGTAAGGGGATAAGCAGTTCTTGCAACTTCTTGCTGTTTTCCATCTTTTAGTATACAGTGAATTAATACTTGCATTGCAACAAAGACAATTATACAGCAATTTACTACAATATTTGGTCAGACCGACTTTTTCTGTGTACCTATTTAGGCATCGTAAAAGTCAGATGTTAGTGTGGTAGCTTTCGCATTCAGGTACATTTAGTGGAGATTGCTGAGAATTTTGCATTGGTTTTTGAAGTAGGTTTGTTCAGAAAAACTCCCTAAAGATGGCCTCATTTGGGGGTGGTGTGGTACCACCAGGCCTGACAACAACAATGACAGATTTATGGTCAGATTTAACCTGGGATGATGTAATGCAGGGTGGGGTAGAGGTGGGAATTTGGTTGCTATGGACCAGATCAATGATAACGGAGTCGCTGGACTAATTTTACAACTTACTCCAGCACATTAGTATTAACAAAGTCTGGGAAATGTTGAGCAGATTTATTTTAGAGCTGTAAGTATGACTATCAATTCTTGGGTAATTGATGTCACCTAACAAAAAAGGTATTTGGTTTGATACTTATCCTTTTAATGATGTTAATGTGATTTACGTCATCTTTGGAGGGCACTGTTGGGGAACAGCAAGGAATTAAGTTATAGTTTTGTTTGTTATTGGAAGTCTGAATTTATATGAGCTCCAAGTTAGGGTCATGGGTAAATTGCCATGAAAAGATGGTGTGTCTGACCAATACAGATACTCCCGTGCAGTTATCCAAAAGCCTGATGCTAAGTGTTAAAATTTGGTGTAGAGTGTGTGCTCTTTTGCATTGGAACTATGTCTCATTTACTAGATAACTATCTGTTTAAGTTGAGGAGGGCCTCAAATTCTGACATCTTTCTATTTAGACTGCTAGTATCAAGTAGTAAAACCTTGATGTCAAAATATGAGTTTTTTGTTGCTGTTTTGGAATGTCTATTATGGGGTCTATGTCTAAAAAAGAAACTATGGGGCAGTGTGGTTTTACCAAGTACATGAAAACTGTTGTGTGAGAGGTGTAAGCCCTGCTGAAAAAAAATATATATTACTGTCACCATTATTTTTTTTATCACAAAAAGACATCTGAAATGTATTTAGTGGATGGCTCTGTGGATGAAAGTAACTGCTCTTACACACACACACACACACACACACACACACACACACACACACACACACACACATATGTATGTATATACATGTAGATATATAAATGTGTAAATATAAACACACACACCACTAAGGCACACATACTAACACAGGAATCTTATATATATATATATATATGTGTGTATATATATATATATATATATATATATATATATATATATATATATATATGGATCTAGGATGTTTGCTTGAGTGAGCAAACATCCGAATCCATAATAACCGAACACACTTTAACCAAAGCGCTTTTATCAAAAAAGTGCTTTCATTAAAAAGTGTTACAAAAAAAAATAAAACACAATATTTACATTTTATATTTACATTTACATTTGCACTCCCCATGTGGGAGGGCTGTACCCCCCACACCCTCTCTACTTTAATATTCTCCCTCTGAGACCACACTACAGTGGGGAAAAGGGAAATTTCCCTTACCTGCACCAGAGTACAGCCTCGTCAACAGGCATACTTACGCGAAAGTGCTTCTTCGGTGAAAAGCACTTTTGCGTAAGTATGCCCGGCTGTTTGGGTTTCAGTCACATCCTGGATCCATATATATATATATATATATATATATATATATATATATATATATATATATATATATATATATATATATATTTATATATCAAGTGCAACAGCATGCAAGAAATAAGTTTAAGACATTTCATAATTTATGTTATGAAAAAGGTTATATGACTCCTGATAACCATCTCCTAGATTTGCCTGTAATATGAGTATGATGAGTTAGTAATATGGACACTGCTGTTGCTCACTTTAATACAGTGTTTACTAATCTACTCAACTACTCTGCCCCCTCCAGAACTAAAAGAGTCAAGTCCAAAACTGTGCCCTGGCTAACCAAGCAGACCAAAGCCCTTATGCACCTACGTGACAAAACATGGAAATGCTATCAAAAACTTAAATCACCCATCTTCCTGAGCAAATACAAGCAACTTCATAATCAGGTAAAAAAACAAATAGCTACTGACCAAAAATCCTATTATTTTAAATTTCAAAATTACCACAAATCTAACCCACAAAAATTCTGGAGTAGTATCTCCTCAGTCAAGTCCCCTGGCAAAAAGAAAGCCCCTGCCAAGACACTAACACTCCTGACCACACCCTAGCTACTCAATTCATTTCCTTCTTCATTGACTATATAGCCAAACTTACCTCTTCTTTTCCAAATAATACCACACCCACCACTCCCAATCCAGCCCCCTCAATGTCCAGTATCACCCATCTCCCTCCTTTTACTCTAAAGTCTGTTCCTATCCAGACAATAAAAAACTCTTACTAAAGTTAAACCTTGTTTCTTAATGCCCCTGGCAATATTCCATCTAACCTCCTCAAGCTAGCTGCCAATGGCATATCCCTACCCATCTGTATTCTAATAAATTGTTCCATCAAAGAGTCCTGTGTACCCCTCCTTTGGAAAAAAGCCTTCAGTATTCCCCTCCACAAAGGGGGTACCAATTTCACAGTCTCCAATTTTTCTCTAATAGCTATTCTGTCCCGTATATCAAAAATTCTTAAAAACTGCATCCACCTACAACTCTTACCCTACCTGTTAAATAATCAGCTACTGACCCCTACTCAACATGGTTTCAGACCTGGTCATAGCACACTGCCACCCTGCTCTCCTTTTTTGAAATCATTAACTCCGCTCATGATTCTGGCGCCATAGTATCTACCCTCCTTCTCAACTTATCTAAAGCCTTTGATACTGTATCCCATAATCTTCTCCTGTCCAAGCTCTCTCATCTCAACCTATCCTCTTCTTCCATCAACTCGTTCTCCAGCTACCTCTCTGACAGGAAACAAGCTGTAAAGTGGAATAACAGTACTTCCTGTTTTCTCCACACTCCAACAGATGTTCCACAAGGCTCTATTCTGGGCCCCTTACTATTTAATATTTTTATTAATGACTTCCATCAAAGCATCCCTAACACTTGACACATCCAATACGTGGATGACTCTACTATCATCTGCTCAGCGAAATCTCTCCCTAAACTACTCAATTTAACTCAAGCAGCCTTCTTCTGCACCAGGTCTTGGATGTTAGAAAATCATTTAGCACTCAATGCCTCAAAATCCAAAATTATGATTTTCACCCCCTCTAGAAACACCAGCATTGACAAAGCATCCTTCTCTATTTTTAGCCTAAATAAGACCTCTATCAATATAGTTCCCTATGCAAAGTTGCTGGGTGTCATTATTGATGATAAATTAAAATTTGATATACATTTACAAACAAATATTAAGAAAACCCATCAAAAGCTCGGAATGCTTTACCGTCATAGTCGATACCTTACTCCCTCATCCAAACAACTCCTATCTACCACTTACCTTATACGTTCTTTCCTATATGAAGCCCCACTTCTTACCATTCTTCAATCAGCCCTTAAATCTAAACTATCTTCCTGCTATAATAAAATATCAAAGTTCACCACAGGATCCTAATCCTCAACTCATTACTGCAACTCACTCTATTCACTCAATTAGTTGGAACTCCTTAACTATTTGATATTTATTCAGCTAGCAAAAGCACATAAGCTCATATTTAAACCCTGTAACTGCCCCGTCCTGTCTTCTACTCTAAAAATGCATCAGCTTCACAGAACTCGCAGATCCAATAATCAAAATCTCCTAGAACTTTAAAAATCCAAACATACCCTAGGACAACTTTTACTATCTTTCTCCCTTGCCAGGTCATGAAATTCACACCCCCCTCACATCAGAACTACCTATAATCGCTCTAACTTTAAAACCTTACTTCTCTCTCATCTCTCCTCTCTCTCTGGGAATGCTCCTGCTCTTACCCCTCCTGATACATCTACCCTTTCACTACCCTCTATATCTACATCATCCCTAGACCTTCCCCTAGCTCAATAACTCTTCTTGATCCAAATTTTTTCTCTACTTTTTTTCTCACACATGTTCTCTCTCTCTCTCTCTGTATAAATTTCCTCTTCTTGATCCAAATTTTTTCTCTACTTTTTTTTTCTCAGAAATGTCTCTCTCTCTCTCTAAATGTCCTCATAGCATTTTGATTACTAATTACATAATTCAAAATAAGTTTTCTTTTATGGACTACTTAAAAGGTTTTGTTTTTTTATTATTGTAAACACTGAAGTTATGAATTTTAAAACATATTTTTGTAAATATGGAATAATGGAGCTTTTCTCCCCAGGCGTCCATTGAAAACATGTTCTTCTAGGCCAAATGGACTTTCCCAGTTAACAAACTACAAATAAATAAATAAATGAATAAATAAATAAATATATATATATATATATATATATATATATATATATATATATATAAATACATAGATAGATAGATATTTATATATAAAATGAAGGCTTAGAACTTGTGGATTGCATGCAATCTTCAAAATCCACTAAAATTAACAGCTGAGTCCTTTCTTAAACATGCCAAAGGGCAGCACAGTGCATTCAAACTGCAGTGTCTTCATTCTGAATTGTACTATCAGAACTGTATAGTACTGCATTATGAAGCTAAGTGCCTGTTATGGGGACACTTCCTACCTTCCTTTGATCTCCAGCATCAAAAGTGATAACTTGATCTGTTGACTAATGATATAACAAAAATAATGAAAGATATATAAATTTATTACATATATTATAGTTTATAAATGTATATTGACTTCATAATTTAAACAAGTCATTTGTTCCCACTCACCATAAAATGCAGATAAAATAAATTATGAGCATTTATTTTAAAGTGTTGTAGATCTGCAGTGTTAGTATCTTCATAGTCCTTTTTTCACATCCTCATTTGCTGTTATGGTACAGGTGCAGTTCACAAGAACACCGTATGACTCAAACCCAGTTCAAGCTAAAGGAAAACAAGAAGAGACAATCTTCATCATGTTTATCACAGATGAACATTCATAAAGGAGTATTCAATTAATAGTAAAAAAGCATTAATGATGGTTTCTGCCGTCTGCAACAGTTAAATAATTACATAAATGATGCTCTGTTTGCTGACTTCAATAGACTTCATTCAAGTATCTGACAAACTGCAGAATGTGAAGACCCCTCTGCAGATATTACGTTGTAACTTGGTTTAAATGACGACTGTGAAAGGGAAAGAAGGGTAATGAGGGCATGCTATGAACCTTCAAGTGGAAAATTTAAGAGATACTGTGAAAACGAACACTGCAGGTGGCCATTCGCATTAACGGCTATGAAAGGCAGAGCTACACTTCTGGGTGTGCTGTTACAGCTAAATATGCAGCAGGTATTAGTTTGAATGGCAGATGTGTAAGTAACTGATTTTAGGTAAGTAGGGAGGAAGTATAAATAAGAATAATGCAGATCAGACTGTAACTGTGCAGACACTGGTATGGGCATGTGACAAGTCCTGAGACCCTTACCCATTTAGCAAATGCTAAAAGTTCCACAGCACTGGCACTCATAAAATACTAGCTTTTGAACTTTTGAACTTCAAAACACAGGCTAACCTGCCAACTGTACTCCTTCAAATGATATATGGCATTAAACTTATTTTGTGATGTCAAAGTCAAGCAGAGTGTATATAACCTCAATTTTTGGAAGTAAACTCAGTCTCTTGGGATGGTTTTTAACTGTTGTTGCAATTTGCCACTGTGGTACATTATATGATGAGTACAGTGCATATTTAAGTAGTAACCAAAGATAGGGTGTGGGTATATGAGGATTTACCCATGGGTGGCGTGGTTTGATCACAAGGGTAAAGCCCAAGTGATTAAATAAAGCCATCTTTGGGTAAATCCTCATATTACCCATGAGTTGGTTACTGCAATTATACAACAACATTATTTAAGAAAGAAATTGCTTATCTTTCTTAAATAATGTCTTTGTATAATGGCAATGAAATGTTCCTCCACATTGTTTCCTTGTCTTCTGCATTTCTCAGTGTATGGCATATCCATATGGGACATATGTTTGCATTCTTGCATAGTACATCAGTGCTGTTTAATAGAAGCAAAGGTTAAAATAGAGTCTCCACTGATCATAATCCAGACAGTTCAGAAGTATGACAGTATGCCCAGATAGCGCAGAAATACCAGGAATATCAGGTATGAACACACCTGATTTTCCTTGTATATGGTCTGCCCTCTGTACATACCTCTCAAGGTATGTGGACAAAGCCTTAAATAATGGGGGACAAAGGCCCCAAAACAGGTAAAAATTGCAAATGTTGCTTTTATAAATTTAGAAAGCTCCTAGAATAACAGGATTGTTGTAGGGTACATTGTCAGAAAGGTATGATGTCTGAAACTCAAATGCGTGTCATTATATAGTGATTTCACTCTTAAGCAATTTTCTGGCAACCCATAAATTTTCTGAAGAACAGACCAAACATATGAGGCAAAAATATGGACAGTCTATGAAAATCTGGATAGTTGAGAGGGATGCCTCTGTAGCATACAGCAACAGAAAGAAGTCTGGATGCTAAATGGTACTTTAGTGGTAAACTTTTTTATATTGGTATAGGCTGGATTTACATTGAACACACTGGTTGGGCAGCCCAGTCAGCATGCTTGTTTTTGAATAACAATGACCCATCATTGTATACTTTATGGGTGATTCTCCTGTATCATGTTTAAAGTATTATCTGTGAAGTAGGCCATACTATAAGTTATATTACACATAGCTGGCAAGTTCCATTGATTTTCATGAGTGGGTACTTAGTATTCATAACTGACAGGTTCTCCTTTGACATAACTGCATCATACACAACTTTCTGCAAACCATGTACACGAACAACGTATTTTATCCAAGATGGATGAAATCCTTATACATAAAGTAAAGGGTAGTTTATCTGTAGTGAAACATATAGTCCCTCATGGGAAAGGGAGAGGGTGCATATGGTTATTGCTACAAAGACAGGTATTAGGGCTACTACCTGTGTGTGTGTGTATGTGTGTGTGTGGGGCGGGGGAGGGGGGTACACAGACAACCTACATTGTAAGTGCTACTTATTAAGTTTGTATGGGGAAACTATAATAGGTGTTACTTACTTATAATTAAGATACTACTGTCTGTCTCCCAAGTTCTGCTTAGCTACCTTTTAGTATAATCTGAACAAAGTTATTTGGTATACATGTCTGAACCAGTTTTGTTATTTCTTTCTAGATTACTAAAACATTCCTAGTCAATCAAACCACTTTCTTGGCAGAGCCTAGATGGCCAACTGATAGCAACAACTTTTTAGAGCTCCACAAATCTATACTAGAAATCAGGAAAATAATCAATCTTTTTAAACAAAAGTAGTAGAGAAATCTTACTGAGGAACTTCTGAACTACAAAAATACCAACTTTGAAGAAAATTCTTTGAGATTTTCCTGTCAAAATATCCTGGGAATTAATTCAACTGTGTAGAAATGAACAACTCAAAGAACTCCCATTCTGAAACTACTCTAAAAAAGGAAATCCAACTGATGTCTGCCACTCTGCATGATTGTTCCTTGAAAATGGACAGATTCACAGATAATCTAGAAAACCTTAAAGAAAATTGTCAAAAATAAACTGATGTTCTCAAGGAAATTCTACAACAACAACAAACAAACATATTAGACATTGAAACTTCACTAAATGACACAGATGAGAGACTTAAAGAAGATGAAAGCCAGTGTAAATTCCTTCTGCAGCAAAACAATTGGCTAATCAACAAAACAGATGATTTAGAGAACAGGGAAAGGAGGACAAACATAAGAATGTTTGGTCTTCCAGAAAAAAAACTGAAGGTGAGAATATTATCTTACTCTTAAATTCCTGACTACCTGAAATACTGGATCTAAAAGAAGGTCTGTCCAATGAAATAGAGAGAGAGAGCACATAGGGCCATAGGAAAACCAATACTCTCCTCACCTAATGCACCTCTAAGGTCTATTGTAGTAAAACTTCTATCATACCTGGACAAAGAACTTGTACTTAAATCAGCATGGAGGAAAAGTCTCTTAACATACAAACAATATCAAATAAGATTTGTCAATGACTATTCTTCAAAGGTAATAGAACTAAGGAAAAAAACTTGGCCTCTTGTGAAACTTCTCAAGCAAAATAAAACAAAAGCACAACTTGTCTATCCTGCCAAAAATCAGAATTTTCTACTCTAATGACATGAGAACCTTTAATAATTTTTGAGGAAGCTTCTTCTTTCATCAAAAACATTAATATAGTTTCAATTCCAGAAGAAATGGACTGGTCAACTTCTTCCACTTTGGAAAGATCTTCTGAAAAAATACTTGGACTGATGTAAGGAAGAAGAAACAAAGAACTGAACTTAATAAAATAGATGCCACTAAAACTCTCAAAGCTTCAACTAAGGTATGGTTCTTATACCTATAAAAAATCGAAAATCTCTTTAGGCGAATGCAAAGGCGTCGAACCATATTGCATGAAGTACATAAACGGCGAACATTCAAAACCGCGAATTTCAAAATGTCGATTTGTTTTGGTTGGCCTGTCTGCAGTGTAGCTCCGTAAGGTAAGTGTGCGATAGACAGGACTTTAATGTTAGGATTTGGGTTAAGGTAAGTGCATAGATAGGTAATGTATGTAAGAGTTAGTGTAGTGTTAGGTGTAGGGTTTTTTTAAGTGTATGTATGTGTATTATTTATTTTGTTTAGGTGTATGTCTGTAGGGGATGTGTGCGGTAGTTACGGACCATATGGTTAGGGAGGGGTTAAGGAGAGTGCATAGATAGTTGCATTTGTGGGGTTTAGTATAGTGTTGGAGGTAGGGTTTTGGTGCTTTAGTTCAGGTTAGAAGTAGGGTTTGGTTAGTATATGTATGTGGTTTATTTATTTTGTTTTGGTAGGTAGTATGTAGCGGGTGATGGAGTTGGCTGACTATGACAGTTCAATATTTTTTCGATGTTTCAGTATTCACGCATAGGGTTTTTCGCTGTGGTAATATAGACCCCAATCAAAGTATGTATGCTCATTTATTTTCTCTTGACATACTGATTTTATAGACTCATTTACAAATAGGTCTCTGTACATGATATAAAACATATATCTGTTTTTAACATCTTAAAAAGGTTTCACCATCATAATTACAGATATTAAGTAATTATTATTTATGCGACAGAAACTAATAGATTTATTTATCTTTATAATCTACATTAATGCAGGTCTGTTTGTCTTTGCAATGATTTTCTGTTCTTAGATTTAGATTTTCAGTGTTTTTTGATCAGAGTAATCTTCCTTTATAGAGTGTAAATTTTTTTATTTTTGTTTTGTCTTACTAGCAACATCTTATTTTCACAGGAATAAGGCTTTAATTCACTAATGGCTTCTCAGATAATAAATAAACTAGGTAAATCTGTTTAACTAATGGTGCAACGTTCTGAGAAGCCATTTGTTGTCAATATACTATTTGTAAACAGCCGCAAGCTTATTAGAGCTGTTTCCACTTTGCATGACACTGATCCCTACCTAGTATAACACACAGTGTACTGAGAAGTGCAAATTTCTCCAGCTTAGCTTAGCGAGAACCTTTTAAAACATTGCATACTGTATTAACTTCATGCTGGTTACCATGACATCCTGAGTAGTGTAACATGCCTGTTATAAAATGAAAATACAGAAACCTACTCTATGTGACTGTTTAGGTTTGTCTAAGTATCACTAATCATTGAGGTTCCCTGTAAAATAAACATTATTCATAGGTTCATAGGTTCATAGGTCATACTAGGCTGTCTGCCCTAGGGCATTTATAAGCCTAGCCAGAATGTGTTATTTTAAATTTATTTTGCTATGCCCTTTTAGTATACTGTGCCTCTGTCTAACAGTGACACAGAAGTGATAGATCTCCCATCCACTCATCAAGATTCCTCTTGAAGAGAGTCAATGAGGGACGCTGCCTAACCTGGACTGGGATTTTATTCCAGAGTGAAGGGAGCCTCTGGGTTATGAATCTGTCCCTCCAGCATGTCCTATTTATTTCAGTGCTGAGGTTCAAGTCTCCATCAGGCACAGGTCACCTCTGAGCAGGCGGTATGCCACTCAGCATATGGCATCTGTTTGAGCACTTTGATCAGTCTTTCCAGTTGCTGCAGGTGTCTGGTAAGGTACATCCCAAAAGGGGCATTGTACTCAATTATGGGCCTGATGAGAGATGAGTAAAGAGGCCCTGATCTAGATGTGAATCCCTTCATGATTACGTGGGCTATATAAAATGTTTTTCTAACCACTTTCAAATGAGAGATTGCTATCAACTTGGGTCCCCAGGTCCCTAATTACTTCTTCTGTACTTAATGGATTACCACCTGTGTGGTAATTTGTGGGCACTTTGTTTTTGCCAAAGGGGATGACTATACACTTTTTGGCATTTAGCTTAAAAATTAGTACAGGAACACTCACACGTTTCACGCATCTTCTAGTTGATTCTCATCCAACATAATAATAGTAGATTTCAGTTTTCACAGACATACGAACGCAAAATACTCTAGCTTGATGTTAGTGAGAACTCTGTGAAAAACAGCTCACACTATTTTTTTTCAAAGCTAGATTTCATGACAACATTTAATGTGTTCTATGTCCTTTGATATTTAAAGACAGAACACCATTTGCATATAAGAATAAACATGAAAGAGAGCTAACTGACACAGGGGTTCACTGGAAGGAAATATTTGATAAATGTACATAAAGCACAGGGAATGGACATGCATGCCCTCACATTTGTCCTAGCAAGCTATTTCTATTAACTGAGAAATATCAGTCTCTCATACACACTATCCCCCTTACATTCACTTGTTTGATACAATTTAAGTAGTTTGTTTATTTGAGTGAACACATTTTATTTTTTATAAATATAGTAAAAAATGTAACTAAACAAATGATTTAGCTTTAACTGTTATTAATGATGTTTCAGTACAACCAATTGTATCTATTCACATAGAGTAGAAAGTTATTAGAGTTCTGTAAACAATTCCGAATTTATTCTAAATTATAATATGTCAATACTTAAAAGTTTAAATTCAGTGCAGTAATTATTTCTTTGTTGAGATAGGAATACTTTGTACTCTTGTTATTTGCAATCACAAAGAACAGATATACTGCATATTAGTTGTTAATTGTTGCAGTTCTATTATATTCAAGATGCTAAGTGTAGACAGAACTATATTTGTATATAAATACACTGTAATAGTGTTAGTAACATTTAGTGTACACAAATATCGCAGCACTAAGGTGTTGCTGAAACGTCTATCTTTATTATCCAAAGTAATAGCACAGGGCGCTAGAATCCGTCACATAACACAAGCACTCAGGTCACTCCACAGCAAGTACAAGTATGACTCAGTCATTGTCCATGCCGGTGTGAATGACCTGAGATGTACCTCCCTGGACTACATGAAAAGAGACATAAAGGAGCTCTCAGATTATGTAGCCCAGGCTGGTATGACCCTGACCCTGAGCAGTATCCTACCTTCACCAAGAATGATGCCACAATACAGAGACAAAATGATCAGTTTTAATAACTGGCTTAATTTCTGGTGTCATTCTAAAGGGATCCAATGTCTGTCTGCCTGGAATGACATGTTTGACAAGCCACGCTGCTTCCAAGGGATGGCTTGCACCTGTCACCCTGGGTTTCGGATATTGGCAAAGGCTCTTGCCACCCCATAGTGCCTTTTAGACAAGGCTCAAATTCTAAACCCACCACCCTAGAAAACAATAATGGAAAAAAACTAAGGGTAATGCTGCTCAATGCCAGAAGTCTAAATCTCAAGATGCATGCCCTTGAAGCCCTCCTCAGTATGGAGAACATAGATCTTTGTGCTGTGACTGAAACCTGGTTCAAGGCTCCTTAGAGCACCCCAGCACTATCAGGTTTTACCTCATATCATGCGTTCCGCCCCAAAACCCGGACCAGACAACAAAAGGAGGGTGTATCCAAATTCATCAAGGATACCCACACCTCCAGGCTGGTGGCAACTCACGAAGCATCAGAGACCATTCAGGTGCAATTAACCATAGGCAAAACTGCTCTACAGTTTGTAGCATGTTACAGGACACCCTCTCAAACTCAGGAACCCCACACAGCCTTCCTGAAGACACTGGAGAGTATAAATGTCTCTCCAAACACCATCATATTGGGTGACTTCAACTACCCAAACATAGACTGGGAACATTACTCAAGCCCCAATACCCTAGCCCAAAGGTTCCTGGAGTTCATAAACTCAAATGCTATGGAACAACTTGTCACCATTCCCACAAGAGGTGAAAATATACTAGACCTGATCATCACAAACATGGGGACAAAATGCTCCACACCAGAAGTATATCCCTCATTGGTGAGATCAGACCATAAACTAATCTCACTGAAGATCCACATCCCTCCCCCACCAACAACAAAAAAGACCACAGTGAAGAACTTCTCAAAAGCCAACTTCACACTTCTTAAGACTGGTGTGGTATCCTTCAAGGCCCCTGAGCCATTGGAAACCACAACCCACGCTGCTGAATCCCTTACAAATGCTTTCTATGAGCACCTCCAGGATTGCATGGATCAAGCAATCCCAAATAAAATCAAGACACTTTCCTCTAAAGGCAAGTGCCTGATCTGGTGGACCCCAGCCATAAACAAACTTTACAACAAGAGGAGAAAGCTACTACAAGATAGAGCAAAATCCCTAAATGGGAAGACATCTCTGATCAATACTAGCAAAAAACTACGATCACTCATAAAATCATCCAAGGCCAACTTTGAGAGAAAAATCGCCAAGGACTCAAAAGACAATCATAAGGCCTTCTTTAGCTATGTTAGAAATCTGGGTGGAAACTCCCAGATATGCTCAGAATTAGTCCAAAATGATACAAAAATCACTGAACCCACAGACATTGCAAACATACTGGCAGACAGGTTCAGTGAAAATTTCTCTCTCCCTCCCCAAAAGGAGAAATATCTATCCCAGCAGAGTGTAGCCTCCCAATCATCTCAAATGCCCAGGTGACAGCTGCTCTCTAAAGCTAAAAACACAGCATCAATGGGACCGGATGGTGTCCCCAGCTGTGTGCTACACAAACTCAATGAGGAACTAAACCCACACATAAGGCTGCTGTTTAATCTTAGCCTTACCACAGGATACGTACCCAAAGAGTGGCGTGACAGCAACTGTGGTCCCACTCCACAAAGGCGGTGCTTCTACGGACCCTGGTAATTACCGCCCATAAGCTTAACAAGCCTGGTCTGCAAAGCTATGGAGAGGATCATAATGGAACTCATAAATAAAGACATAGGGGACCTACAGACATTGGATCCTACCCAATTTGGCTTTGTCAAGGGCAGATCATGCCTCTTGAACTTGGTCGACTCTTTTGAAACAGTCACCAAGGCCATTGATGAGGGTAAGGCAGTTCACACAGCCTACCTTGACCTTGCAAAAGCTTTCGACACAATACCCCACTCGGGTATCATAGAAAAGCTCACCAGCTTAAATGTAAACCCATATGTCACAAGATGGGTTGCAAACTGGCTCAAGGACAGAACCCACAGGGTTAGAGTTGGTGGTGCCATGTCAGACTCCAAGCCGGTCACAAGCGGTGTCCCACAGGGCTCAGTCCTGGGCCCCCTCTTGTTCGGCAGCTACTTTTCAGAAGTGCAGGCAAACACAGGAGGAGTGTGGCTGACAAAGTTTGCAGATGACTGCAAACTGGGCGCCATAGTTGAAAATCCATCATACACAGATATCCTTCAGAGAGGTCTCATAGAAACGGATAACTGGTGCCAGAGCCATGGCCTTAAGCTAAACACCAAATAATGTATAGTCATACCCTTTGGTAAAAACAAGGTAACCCCAAGTTACCACATAGGTGGCAATCCATTAAGCACAGAAGAGGTTATCAGGGACCTGGGGACCCAAGTTGACAGTAACCTTTCTTTTGACACTCACATTGCCAAAGTGGTTAGGAGGACCTTCTACATTGCCCACTTGATTATGAAGGGATTCACATCCAGATCAAGGGAGGTCATTGTTCCCCTGTACTCTTCACTTATCAGACCAATGATTGAGTACAATGCCCCATTCGGAATGTATCTTACCCGACACCTGCAGCAATTGGAAAGACCCCAAAAGTTTCTCACCAAAAGGATAAAGGGGCTCAAAAATATGCCATATGCTGCCCGACTGAAGAAACTCCAGCTCTATTCAGTCGCATACCGTCTGCTCAGAGGTGACCTGTGCCTGACATACAAGGCCATGTCCAACCCGGAATTAATGGACATGCTCCACCTCAAAAAATCCAAATCCACCAGAGCCACAAGAGCAAGAGACTTAAACCTCAACACGGGATATAAATAGGATGTGCTGGAGGGACAGATTCATCACCCAGAGACTCCCTATGCTGTGGAACAGAATCCTGGTCCATGTGAGACAGAGCACCTCACTGGCTCTGTTCAAGAGGAATCTTGACCAGTGGATGGGAGATCATAGGTTTACCCCAGGGATCACCTCTGTATCACTGCTGGACAGAGGCACAGCAAACTAATGGGTATAGTATTCTTCAACCTAAGGGGTGGTGAAAGCCAGACAACTCTGGCTAGGCTTATAAATGCCCTAGGGCAGATAGCCTAGTATGAACCTATGAACCTATGGTAACAGTTTATTCTTAGTTGGTTTTAACACTTGAACTTAAATTGAGCAAAACCAATAATAGTAACAAAGTGCATGCTAACACTCTATATGGAACGAAATCTTACACAAGTGCATATATTCATCTGAAAACTTTATCAATAGAATACAGTTATTTCTGTACTGTAAGTTGATTTACACACAGCTCATAAAATTATATATATAAAAAAAGTGTTACGCTTTATTACATTTGCATAAAAGTGGTATTAATTTCAATGTTAATTTAAAATTGGAATCATCACATAAGACACAATGTATTATAGACATGAAGGTTAATATTTAATATAAAATTACTCAAACACTCCCTTCCTGTTGTGCTAATATTAATATTTCTAACTAAAGGAAAGACTATTAATATTTAAAGAAGTACTAACATGGTAACAAACTAACAGTCACTCTATTAAAGCTATTATGATTGCTCTATACATCTTTACTAATTTATGTAATTAAAGTTACCATAGCTCTAAAAGCAATAGTTACTTGCAGAAGGGAACATCTATGAATGCATTTGGCATGTTCAATGACTAAAGTAAACTTTAAGATTTCATCAGTTATTAGAATTTAAAACTATCCCAAGAATAAACAAATACATATCTATACCAAATTTATATCTAATGCTATTCTTTTTGTTGTTGTTGTTGTTGTGTACTTAATTGATATTATTTTCTCATTTATAAGTATTATATCTTCAGGAATTTCAATCTGGAGCTCGGAAACACTTACATTTCTTCAATCCTGCTGTTAGACTTGAGGGATAATCTGAATGAACATCTCTATTCTTTCAGATTAGGAGTGTACTTCACTCCATGTTTGTTAAAGGGATTATTAAATTTACTGTTTACTTGATTAAATGTGTTTAACTGTTTATTTCTTTTTTTTCTCTTTTCTTTATTGGTCCAAACGGAAATATATTTTATACTATCTAACAGGAAAAAAATCAGTCTGACTATATTACATAACATCAATAATATAGTTACACAGTCTCTTAGTAGTAAACAAATTTGGAACATTTTTCTAATTATAAATACTTCATAAACATACACAAAAATGATGGATTTAACTTTACTTTCTCTAAACGTTAATGGATTAAATAATCCTAAGGAAAGATCAAACTTACTAAGATATTTAAAATTACGTAACGCGCAAGTAGTATTTCTACAAGAATCTCACTTTAAAACAAATGACAAATACATTTGGTCCCCAAATGAATATTTAAAACTCTCTCATTCTTCATACAATAAAATAAAAAAACAAAAAACAGAGGAGTTTTAATACTTTGGAGAAAAAAATGTCACTAATCCTAAAGTTATTTATAACTACGAAGATAAAGAAGGACTTTTATCAATTGTAATGATAAGATTTAATAATAGAATATGTGCACTGGTAAATATATACTGGTTCCCTGGCATAGGGTTAGGAACAGTCAAAAAACATATAGATCTTATTAATAAATCATATAAGGGCAACCTGATAATAGGAGGGGATTTTAACTTCATCCTGAATAATTCAGAGACCACTAATAAAAGAAACCTTTGTCTTACCCCTATAGGGAAATCTCTTAAGAAATGGAGTGAAAATTAAAATCTGATGCATATAGATACAAAGAAAATAACTCTTTACTGTTCTCTCACTGAGATCACAGGTTTAATACCCAAACAAAAAGTGACAAAATCTATATATCCTAAGACTTAAGTATGAAAATAGTCAATTTTTTTCCATAATTACATGCCCTTTTCTGATTATAACTGACTTATTCTCAAGTTTCAAATAAACTTTAATAGATTAACCTATGCAACAAGAATTCCAGCTTATATCCCTAAAATAAAACAATTCAAACCATGGTTAAATTCAGAAGTACAATTCTTCATAGACACTAACTACTTTGAAAATACAAACATAGTAATCTTATGGGATACCCTGAAGGCATAATTATATAACAAAATACTTACTTGGTTCAAAAATAAAACAAAAGAATGGGGATCAGAATTATATAATGTTCAAAAACAAATCATATAAATTAATAACAATAATTCAAGACACACACACACACACACACACACACACACACACACACACACACACACACACACACACACACACACACACACAAAAAAGAAATTGAGGAATTAAACTTCTTCTTCTTTCAGCTGCTCCCGTTAGGGGTCGCCACAGCAGATCAACTGTTTCCATTTCTTCCTGTCCTCTACATCTTGCTCTCTCACACCAACCGCCTGCATGTCCTCTCTCACCACATCCATAAACCTTATCTTAGGCCTTCCACTTTTCCTGTTACCTGGCAGCTTCATCCTTAGCATCTTTTTCCTAATATATTCTGCATCCCTCCTCAGCACATGTCCAAACCAACATAATCTTGCCTCTCTGGCTTTGTCTCCAAACCTTCCAACCTGGGCTGACCCTCTAATATACTTATTCCTAATCCTGTCCATCTTCGTCACACTCAGTGCAAATCTTAACATCTTCAGCTCTGCCACGTCAAGTTCTGACTCCTGCCTTTTTGTCAATGCCACTGTCTCCAATCCGTATAAATTAGCTGGTCTCACTACCCTCTTGTTGACCTTCCCTTTCACTCTTACTGGTACTCGTCTGTCACAAATCACTCCTGACACTCTTCTCCACCCACTCCATCCTGCCTGTACTCTCTTCTTCACCTCTCTTCCACACTCACCATTACTCTGAACTGTTGATCCCAAGTATTTAAACTCATCCACCTTTGCCACCTCTACACCTTGCATCCTCACCATTCCTCTATCCTCCCTCTCATTCACACACATATATTCTGTCTTGGTCCTGCTGACCTTCATTCCTCTTCTCTCTAGAGCATATCTCCACCTCTCCAGGGTCTCCTCCACCTGTTCCCTACTCTCACTACAGATCACAATGTCATCTGCAAACATAATAGTCCACAGGGACTCCAGTCTGGTCTCGTCTGTCAACCTGTCCATCACCACTGCAAATAAGAAAGGGCTCAGAGCTGATCCTTGATGTAATCCCACTTCCACCTTAAACACATCCATCACTCCCACCAGAGACCTCACCGCTGTCACACTACCCTCGTATATATCCTATACCACTCTTACATACTTCTCTGACACTCCTGACTTCCTCATACAATACCACAAATCCTCTCTAGGCACCCTGCCAAATGCTTTCTCTAAATCCACAAAGACACAATGCAACTCCTTCTGACCTTCTCTGTACTTTTCCATCAACACTCTCAGAGCAAGCATCGCATCTGTAGTGCTCTTCCCTGGCATTAAACCATACTGCTGATCACTAATCATCACCTCTCTTCTTATCCTAGCTTCCACTACTTTTTCCCATAACTTCATGCTGTGACTGATCAGTTTAATCCCTCTGTAGTTACTACAGCTCTGCACATCACCCTTATTCTTAAAAATTGCTACCAAAACACTTTTTCTCCATTCCTCAGGCAAACAAAATGCAATAAAATTCTAACTCACAAAACTAACTTGGCACTAGAAAAACTAAAACTTAATTCATATTCTGTTTCACCAAAACATGAGAATAAAAGACAAACCATTGAAAATAATATCACAAATATTAGTATAATGGTTAAGGTATTTACCTTACAGACATAAGGTGCAGGGTTTGATACTCACACATGGTAATTGGCTAGGCTTAAAATGGCCACAAGGGCAGTTAGCCTAGTACTAATCTATGAGCCTATGAATATTATTCATGAACGAAAAAACTATCAGATATAAGCAACAATCTTGAAGCTTTTAAATATCACTACTCTGAACATTATAGGGATGACAACACACATTTCAACTTCTTAGATATGGATATAAATTTTTCTAAAATAAAAAAAATACCAGAAAAATTAAAAACAGATATTAAAAAAACAAATCTCCCTAAAAGGGTTGGGAGGGTGGCCTAATGGTTAAGGTGTTTGCCTTACAAACACAAAGTGCAGGGTTTGAGTCTTACAGGGGATAATTGGCTAGGCTTAATATGGCTCACAAGGGCAATTAGCTTAGTACTAATCTATGAACCTATGAACCTAAAAATAGCTGAAAATATTAAGGCAAGCAAAAACTATAAAGCTCCCAGTATTGATAGCATTACAATTGCATTATATAAAATATTTCCAACTTCAGCAATTTCAATTTTACATAAAACCCTAAATGAAATACAAACACTAAACATAATTTCACCATCATGGTAGTACTCACTAATTACATCCATTAAAAAGCAAAATAAAGATAATAAACAATGTAGTTCATATAGATCAATCTCATTAATAATGATTATAAAATATTCATGTCTATTCTAGTCAATAGAATAAAAAAAATCTTTGCTACACATCATAAATGAAGATCAAACAGAATTTATTTACAATAGACATACCCATGACAACATTCAAAGAATTTTAACCATTACAGACTTTCTAAACAGAGAAAATCAAGAAGCCCTTATAATTGCTCTAGTCATAGAAAAAGCCTTTGATACATTAAAATGGGATTATCTTTTCAAAGCCTTAGAACTTTATGAATTTCCCCTTCATTTAATTGCATTGATAAAATATATATATAAAAATAATCTTACTTATGTAAAACTTTGCCCATTTACCTCAGAAGCCATTGAAATAACCAAAGGTACAAAGCAAGGTTGGCCTATGTCCCCCATTTTATTTGCTTTAACAATAGAATTATTTGCATCAATAATACGTTGTGATCCAAAAATAATAGGCAATATATATATATATATATATATATATATATATATATATATATATATATATATATATAGCCAATTCAACTCCAAAATCATGCCTTTTGCTGATGATATACTCCTTACCCTATATGCCTTAGAAGAATTTTATACAGGAGTTAGACTTACAAGTGGAAATTTTTTTCTTAATTCAGGCCTTCATTTTAGCAAAGCAAAATCCAATTATATGCTATTGAACAAGAAAAATTATTATCATTTAAACACAAATCATATAATTGGTAAACAGCTTTCCTCTATAGAATATTTGGGGATTATCTTATGTGAAACTATGGACACGATTTTATCATTAAACTATAATAATATTATAAAGTCCATAAAAACACAAACAGAAAATTGGAATAAATTGTATTTAAAATTTGAAGACTGATTGCAATTAATAAAAATGCTACTACTCCCAGAAATAAACTATATAGCACAAGTTATTCCCATGATTCCCAATAAAAGTTTTTTAAAGGAGATAAATACCATTCTTCTAAATTTCATTTGGTTCCCAAAAAGGAATAGAATAGTCTCCTCACATCATATTAGACCTTGGGAATTGGGAAAATTAACTTTCCTGCTCTAGAGACCTATATTGAAGCATCTAGTTTCAAAATAGTCATACATTGGATAGATCCAAACTTTACTTTCTCCTGGAAGACTTTGCAAACTATCATCTATTTAAATCAAAGTAAAATGGCAAAAAATCTATTACTAAATGACCAAAATAATAAACTTTGGCATATACTATGTGTTAACTTCCAATAATACCCACTAATCTAAACTATATAAATTATATTTAAAACTTACTTAGAGGTTTCATTAATAGGGGGTGTCATAAAATACTGGGGACAACCCAAAACATGTATATTTGTGAAAAAGAAGGATATATGATAAGTAACTGTGGGAATAGAACATGTCATACTATGAGGAAATGGGACATGTTATAAAAATGTGAATGGCATGTTTAGAAATATAAGAAAATTAGAAATTTATGCTTGGACTGTAAAATGAAAATAAGAGTAAGGAAAAAAGAAAGATCAGAAAATGAACAAAGAGAAGACATTTCAGAAGTAGTAGAAATATATGAAAACTTAGATGTGGAAAAAATAATAATAAAGAGGACATAGACGTATCTGAAATAAGGGATCTACTTTACATGGTCAACTTTTCAGAACATCGACTTTCATATGGTCAAGACCATATGATCGACTTTTGAAAAGCTTACCACGTAAAATAAGCACATAAAAAACAACAAACACTTACCTTAAACTGTTAGCAGGGGATTCCATCCCTGCACCCCCCCATAATTTAAATATACCAACTCCAAGATCGCACTACAGTGTGGAAGAGAGAAATGTTCCCATTCTGCACTGTATGCAGATAGCAATTTCCCATGGTCGGCTTTTCAAAAGTCAATTGTATGGTCTCGGCCATATGAAAGTTGACTTTCTGAAGAGTTGACCATGTGAAGGGAACCCTAAATAAGTGATGAAAAACACATACACTGGGGAGTAGTAAAGGGAAAAATATTGGTAAAAGGCAAAAAGACAGGAAAAAGAAAACATAAAGGAATAAGTACAAAATAGCAAAGAAAGGAAATGGATGAAAAAAGGATGTAGATAGCTAATGATTCGGGTTGGTGTACTGGTTAATGTTTTTGACTCACAAATATAATGTACAGTTTTTAATTCTCTCCTTTGAAGTGAAAATTGGCTAGACTTAGAATGCCTGTTAAGAAAGCTAGCTTAGTAATTTGCTATGAACTTGTGAAATTATGAATCTAAGGAAAAGAGAAAATTAAAATTTTAGAGTGCTATCAGTAAATTTAAATAGTATTAAGAATACAGTAAGAAGAGTGGGGATTTTGGAGTAGTGGAGTACATGTACTGTAGCTGCAATTATATTAGAAGACAATACTTTTAACAAATGAAGAAAGATTGCAAATAAAGAAACTATGGAGAAGAAAGATAATCTGGAATTTGGAAAATGAGAAATATTCTGGAATAGCCTTATTCTGTTGAAATACAATAAATATATTAGATGTAACTTTAGAAAAAAAATGGGAAGATTAACTATTGTATAATTAAAATAGAGAGAACAATATTGAATTGTAACATTATATGCTTATGCTAATTGTAAAGAAAGAGACATCATATTCCTTCAGATTTTAGACTGTAGTGATAAATATGAATATTATAACAACGGCAAACTTTAATTGTGATTTACAAGGCAAATGTAAAAAGAAAGGAAATGATATAAGAAAAATGTTAGAAGTTACAAGATGTGGTAATTTAAGACTTTGGGACAAAAATTCATGGACTCAAAAAAGTGGTATGTATAGAACTAAAACATATTATTTTATAGTATCAGAAGGTTTAGTTACAGCAGAAGGAGGTAGTTGAAAAAGGATTTTCTGATCATTTTGCAATAAGGCTAAAGACAAAAGAAAACAAGGAATATATAAAAACAGGTACAGGAATAAAAAGGATAAATGTGAAAGCATGGAATGAAAAAGGAAAGAGATTAGTAATACAGTTTTAGAAAACTCATATTAATATGAGAACATTTTATAAAATAAATGGTCTGAATTGTAGATGATATTTAAGGAAAATATAATGTTTTTTACAGTGGTAATATGGTGTGAGAAAAAATAGAGAAAAAATATAAAACGACATATGATGATGCATTGTAAGATTTAGAACATAATGCTGCAATGTATTTGGACAAAGAAAAAGAATTGTATGAAAGAAATCAATAAAAAATACAAGAACTTTTATAGAAGCAAAGTTATATTTTACAAATTAAAAGAAAATAATTCCTGAGTTACTTAAGCAGATTAATAAAGGAAGATGGTAGTGTGATGAGTGACATAAAATGTAAAA
Organism: Protopterus annectens; assembly: GCF_019279795.1. Lineage (NCBI taxonomy): Eukaryota > Metazoa > Chordata > Ceratodontiformes > Protopteridae > Protopterus > Protopterus annectens. Next base: position 1,532,078,265 of record NC_056726.1, read on the forward strand.
TAAGGAATAGAAAGATATCAGGAAAATATTATGAATAGTGTAGTACAATATTAACAAATAATGTTTAAAGAAAATGAAAGTAGTGGAAAAAGACAGGGAAAGTAAAAAAAAGTTAACAGAAAAAGATAATAAAGATTTGGAAAAGGAGATTTCTTTAAATGAACTAGATAAAGTATTAGGACAAGTAAACATAGATTCAGCTACAGGACCATATGGAATTGGGTATAAATGTATAAAAATGTAAGGGATTGGCAAAAAAAAAAAGTTTTTTTTAAAGATTTTGAATCAATGAATAGTTAAATAAAGGTTTTATGTATAAATAATTATGTAGTGGAATATTTAAATTCATATGGAAGAAGGAAGATAGAAGACAATTAAAAACCTGGAGGCCGATAATATTGAAATAATGATGATAAAATATTTATGAAAATAATACAAAAGAGATTTGAAACTAAAATAGAAAATATTATGGAAGATATATATATATATATATATATATATATATATATATATATATATATATATGCATTAATGGGGAAGGGTTGTCAAGAATTATTAATGGTAGCTAAAGAAACTATGGATGATATTATGAGTAGAAAAGAAAAAGAAGTGAAAATCATGATAGGAGACCTTAATAAGGCAGTTGATACAACCACACATGAAATCTTATGGGTAATAATGAAAGAATATAAGTTTGAAAGTTAGGAAATTATGTTTGTCGGTGTACAGTTATAATAAAATGCAAACATTTGTATATATCTGGTTAAGCAGAGATGCACATATGCAGAATGGTGTAAGACAGGGATATCCAATGAGTTGTATTCTCTTTGCATTAGTTATGAATGTGATAGTATATGAAATAAATCACAAAATGAAGGTGGTGGATATATAACCCCTGAAGTGTTAAGAATTCCAGTTCTGTTAACATATGCATATGACATTATAAAAATTGAAAAAAAATCAGATAAAAGAAACAATTTGCACAAATGAGTGTCTAGAGGTAATAGAGATTAATTTAAATAAAGTGAAAAGTAAAGGTTTTGGTGATGTAGTAAAAATAGGGGGGTATATATTTTACAATAAATTACATTTCTGTGTTATGTATAACATTTGTGAATAAAGATGTAAGTAGAACTGAATGTGAAAATGACAGCAGAAATAAAACAAACCTGTCTTTTCTGAATAACATATAAATTATCATCCAGAAAAAATGTGTATTTGTTAAATTCAATACTGATGGGGAAAATAGCATACTTAGCAATTGTATCTATGTTGCCAAACGTGTTTGAAAAGGAATTGTTGCAGATTATTTCATTTATATTGGAGTTCTAGATTAAACCCAGTAAAAAGAGATTTTTTTGTATTTAAATATAGAGGAAGTAGGTTTAGGGTTATATTAACCCAGTGGTGTAAGCTGCTTGATTACATTTTTACATAGTGTTAAAGTGGATACATGAAAAAGATGAGAGATTATAATAAAACTGTATAAATATAAGTATATAAAGTGGAAGGAGGTTTAGGGTTACTTAACCCAGTGGTGAATATGCTGATTCATTACATTTGTATGAAGTATTAAAGTGGATAAATGAAAAAGATGAGAGATTAATAGCAAAATTGTACAAATGTAGATGTGATAAATTTTGGGGTATGGTAAAAAGAGTAAAAGTATAAGAATGTAATGAGTATTATGTAAAACCATGGGAAGACCTAGCAGATGAAAAAATTAAAACTACAAAAATAAGAAGCAAATAGTGTAATAAAACAGTAGAATGCCAAGATTTTTTTGTGGAGACTAGTAATAAAAAAAATGCCAGTAAAAAATATGCCATATAAAAAGAAAAGCGACAGAATATGTTTACATTGTCAAGAAGAAGAATCTACTGAACATGTGTTTTTGAAAGGTAAAAAGAGTAAAAAAGTTATACAGAAACAATGCAAAGATTTTATAAAGATATGAAAGAAGTAGATAAAATAAACATATATATTATTAAATAAAGATATAAGAGCAGAAGTAAATAATGCATTAAAATAATAGATATTTATGTTATATAGGTTACATGGAATGACAGAATAAATAAAATTATGTTTAATAATAAATAGATTTTAACAACAATATTAAGTAAAATCAGAATATGTGTAAATAGATTTGTATATCTTTATATTTGTACATTTGTAAATATTTGCAAATATGTAAATAGGTTTTAAATAAGAGTTATTTTTGTATATAAATAAAGGACCCTTACTCTTTGCAATATGTGATGTGGGTTCTTTTACACACATCTGAGATACCATCAACTCAAGCAGATAGTAACTTGGTTTAATATCTCATCTATAGGACAGCATACTCAGGAGTTCAACACCTCCTACTACTGCACTGCAGTCTCAGCAGTTTGCAAAATGAATCCAGTCACCTGGAGTGGGAATAGAACCAATAGCTTTCTGATTTTCCAGTGCTGTTGATAAGGGTGCTACCTGTTAAGCCAATCATACTGCATATTTATCATTTACTTGAAATGTTTTCATATTATGGCATTACATTTTAAATGAATGATACAGATAATGATTCAGTGACTGATCATAACCAACCTGTTACATGTTTGAGGAATGGGTTCAAGAACTGTAATTTGGGATCAGTAAAGCTCACAATGTAAATCTTGAAATCCATTTCAAAAACACATAACTAGTTGGCTATGATCAGATAAATCTAGTCATAATTCTTTGTACTAGATGGAGCTTTAGCTGTTTTGATGTACTATTGGTTGCAGAAAGATGAAAAGATTGTAGGACTGTGAAGTGTATTTCAGTTCTGAAATCTATAAGGCACTTAGTGCTGTAGCACAATTAGTGGTAAAACACAAAGTGTACCTCTTACTATCTAACAGCTTTAAAAGCTGTTAGACATTTCAGTCTGTGGCATCTGTTGTATGTGTTGCAGTGAGGAGTACATTACAGCTTTCAAAGCTGTCATGCATTTCTTGTGCTGATCTGTGGCTGCTGAGTGTGCTGCAGTACAAGACTGGATATAACTGCTCTGGCATGAGAAAAGTATACGACAAATGTATCTTTTATCAGTTTTGAAGTTTAACCAGCATACTCCAAGTACTACAGAACTATACATGTTGAAAATAATGAATTGTTTAAGCTTTTGTTAAATACATAGACTGCAAACCCAATTTTCTTGAAACGTATTGGTATCTGGAGTACAAAAAGATGTGTGATATTGCAAGGAGTCCTCAGGGGGTATGAAACAGTGGAATGGGAAGTTAAAACGTTAGATATCAACATACTCAATGGACTTGTTACCCTAAGTTGACCAGAGCCATGATGGTCTATTACTGGTTGAAGAAAGATATAGATAATCAAAGATGATACAATTGAGCTTGAAACAAAAACAAAGCAAAAGTATGCAGGTTATGTAAAGGAAGGAAAAGTGTTGGAAGACATACTAGGATGACTCTGAAGTAGAAACTGAGTCTTTAAAATATATACTGATGGTGTGAAAGCCTATAGCCAGTTAGCAGCTTAAAAATCAATTCATGGAAATTATTACAACAAGATGTTGCTGTATGTGGGATATATGAATCTCAACATATATGTCCAGGAAGACAGGAATGCATCTTAGATAACTTAAGAAACTTTCCTAAGCACTGCTTAAATGGAGGATACAGTCAGATAGGAGTTGGGATGAAGTGTCAGATAAAGAATGTGGGTGGGGGGTGAAGGGTTTGATTGAGACACAGTGTAAGAAAAAGAGAGAGACAGAATACAACACTGCATTTTGCATATTCTAGGTTCATAGGTTCATAGGTTCATACTAGGCTATCTGTCCTAGGGCATTTATAAGCCTAGCCAGAGTGTGTTTGAATTTCGCCACCCATTTTAAATTAATTTTGCTATGCCCTTTTTTGAGGTTAGTATACTGTGCCTCTGTCTAACAGTGACACAGAAGTGATACCCGGGGTAAACCTACGATCTCCCATCCACTCATCAAGATTCCTCAATGAGGGACTCTGCCTAACCTGAACTGGGATTTTATTCCAGAGTGAAGGGAGCCTCTGGGTTATGAATCTGTCCCTCCAGCATGTCCTATTTATTTCAGTGCTGAGGTTCAAGTCTCTCGAGCACGTAGCTTGATGGGATTTGGATTTTCTGAGGTGCAGCATGTCCATTAATTCCGGGTTGGACATGGCTTTATACGTCAGGCACAGATCACCTCTGTGCAGGTGGCATGCCACTGAGTAGAGCTGGAGTTTCTTTAAGCGGGCAGCATATGGCATCTGTTTGAGCCCTTTGATCCTCTTGGTGAGGTACTTTTGGGGTCTTTCCAGTTGCTGTAGGTGTCTGGTAAGGTACATCCCAAAAGGGGCATTGTACTCAATTATGGGCCTGATGAGGGATGAGTAAAGAGGCACAATGACCTCCCCTGATCTAGATGTGAATCCCTTCATGATTAGGTGGGCTATATAAAATGTTTTTCTAACCACTTTGGCCATGTGGTTGTCAAATGAGAGATTGCTATCAACTTGGGTCCCCAGGTCCCTAATTACTTCTTCTGTACTTTAATGGATTACCACCTATGCAGTAATTTGTGGGCACTTTGTTTTTGCCAAAGGGAATGACTATACACTTTTGGCGTTTAGCTTGAGGCCATGGCTCTGGCACCAGTTGTCTGTTTCTATGAGTCCCTTTTGGAGGATGCTTGTGTCGGCTGGAGAGTCGATTATGGTGCCCAGTTTGCAGTCATCTACGAACTTGGTCAGCCACAGTCCTTCCGTGTTGGCCTGTACCTCCGAGAAATATATACCGAACAAGAGAGGTCCCAGGACTGAGCCTTGTGGGATGCCACTTGTAACTGGTTTGGAGTCTGACATGGCTCCAGCAATTCTAACCATGTGGGTTCTGTCCTTGAGCCAGTTTGCAACCCATCTAGTGACATAGGGGTTTATATTTAAGCTGGTGAGCTTATCTATAATGCCCGAGTGGGGTATTGTATTGAAGGCTTTTGCGAGGTCCAGGTAGGCTGTGTGGACCACCTTCCCCTCGTCAATGGCCTTGGTGACTCTTTCAAAGAAATCAACCAGGTTTAAGAGGCAGGATCTGCCCTTAACAAAGCTGAACTGGGTAGGATCCAGTGTCTGTAGGTCCCCAATATCTTTATTTATGAGGTCCATGATGATCCTTTCCATAGCTTTGCAGACCAAGCTAGTCAGGCTTATAGGGTGATAATTTCCAGGATCTGTTGAGGCACCACCTTTGTGGAGAGGGACCACTGTTGCTGTACGCCACTCTTTGGGTACACATCCTGTAGTAAGGCTGAGACTGAACAGTAGTTTTATGTTTGGGTTTAGCTCTTCTTGGAGTTCATGTAGGACGCAGCCCAGGACACCGTCTGGTCCCATTGATGCTGTGTTTTTTGCTTTGGAGAGGGCGGCTCTTACCTGAGCATCTGAGATGTCAGGGGGGCAGCACTCTGCTGGGATAGATATTTGCCCTTTTGGTGGGGAGGGGGGGGGAGAAGTTTGCGCTGAACCTGTCAGCTAGGATGTTGGCAGTGTCTGTGGGTTCGGTGTATTTTTTGTCATTTTGGACTAATTCTGAGCATATCTGGGAATTCCCACCCAGGTTACTAACATAACTAAAGAAAGCCTTGTGATTATCCTTAGTGCCCTGTGCAATTTTTCTCTCGAAGCTGGCCTTAGACGATTTTATGAGTGCCCATAGTTTTTTGCTAATACTGATCAGAGATGCCTTCCCTTTTTGGGATTTTGCTCTATCATGTAGTAGCTTCCTCCTTCTATTGTATAGTTTGTTTATGGCTGGGGTCCACCAGACAGGACGTCTGCCTTTGAAGGATTGGGTCTTGGTTTTATTTGGGATTGCATGATCCATGCATTCCTGAAGGTGTTCATAGAATGCATTTATAAAGGATTCTGCAGTCTGGGCCATATTTTCCACAGGCCTGGGGGCTTTGAAGGATTCCACCTCAGTTTTGAGGTTTTCTAAATTGATTAACAAGGTATGTATCAATTTTATTTTAAAAGAAACTGATGCAATGCAAGGAGACATGAAAGAAATATTAATGGAGGCATACCTTATCAAAAATAATTCTTCATTGAGAAAGTGGTGAATCATTAGAAAGGCCTTAATTTGCAGCTAAGTAATCTTATTACTGCGACAAAAGAAGTGGGCAGATTGAAACAATAAATAAGAAACTAACTCCATTACTGCTGATCATTTTCAAGAAAATGCCCTCAGTACTGACTGTATTTGGTTGTTCCACTCCATGTGTACAAAATGTTCATTAATACAAAATTGATTGACTTAATCTCAAGAAACATTCATGGGATTTCTAGTATCTTGAGTTGTAAGATTGTACAGACTCAACTGGACATTTATCTAAGACTCATCCATAAGATGCCTGGATTCCAAGACAATTTATGGACATGGCAAGGCACTGCATTAGCCTGCTGAAAAATTGATTTTAGTGATGTCAAGAAATGACTTGTTGTGTGATCTATACAAATGAAGAAATGTTCAAGCATTCTCCGCATGCTAATGTCACTTTGAATGATTCAGTAAAGTTTGAGAGGTTGCCTTCTCCAAACCTCAGTGCCGAAGAAGATCTCCCATTTGTAAAAGTGATAATTATTAGTGGTTAGAACTTCCTCCATTTCCCCTTTCCTTACCAGTTTGTCTCCTCCTGAGGCATTCCCCAATCCCATATATACATGTCTTAACTAGCACTGGCTTAGTGCTGCTGTACTGAGTGAGGTGTATCATGCTGGAATATTTTCAGCACTGCAAGATATACAGGTACTGCTGCAGTGTGTAATGCTTAAGTGTGTAGAGAAATGTAGCCGATATCAACCATATCTTTTATACTGATCTTGGGTAATTCTGCAAACACATCACCACAGCTGAATATGGTCTTCCTCTACATACCAATCCTCTGTCCACAATAAGCACTCATTTGAACTCCTCTGTCCTGTCTCTATGTTGCCATGTTCATTTGCTGTCAGATGGACATCAGAGTCTGTTGCTGTATATTGTGCATACATAATAAGGTACTTGTGTATTGCATGAAATGGAATTATTTAGCATTGGAGTAGTGGAACATATTGGGCAGTAATCCTTACTGAAGCTAAAAAGTCAGAACAGAAGGACTTTGACTCACACAACACCATCTGAAGTTTCTTGCCTACGCTGTGATCTTGACTCTCCACCCACCAAGCTCACCTCTTCATGTTGACAGGCGGAGTGTAAAAATATAAGCTGGTTGAGGAAGCTCTGCTTCAGTATCCCAAAGCTTTTAGAATCTAGCATCTTAATTTCAACTCCTAACTTCAAAGCCAGTGGGACAGCTGTGTCTTGATTTGTAATGAGGAAAAAAATCATTGTGATTGTCATTGTCAAAAGTCATTTTTAATACCTTATTTAGGAGAAACCTTTCATCTTTCACTTCCAGTCACATTACTTAACAGAGCCAAATGTTTACCTTCATCTGTTACTTTCAATGGGAGAAATAGAGTTAGATTTAAGTGTTGGGGAGTATAGCAGAGAGGTGGTGTGTCTGTGTGTATGTATGTGTGTGTGTGTATCTCTCTCTCTATATATATATATATATATATATATATATATATATATATATATATATATACATACATACATACATTAGATATAGATATATCATCTATGTGTGTGTATAAATATAAATATATATATATATATATATATATATATATATATATATATATATATATATATTTAGGTGAATGGGTGGGTGTACCCATGACTGTGAGTGTGTGGGGGTGCACTCCATGGTGAGTGTCTCTGTGTATGGGTGTCTGCCTGTGCGTATGTGTTTGTGAAAGTGCTACTGCCTCTAAAAATTCCTAGATTAATCAGCAGAGTCAGTCACTATCTTCCAGGGACTGTTCAATATTATTGTAAATCACATTCAAAGTTAATAGACCAGTTGAGGGGTAAAGTTCTTTTTGTGTCTGGAGAGCAGGGGGTATGCCTGCTCTGATGCAATGCATCAGCCGCCAGAGGTGATTACCACAGCAACATGTTTACACCTTCTGCTTGCAGTAATCACCATTCACCAAGCAATTCAGAGATATGCAAATTAGCCAGTATGAGGTATTTTCCTTATTGTGGCTTATGTGTCTCTGAATCCCCTTTTCATGTGATCAGATTAAAGGACTTTGCCCTCCTGCCCAACCTTACTAAATGCTGCTCAATTCTCGGAACCTAAAAAAAAGACTTCACTCTCACAGACAATACCTACTCTGCAGTGTACCGACATATATGCTTCATCACAGAGATGTGGCTCAAGACCATTTAGACACTTCATCAGTGCAGGGTTTCAATATCTTCCAAGCATTTAGACCCACCTCAGTAAATTAAGGCATTAAAGGTGGTGGTGTCTCTATATCTGTAAAACAAAATGTTACTTTCATGCTCATGATACAAGATAAAAACCTGGAACTAAATCACATCCAGTGTACCATAAAAAATACTATTCCATCATAGTTAATTATAGGAACCTCTCTATGTCCACATTTGACCCATATCTCCTACCTCACTTGTCTGGTGATCCTATACATTAGGTCAAACACCATTGTCCTAGGAGCATAGGATCATAGGAGGTTGCTAGGCTAATGGCCCCAGGGCTTTTACAAGCGTAGCCAAGTTCAACCATCTGGTTCAAGCAGACACTAAATCAGCACATATTGCCCCTGTTGAAGAGGGACACATGTGGAAGTCCTGGGGTGGATTTCTGGTTACCCATCCAATCATCCAAATTATGCTTAAATAGGGCCAATGAAGGACTTTGTTTAACATGAATAGGAAGCTTGTTCCAAAGGTGGGGCAACCTCTGTGAGACAGCAAGTTCTGTTGATGTCACACACCAGGTCATTGTCCTTTGAGCGAGTGACCCAGATGCCATTTGACTTGTGAATATGCAGCATTTCCATTAAAGCTGGGCCACAGATTGCTCTATATGCAAAGCACAGGTTGTCTCTGAGCAGCCTTTATGACACAGAGTAAAGAGACAGTGATTTCAGTCTGCCCACATAAAACAGATCTTGAAGACCCTGGATTTTCTTTGGATGGAACCTTTGTGGTCTCGCCAATTGCAGCAGATGTTTGGCAAGGAACATACCAAAGAGAGATCTGTACTTAATTATTGGCCTAATGAGGGAAGAGTACAAGGGGGGTTATAACCTCTTTTTTTCTGGAGGCAATGCTCTTACTTATGAGATGAGCAATATAAAATGCCCTTCTTACCACCATGGAGAAATGGTTATCGAAGTAAATTTGTTGTTGACCTGTGTGCCCAGATCTCGCACCACTGACTGTGTGGTTAGGGTATTGCTATTGAAGTGGTAGTTTGGAGGAACATCACCTTTGCTGAAGGGGATGATAATGCATTTTTATGCATAAAGTTTAAGACCATAAATTTGGCACCAGTCATTTGTCTGCATAAGACCTTCTTGCAGGATGAGGATATCGCTAGAGGTTTCAATGATCACTCCCAGTTTGCAGTCATTAGTAAACTTTGTCAGCAACAGTCCTTTAGGTTTAGCCTGTACTTCAGCAAAGTAGATTCCAAACAGTAGGGGTCCCAGAACCAATTCCTTTGTAACACCACTGGTTATGGGTCTGCTGGAGGAGGTGGAGTCCCCTATTTTGACCACATGAGTTTTATCAGTGAGCCAGTTTGCAACCCACCTGAGTTATTCTTCAAAAACAGAATGTTTAAGATATGGAAAACAAACTGTCAGCAGACCAGCTTGAGAGAAAATACTTTTTATTTTGGCAAATTCTCAAACTGCTAATGCAGGCAGAAAAGACACTATAAAGACTGGGACTTTTTCTTTTGTATGAGAGACTTTGATTATTTTAAGCTAAAATATGTTTTGATGTATATACCTGTCAGCTGGGATGTTAGCAGTGTCTGTGGGTTCGTGTATTTTTGTCATTTTTGGACTAATTCTGAGCATATCTGGGAATTCCCACCCAGGTTACTAACATAACTAAAGAAAGCCTTGTGATTATCCTTAGTGCCCTGTGCAATTTTTCTCTCAAGCTGGCCTTACACGATTTTATGAGTGCCCATAGTTTTTTGCTAATACTGATCAGAGATGCCTTCCTTTTTGGGATTTTGCTCTATCATGTAGTAGCTTCCTCCTTCTATTGTATAGTTTGTTTATGGCTGGGGTCCACCAGACAGGACGTCTGCCTTTGAAGGATTGGGTCTTGGTTTTATTTGGGATTGCATGATCCATGCATTCCTGAAGGTGTTCATAGAATGCATTTATAAAGGATTCTGCAGTCTGGGCCATATTTTCCACAGGCCCGGGGGCTTTGAAGGATTCCACCTCAGTTTTGAGGTTTTCTAAATTGATTAACAAGGTATGTATCAATTTTATTTTAAAAGAAACTGATGCAATGCAAGGAGACATGAAAGAAATATTAATGGAGGCATACCTTATCAAAAATAATTCTTCATTGAGAAAGTGGTGAATCATTAGAAAGGCCTTAATTTGCAGCTAAGTAATCTTATACTGCGACAAAAGAAGTGGGCAGATTGAAACAATAAATAAGAAACTAACTCCATTACTGCTGATCATTTTCAAGAAAATGCCCTCAGTACTGACTGTATTTGGTTGTTCCACTCCATGTGTACAAAATGTTCATTAATACAAAATTGATTGACTTAATCTCAAGAAACATTCATGGGATTTCTAGTATCTTGAGTTGTAAGATTGTACAGACTCAACTGGACATTTATCTAAGACTCATCCATAAGATGCCTGGATTCCAAGACAATTTATGGACATGGCAAGGCACTGCATTAGCCTGCTGAAAATTTGATTTTAGTGATGTCAAGAAATGACTTGTTGTGTGATCTATACAAATGAAGAAATGTTCAAGCATTCTCCGCATGCTAATGTCACTTTGAATGATTCAGTAAAGTTTGAGAGGTTGCCTTCTCCAAACCTCAGTGCCGAAGAAGATCTCCCATTTGTAAAAGTGATACTTATTAGTGGTTAGAGCTTCCTCCATTTCCCCTTTCCTTACCAGTTTGTCTCCTCCTGAGGCATTCCCCAATCCCATATATACATGTCTTAACTAGCACTGGTTTAGTGCTGCTGTACTGAGTGAGGTGTATCATGCTGGAATATTTTCAGCACTGCAAGATATACAGGTACTGCTGCAGTGTGTAATGCTTAAGTGTGTAGAGAAATGTAGCCGATATCAACCATATCTTTTATACTGATCTTGGGTAATTCTGCAAACACATCACCACAGCTGAATATGGTCTTCCTCTACATACCAATCCTCTGTCCGCAATAAGCACTCATTTGAACTTTTCTGTCCTGTCTCTATGTTGCCATGTTCATTTGCTGTCGGATGGACATCGGAGTCTGTTGCTGTATATTGTGCATACATAATAAGGTACTTGTGTATTGCATGAAATGGAATTATTTAGCATTGGAGTAGTGGAACATATTGGGCAGTAATCCTTACTGAAGCTAAGAAGTCAGAACAGAAGGACTTTGACTCACACAACACCATCTGAAGTTTCTTGCCTACGCTGTGATCTTGACTCTCCACCCACCAAGCTCACCTCTTCATGTTGACAGGGGGAGTGTAAAAATATAAGCTGGTTGAGGAAGCTCTGCTTCAGTATCCCAAAGCTTTTAGAATCTAGCATCTTAATTTCAACTCCTAACTTCAAAGCCAGTGGGACAGCTGTGTCTTGATTTGTAATGAGGAAAAAAATCATTGTGATTGTCATTGTCAAAAGTCATTTTTAATACCTTATTTAGGAGAAACCTTTCATCTTTCACTTCCAGTCACATTACTTAACAGAGCCAAATGTTTACCTTTATCTGTTACTTTCAATGGGAGAAATAGAGTTAGATTTAAGTGTTGGAGAGTATAGCAGAGAGGTTGTGTGTGTGTGTGTGTGTGTGTGTGTGCATCTCTCTCTCTCTCTCTCTATATATATATATATATATATATATATATATATATATATATACATACATACATACATTAGATATAGATATATCATCTATGTAACTCTATATATATATATATATATATATATATATATATATATAGGTGAATGGGTGGGTGTACCCATGACTGTGAGTGTGTGGGGGGGTTGCACTCCATGGTGAGTGTCTCTGTGTATGGGTATCTGCCTGTATGTATAATCTTGTCCTTCAGCATGATTCCCTATGTAACTACTATACTGATACCCCCTGAAAACTGATCCTGTAATTAGAGATGTGGGAACCTATGTTGATAATGAATTATGTTTTGATTACCACATATTCACCACAGCAAGGAAGTCCTTTTTCATTACACAGCTTATATTGAAGGGTATGGTATGCAGATCTGGGGACGTAATTGTTTCTCAGTTCTCAGTACTCACTAGGCCAACCATGCAGTATAATGACCCTTTCAGTATCTACCTGTCCAAATACTTGTCACATCTGGAATATTCCCTCACTAAAAAGATAAAAAAAAATCAAATACCTAATCATAAAAAACTACCTAGACCATCTCAAAACATTGTCTCTCTTCTCTGTATCTTGCTGGCAACTGAGAGGTAACCTCTGCCTTGCATACAGAGCTTCAACAGAGTTTGTTCTGTCAGTCCTATTACACATTCTGAAGTTTATTAGCATCAGAAACATCTGCTCAACAGACCCCAATCTCTTTTTCAGGATTAACAGAACATGCTAGTGGGACAGGTATATATTACAGGGAATACCACTTCTATGCAACCAGCTTCCCCTCCACATAAAACAGAGTACTTATTTTGCTCTCCTCAAATGTAACTTAAATGTAGAGATGGGTAGCCATAAATTCACTCCTGGTTTATGATCACTGACCCTCATAAATAGGGGAAACGTAACTATCCAACATATATTTGTAAGTCCCATCTTTGGAGATTCATTTTGCAGAATATAATGGCTAATGATTACCACGGGCATGCAGGGCTATGATTCTTCAGATCCTCTCAGATCAATAGCCTACTAAGCACATTTCAAGCGAGTACTAAATTAGCATTACACTTGCAGTAAAATTACTAATCTGTGGGCAGACTGCATGATATGGGTGGTTCTTCTTGACATTGAGTATCTTTTCCTTCTGTAAAATGCATGCTGATTGGATGACAGTATTGAAAGTATTTGTTAAGTGTTATGATTGGCCACTGTTGCTTAACTGGACAGAAAGTGTAGCTTGCTTTAAGATGACACCTGTGACATGAGATGATGGTAGTGCATCAAGGTAATATTTGGATAGTTGTGGAAGATGGGGCAAACTTATTTGATATAAGTCCTACAGTGATGGCACAGAGTAAACACTTCTTAGACAACAAAGGTACCCCTTATGTGCATTAGAGAAAGTATGCATTGTTTTGTATTCTTTTTATCCCCCTTGTCAGATAACTATTATCCTTCCTCGATCAATCATTCCCTTTATTCCATATAGGGTGAGCGCTAATTCCTAAGACCATTAAGTATGCAGCCTTAAGTTTTTATGTTTAGGCCTTAACCCTACCTTTTGGTTGGCTGACAAGGGTGCTTGTATCACTTTCAGGTGTAGTGTGCTCTCATGTAAGTACTCCCACCCACATGCTGATGAGGGCTGTCTTCATCAGCATGGTTAGCGAAGTCCACGTCTCCAATTATGACTGTTCCTTCTGCAGACCTTTGCCTGCATGTGTTGAAATCTGGGGTGAATTTGTGGTTATCCACCCATTTGTCCAGATTACATTTGAATAATACTACTAAAAATAATACTAATAATACTAAAAATGTACTTTGCTTTATGTGCTGAGGATGATGATTTTAAAGAAGTGCTATTCTCTGTGATACATATCTATTCCTCCAGCACATTCTATTTATTTTGCAAAAGAGATTTAAATATCTTGAGTGGATGTTTGTCCCTCCGTTGGACTTGCAAATGTGCAGTATGTCTGAAAGAATAGGGTCTGATGAAGCTCTGTACATGAGGCAGAGATCACCCCTCAGTAGCCTCTATGACACTGAGATGAAGGACAAGGCTTGGAGATGGTCTGCATAGTTTTTTATGATTTTGGTGCTTGATCTTCTTAGTAAGAAAGCATTGTAGGTGACTGAGTTGTGTCAAAAGCTGGTGGCATTATACTCAATGATCAGCCTGATGGGTGCAGACCACAGTGGAATGATTATATCCCTGGACCAGGACACCATACCCATAGCAATTAGCTGTGCAATGAAAAAAAATTTCTCACAATAATGGATACTTGGTGATTAAAGGACAGTTTATTGTTTACATCAGTTACCAGGTCATGATTGTGTAAAATTCAATAATAACTTCTCCTTCATCATGGCTATTAACTTACTAAAGCTACTTTGCACTGAGATTTTCAGGCTTGACCAGGTTCCTACTTTAAATCTCCTAATGTGTCAAGGTTGTTATTTTCTTCATTATAAAACAAATCAATGATACTGAAGGAAAACTGAAAAGAAAAACAGAATAGGTAGGAACAATGGAAGTTAAAGGAGAATAGGCAGAAGATGGTATAATGTGAGGAGACGGCCTTCACTACAAAGCTGTAGATAAATGAACGCTACTTACAAACTAAAAAGGCTTCTTACCTCTATATGATAGGGTAACTCACAAGACTGGCAACTCCACACTGGTTATTCTTATTACGTGACATATATATGTAGCCTCTGTTACCCCAAGAAGGGCCCCAACTGAAATAAATACACACAAATAATAAATACATGCATTCTTTGTTGTAATGGAAGCATTTCCAACATACTTTTTCTTCTATGGTACTTCTCTAGGCCTGAGTCATGTGTATTTCGAGTCAGTAAATTATGGCCAACAGAAAGGTTAGGCATTTCTGAATATACCTGTATTTACATATCTTTCTTAGTCAAGAACTGAATCTAATCCATAAGAGTTTACTCTTAAAACCTCATATTATTAACATTTTCTCAACAGCTCATATTTCACTCACCCATTGCAAAAAATCCATTTGGTTTCTGTTTACTGTAAATATAGATACCATGTCTGATTTGTACACTGTTTTGATAAATCTGATACTGTTTTAAGCTCATTCTGAAGTTATATACATGTGTGATTGTTATCTCAGATGTTGATCTCAAATGCTGATACTGTGCTTTTCTTACATCTGCCCTGCTGAACAACCTCAAATGGTCTAACTGATCATATGTCTAATTTCTGTGCTAACTTTAGATTGCATGCCATTGCATCTTCTGCATTGCAACTTATATATTTTTTTCTTCCTGGACCTCAAATGAGAAAAGCCTTTGCCTAGTTGAACTTTTTGTTTAACAAACAAAGTTCTGAAGATACTTTAATTTGCCAAAGTATGGAAACAAAAACATGTAAAACAAGGCATATGGAGTGCAGAGAATGCGGACAGAGTGTTTTAATAAAGGGATGAGAGTAAATAAGGAATCTGGCTGGTATTTTCATATTTCTATGAACCAAAGGAAGCTGCATGATATCCCGAGACTTTAGAATGTCAACAATCTCCTAGTTTATATACAGACATTACAACCAGAATAAAAAGATCATTGCATTGGATGAGTCATAGGTGAAGTCTAATCTGGAATACTGTCTTCAGATTTACATGCAATATTTCTGTAGCTTTAAAGATAAACACTGGCATTTCAGAAGGCAATGCAGGTCAGACAAGAATTCATCCAAATGTCATAATGACAGGGACAGTAAGGGAAACTGGAAATGAAAGCTGACATTGGAGCCTTCATCGTAGAGAGAGGGGGGAGTGTGGTTTATGCAACACTGGTTCTCACATATAAAGTGTCAGTACCAGATGCAGCATATGGACTGCAGTCCCATGCTTGATGTTACTCATCTATGGACGCATAGCCTTTGAGAAGGCTGCACCCTTCGGGGGAGGGGTGATGTGTATATAGGAGCAAGGAGGCATTACAGGCCCTGTTATCAATAAACAAAAACATTAGCCACTGGGGTAGGAAGTTAGGTGATCATTACAAAAAAAACCCAGATGGCTGTCTGGATGATAGTCTGCCATGATTGTCTGTTTGCGCAAAAAGGGAAAAAAATGAGCCTGGCTGAAAATGGGAAGGCCGATGTTTGGCAGGCGATGAAGGATAAACATATAATATAAAACAAATCAATAACTGGGGGTCATCGACAAATTCAAACTGAAGAAACAAGAATGAAGAGACTTTCAAAAGTCTCAGCAAACAAAAAGCTAACAACAGACTATCCTCTGGATTCATTAAATTCCATGCAGGAATAGTGCTGTTCCTGCATGGATCGGATCGTGCCTGTGTAGAACAGCAACATGCCTTGCATATTAATGAAGGCGCGCCGCTGTATTCTCCACATGGACACAATCCATGTAGCGGCACAGGGGGCATGTCCAAGCATTGCTCGCACAGTACACATGCCCCCCTGCACTCTAGAATTGCCGTATGGCAATCCCAAAGCAAGTAACAGTGTTATGATAACAGTGTCCGTGGACAAAATACAGTAAAAACACACAAAAGCACAGCCCCCCACAATGGTCCAGCATAGATAATGCCCAGAATGGTATGCCAGTGTACATGCTGGCATACCAAATAAGTAAGCATGTTCCTGAGAGGAAGAATTAAACCAATTCCCCCATGTATGAGGTAGTTGTCCAGATGTCCTGCCCTAACATACAAAAAGCAATGTGCATACCCCTACAGTAAATAAAAATAAAACACGTTTATTTTATTTTTTCCATCCCCAATAAAGTTTAAGCATAGCTGAATGGGTGTGCATGTTGAGCAGCTGTGTATAGCATAGCTGAAACATACAAAGGAGCTAAACAGAAACATACAGCCAAAGCAGTCAAAGTGAAATAGCATAGTGGTTAGTGTGTTCATCTAGCATGCAGTCATTCCCAGCTCGAGCACCAATACAGTCCAATCATTTTTATATGTGAAAACAGCAGTAAAAGTATCCTTTTTATAAATAGGTAGAGAATAATATATATTAGTTAACCAGGGTAGTGTAGCAGGTCCAAATGTGAGGTGTCAGTGTAGTACAGATGTGAACCTCTATATAAACATAATGCCCCATACAGTATAGACACAAAAGAATATAATGTAATGAAAGCACATAGGGGGATAGGATGTTAGGCAAGGGAGACATACATCTCATAAGATGTCATTAAGAAGAAATCAACCCCACAATCCTGATATTCCATAAAATGAAAGCTGAACAGTGCTAAACTATGCTCAGTTATGCTTAGCCTGAGGAAGCATTGTTTAAATTTGTGTGCTTAGCAATCAATAATCAGCGTAGCTAAGTAGATTTGCACACTGGTAAGCAGTGCTTAGCATCTACCCCTTTAAGCAATGCCTATCTGTGATAAGTGGTTTTGCTTGTCGCTTAGCTTAGCTCAGCATATTCATAACAGTCCAATCACAGTAAATTGTGGGTAATCAGCCCTATTTAAATATTGCAGGCTGGAATACAGCCCATAACCAGTTGTAGTTCATCACTGCAGGCACCATGGCTGGTGTTGGTGAAGGTGTGCACTTTTGCGCGCAGCGCTGGAGCATACAGGAGTTCAGGGTCATGGTTGGAATCCAAGTACAAAACCATGAAGGGTGACTGCTGCAGGACCAGTACCAGGACTCCCAATACAAACCAGAGGCCTGGGAATGTCTCGTATGTGACCTCACCAGTGTCAATGGCATCCTTCAGATTGGTGAGCAGGTCCGGCACCACTTTGTTGACTTGAAGCGTAGGAAAAGGGAGCTCTTGGACAGGTGGGTCCAAGATGTATGGGCGAGGAATGTCCCAGCTGTGTGTAAGTATCAGTATAAATAAGTATTTTCCAAAGTCCAGCCTGTGTATGTGATGGATAGGTATGCATAAATGTTTTTCTATCTCCTGTACAGCTGCAGATGAGAGGGCTGCGAACATGGACGCCCATGGCAGCAGGCTGCTAAGACTGTGCAGTGAGGCTGGTGAGTACAATGCTAGCTTGTAGTATTCATGGCAAATAAATAGAAAGGAGTAGAATGTCACCTGTCAGTATTTAAAAATGGGTATGGTTTGTACTGAATAAATGAGACATTACCACAGTAATAGTGATGTACAGGGTATACATCAATAAAAGTGTCAGTACCTGTCAATAAAATTCAAAACCCTGGACTGGTCATTTTTACTTTGGTATGTGGTGGTATGAATCGAAATGTATACAGTTTCTGCACAGCATCTATAGCTCTGAAAGCATTAAATAATAAAGTCTCATCTGACAAAGATTGTGGAGTTGTAAAACAGGAAATTATATGAAATGTTCCATGCACCAAGATCTGATACCTGAATAATAATGTTGTGTTAAGCAGTGTTTTTCAGACTGTGCTATATCAAAGTATGAATACACATTATAAGAACTATCTGCCATGCAAGGTCAGATTAAACAACCAAGGGAGTATTAGGTGGAAAACAGTCAAATAAGAGACAGCAGTTTTTCAATAGCTCATTCTGATGAAACACAAACTTTGTTATATTTTATGCACAAACAGGCACGGTTTAAATCCAGGGAGTGGTAGTAAGCTGTATGCATATTTTTACCCAGGAATGTGTGAATATGTGTAGAAACAGTCAGGTAATGTTAACAGAAATTTCCTCCACAGGTCTGCCAGGTAAGAAAAGGTATATATTAACTGTAAGAAGGCTGTAATTATACACTGTGTACAACACCCACTGTCCAAGCCCAAGGCTGCAAATGACAGCAAAATAAGTACATACACCAAGTAGTCTCCTCTAAGAATTGTCCGTCAAAGGTCACGCTGTCACAGCTAGTGATCACTGCCTCCCACACTCAGGGTGACTGATAAAAATCAAGGCAGAGTATGGTAGTAGAACATACACACACACACACACACACACACACACACACACACACACACACACACACACACACACACACACACACACAAAGTATGTGTGCACGTATGTAACCTTGACCATGTGAATATGGGTAGAAACAGTCAGGTAGTGTTAACAGAAGCTGCCTCCACAGGTATGCCAGGTAAGAAAAGGTATATCTTAGCTGTCAGAAGGCTGTAATTATACACTCTGTACAAACATACCACTGCCCAACCCAAGGCCATAGGTCGATGTAAAGTGAGGTAATATCTGGAGAGTAATGATTACAGCAAACCCATGCAAACCTGCTTACAACTGCTTAAAACTGCCTTAACCACCATGTCTCCATCAGCCACTGTTCTGCCCAGCAACAAAATAATCAGCACTGCCAAGACTTGAACCCAGGACCCAAAGCACCATACTCAGAGGAATTTACCAATACACCATCTGAGATGTAATACTGAATGGTGTTTTTCAAATATATCATTCAGTACAGGTTTGGAACAGTAGGGAACAAACAGTGGAATCAGTCATGTTTAGTATATATAAATATACACATATAGATGTGTATAGTGATATATATTAAAAAGTATATACATCAGATATGTGGAGCTATACATATAAAACAACTAGAATATATACATATATATTGTTATATAAACATATGTATTGTATAGATATCAAAAAAGTATATATACTATATATATCAATATAGATATATCTAAAAGAAAAAAAAAATATATATATGTGTGTGTGTGTGTGTGTGTGTGTGTGTGTGTGTGTATGGTGAAACATATATATGGCAACATAGATACATAATATATATAGTTCATGTAGTTATGTAACATGCAGTGCAGCCATACCTCAGAACCATACCTATCAATCTCTTAGAGCAGGACTAATGTACAAAGATTGTACTTCTTCTTCTTTCAGCTTTTTCCCAGTTAGGGGTCACCGCAGTGGACCACCTGTCTACTCATGATTGGCAGTGGAGTTTTTACAGTGTTGAGTTGCTAGCCTGGCACCCAACCATCCACAGAAGGCACACACAGGCACAAACTCATGCCTAGGGCCAATTTAGAGTGTCCAATCCACCTACAGCATGTCTTTGGGATGAAACCGGAGCACCTGGAGGAAACCCACACGACCACAGGAAGGACATGCAGACTCTGCACAGAAGGCACCCCAGCCAAGGATCGAACCAGAGAACATCTTGCTGTCAGGCAGCAATGCTAACCACTGCACCACTATGGCCACCCATACAAAGGCTGTACAAAGGGTGGGAAATGGGCCACATATAGGGACATAATCAGAATATTGCTGTCATAACTAAACAGTTGTACAGTAACAGTGTGTGTATCACCAGAACCTTCAGTAGGATACGAGGATGGCAACTGATGTCATTATTCACTGACACAAATCCTTGGATCATAACAGTGATTTCTCAGACAGTTACAAATAAACTGTGGAACAGAACCAAAGTATGGATCAGACACCTGGACATTCTGCAAACAGCCTGGCAGTGGAGAGGTATGCTCAGAACCGTTTAGTGCAATGAATCTGGAACAAGCCAGACAAAGTGGGGGGACAAAGGCATGACAATAGAGACGTATCCAAATTATGTGAGAAGCTGAGAAAGTTGATGTGCACTAGTAACACTGTTACTGCTAACATATATTGACAGAAATATCACAAGTCTTGGACTCAAGTGCTGCTTATTCTGTAGTGACCCCAATCCTCACATCATCCCACTGATGTGTCAGGAATACACAACAGTGATAAGGACCAGCCCAAAGCTATTGGTTACACAACTGTACAACCTGTGAATATATGGACATAACAGAAGACTAGGGAAACTGCACTGAGCTTCCAAGCACTGTCCACACTGCAAGCAGACTGACATAAACTATCCAAGTCCAACTCTGGGGCTCTACACATGCATTTGCAAAGATAACATGCACTACAGGGATATTAGTATCTACTGATGGCATTCCCCAGAGTCCCTCACCAGAGCAGCATGCAAAGTCAGATTGAAAGGGTCCATGACACTCACATTTACCCCTCACCTTAGACAACCCAAAGAACATATATATACTATACTTCTACACAGTCCTGACAGTCTGTTAACAATGGCCACAGATGCACAGACACAAACAAATAAGATCACAGGTGATGTACCCTACAGCTGTCTGAGTGCAAACTGGAGACATCCACCAAGGCTCGAGTACTAAAACTGGCAATAACATTTTACATGGAAAAGTAGTGTTAAAAAGTACTATTTTAATAGTAAAATGTGTGGTAAATTATTTTTGTCACCATGGTAGTGTAGCTGGTGTACAATGGAAGTGTGAGCATATATAACATGTGAAACCACCCATGTATACCAAGTGTCCCATACAATATAGTCACACCCCTTGCTACTGTAATGACAGCACATATAGACATGCTTTTTAAAGGAAATCATATGCTTTTGCCCAACAACAAAATAAACAGCCCTTGCAGGTCTTGAACCCAGGAACCTGAAAACAATAGTCACAGCTCTTAACCACTAAGCCATCTGAGCTGCAGGACTTTATGATGTTTCTTCACACATATCATACAGTAAAGTCAGTTTAGCATAGGGAATGAGCAATGTGGAATCAGTAATGATTCAAATGATACATATACATACACACATATATATATATATATATATATATATAAGAGATACATTATTTGTCAATAACTTGCAGCACTGCAGACCCCAGAACACCTCCGTAGAAGTCTGGACCAAGCCAGATGAAGTGTGGGGACAAGTCTATGGACATAGAAACACACTGGTAATGATACAAAGGCACCCATGCCACTGACATCTAATGCCCCCCTACACAGTACAACTAAAAAGTACACAGTACGCTGGTACAAAAATCAGGATAGGCCATACACAATGGCCAGACATACACCGAATTTTCAGCAATATAACTGAAATGACTGAAGTTAGTAAAATGAAAAACAACTAGCCAGTAATCCAATCAAACGTTTTAATGTGTTTTGTCTTCAAGTATTAAATTATAAAACATACTTCCCTTAAATACAAAAAGCAGTTAACATTTAATTATGTATTTAATTAAACAGCATCCAATTACACTCCTCAGTTAATCCTATAGGGGATAAAGTATCAAGTGTTACAATGTAAATTGATTCTTTACATAACAATGGTTCTGTTATAAGTGTTTTATCAACTTGAGAAACAGATCTTTCCCCAAAAGGTGTCTTGTAACCCACTACTGTCCCCATGGTGAAATGTATGAAAATTTACAGCTATAGACCTGTTGTCCTTCTAATTAGTAATATCTCTCACATGTTCTAACAGCCTAATATTAAAACATGTCTTACTATTCTGCACACCAGCCTCTTGATTGTACAGGGTCCACATGTTGTCCAGCCTTTGCACTCATATGTATGGCTCATACCCCACAACATGTGTGAGATTCCACAACATCACTGGGATGATAGCAGGAATGACAGCACGAAATAATGATAGATGATCAACCTCTTACTGCATAACATCTGGACAAAGCTTGGCATATAAGTGGAGGACAGAGGCCCAAACACAGGGCCATATTTGAAATATTGCTGGTATACACTGATAAAGTTGCTGGTGTTAGAGGGTTGGTTGCAACATATCTTTTCTGAGGGATATGAAGTCAGAAACACTAACGGATATTGCCATTTACTGATAGCAATTAGCAGAGTATGCCACCAATTTGCCAAGGACAACACCTGTCTGGGGAACAGACCAAACATAACAGGCAAACCTCTGGCCATTATGTGTATAGCCCTACAGTTGAGAGCTATGCAAACACATAACTTTGTCAGACTGAAATCCATGCAGAACTAGCATGTACACACAAACCCTGTAAAACTAGCAATATTCAAACCATAAAACAGCAATACTCCCATTCTGTCCCTAAGTCTGTAACCTTCTCCACCATTTAGTTGGCCTGTCTCCACAAGTCTTGTTGTAAACGTTATTCCCACCTGCTGTCTGTAACACTCTGTAGCTCACACACTTCCAGGATGTCCTCCTCACAGGCAAGGTAAAGGGACAACGCCCATATGAAGTACTCAATTATAGGAGTGTGTTGTCATGACATTGGCTATTAGAAGAACTACACAGCTGCTCTGCATGACTTTAGCAAGTGGGGAACACCAATTGGTGTACAGGCCATCACCTGTTCAAGAGTATTACCTACAAAAGGTAAGCTGCCACCTATTCAAACCATCTGTCTACCAGTAGTTGACAATGAACAAACAAAAAGAACTGAAGCAACTTTGTGATATAACCCACTGCACTGTAAAAAAAAGAAAGGTGTGTGAAACAAGTAAGCATGTAATTGAATGTAGTATGTCCAAAAAGCTCAAACTGGTACCCAACAAGCAAACTTTGACTTTTAAACTGCTATTAAACCAGCTTGTTTTTTAATTTTAAAACTGTGCTGATTTCCTTTTCTGTGGTACCTGCTCTGGTTTTGGTTGAATGTAGTATGTGTTTTCTAATAATGGGAAATAGGAGTTTTAAAGAATTATGTATCAACAAGACTTGCTGTAGTAATGTCTTGTTGAACAGCACATATGGCCATAGCATCTGGCTCTCTCTGCTGTGATATAGAACACAGCGCAGGACCCTGACTCATCCCAAGAAATGACAGCTCACATATGACAACCACTGGAGTGTCTGTCAAACACTACTGACTGTACCACTGCTAGACCAGCTACAGGGATATTGTACATATCCATATGTTACCTGTGTATATGAGTATGATACACGTTTGTTGTGTAAATCTAAGAGAACTATATAGAGCATGTGCATATTAAAGTACTGTTGCAGAAGTGTGTGTTGAACTGCATGTGATATAGTGAATTCATACCATTCAACTGTACAGTGTTCTGCTAGACAATAAGCACATTTGTGCCTTATATCTGTAGTCACATACAGATGCACTTGTGTTACATCAGCCAAACCATTGGCAAGTCTGTGAGCAATGACATTGTAACATAATAGCCTAGTTATGACTGTTGGACATCATCCTTAGTTATCACTGTGATGTCAAAGCCTACTGTGCAATCAACTTAATTATGTATGTTGCGGCTATATTAATGCAGTGTCAATACTGATGTGCCTTTGTCACCCATGTCTGTGTGCCATTGTCCAGACGTCTTGCTATAACAGGCTGAGAGGTATGACTGAGCAGCAAGACTGTAAATACAGTGTCCCATACTAACATAGAACAGAAATGTATACTGGGTATCACCTGGGCACATGTATGTATGTGTATGTTCAGCTGGAAGGCACAAAACAAATAACATGGGTTGCAAGCAGTCAGGTAAATTATTTATTTATTTTTATTATTTATTTAAATTTGTTGACCGGGAGTGTCCGACTGGACGTAGGTCCATTTTAAGTGGAGGCCCGTGGAGAAAAGCTCCACAGTAAAATAAACAGACAGTAGTTACATTGGATTACATAGTGATTAATAATTTAACATAGCAATTACTTACAACATATTTACAGATGAAGAACATAGTACATCAGTAGACAACTAGAATCTTTATCTGTGAAGTACATAACAGACATTAATAAATGTTACAATGAGAAGTTCCTGCTGTATAATAAGTACTAGGCTTATAAGCATCTGAGCTTGCTATAATCAAGGTAGTTAGTGGAGTGGAAAGAAAGATAGTGGTTGGATGGGGTGGATGATATTAGAGTGGGAGTTGCAAGGGCTTAGCCAGCATGTTTGTAGGTGCGCTTTTAGTAAAGTTTTGAAGTGGGTGCATGATGGTACAGAGGTAATTGTGGATGTGAAATAGGTTGTGCATGTTGTACATGTGTATAATATCAGTTTCAGTGCATACAACAGACATAAATGTATACAGCTACTGCTTATTTAATTGCCCTGGCACTGTTATGGGTACTAGAATAGGCATGATTATCAGGTTGTAACCAGAGAAGTGTCCAGCTGTGTCATGACCCTCTGTCCATGCCTACCACTAACAGCTATAGGAACACCTATATACAGTGGATATCAAAAGTGTACATACCCCAGCTGAAATGCCAGGTTTGTATGCTGTATGAAAATTAGACCACAGATAATCATTCCAAAATGTTTCCCACCTTGAATTGAAACATCCAGGGCCGGACAAACATTGTGAAGTACTACATCAAGTTTCCCAAAAGCATGTTGGAAAATGTGTCATGGTCTAATGCAACCAATGTTGAACCTTTGGCCCACAATTCCAAAAGGTATGTCTGGTTCAAAACAATTTGCATCACAAAAAGAACACCATCCCCTCGCTGAAGCATGGTGGTGGCAGTATCATGCTTTGCGGTTGCTTTTCTTAAGCTGGAACTGGGCCTATAGTTAAGGTAGAGTGAATTATGAACAGTTCCAAATAACAATCATTTTTGTCCTAAAACCTATAATCATCTGCTAGAAAGCTGAAGACGAAGAGGGATTTTACCTGTCAACATGACAATGACCTCAAGCATTTATCCCAATCAACAAAGGAATGGCATCACAAGATGTAAAGTACATTTTGGACATGTGCATGTTCATAGGTTCATAGGTTCATAGGAAGGTACTAGGCTATCGGCCCTGGGGCCTATACATGCCCAGCCAAAATGGTACCCTGGCTTTTGCCACCCAAGAAAATTATTTTCCTGTGCCACTGTCGAGCAGAGCCACAAAGGTGATCCCAGAGGCAACTTTCCTATTTCCCATCCAATCACCAAGATTTTTCTTGAAGAGTGCTAATGAGGAGCTTTGTTTGATATAGATAGATAGTTTATTCCAGAGTATGGGAAGTCTCTGGGACAGGAATCTATCCCTCCAGCACGTTCTGTTTATTGTGGTGACAAGGTTTAGGTCCCTAGAGCATGTAGCTCGGATGGATTGGGATTTTTTTTAAGTGGAGCATGTCCAACAGCTCTGGGTTTGACATAGCTTTGTATGTTAGGCAGGGATCACTTCTGAGGAGGCAATATGCGATGGAGTAAAGCTGGAGTTTTTTGAGATGGCCTGTGTAGGGCATCTGTTTGAGGCCAGTAATCCTCTTTGTGAGGTATTTCTGCGGCCTTTCCAGTAGTTGTAGATGTCTAATGAGGTACATACCAAAAGGGGCATTGTACTCTATAATGGGTCTAATGAGTGATGAGTAGAGGGGAACAATGACCTCTTTTTTCTGGATGAGAAACCTTTTGTGATGAGGTGTGCCACGTAGAATGATTTCCTGACTACTGTGGTGATGTGATTATCAAAGGAGAGACTACTGTCCACCTGTGTCCCAAGGTCTCTTAAAACACTTTTGGTGTTAAGTATACTACCGCCTATGCTGTAGTTCATGGGTACAGAGTTTTTATCAAAGGGGATGACAATGCACTTTTTGGCATTGAGCTTGAGGCCATGACTTTGACACCAGGCATCTGTGTCAGCGAGGCCCTTTTGTAGGATGTCCACATCATTAGAAGTTTCGATTATAGCTCCAAGTTTGCAGTCATCTGCGAACTTCGTTAGCCAAAGACCTTCTGTGTTAGCCTGTACTTCAGAGAACTGTTTGTCACTGGTCTGAAGTCGGATTTGGAGGGATCACAGCTTCTTACTGAGGCTGACCAGGGAGCTCCTCCACTCATGGGATTTTACTCTCTTTTGCAACAGTTTCTTCCTTCTGTTGTACAATTTGTTTATGGCAGGGGGCCACCAGATTGGCTTCCTTTTTTTGGAGGATAGCATCTTGGTTCTGTTTGGGATAGCATGATCCATGCACTCATGTAAGTGCTTATAAAGTGCAATTGTGTAGGATTCAGTAGTTGTAACTGTACTGTCCATCTGCATGGGTGTCATGAAGTTCACCACTTCTGTCTTAAGAAGCATGAAGTGGGCTTTGGAGAAATGTTTTACCATGGTTTCCTTAATGGGGGGTGGGGGCAGGATGTGGATATCTAGGGTAATTAGCTTATGGTCGGATCGGATCAGTAAGGCATTGACTTTAGGTGTGGACACCAGTTACTCATGTTGGTAATGACTAGATCTAGGATATTGTTGCCCCTGGTGGGGGTGTGGATAAGCTGATCAAGGGCATTGGAGTTTATGAATTCCAGAAAGCGTTGAGTGAAGGAGTTGGTGCATGAGTAGTTTTCACAATTAATGGTGGGATAGTTGAAATCGCCCATTATTAGGGTGTTTGGTTGAACCCTAATATTTTCCAGTACATCAAGAAAAGAGGAGTGGGAATCCTGGGGCATGGTTGGTGATCTGTAGCAAGCTACAATTTGGATTGCAGTTTTGCCCAGAGTTAGTTGCACTTGGATAACCTCGGCTGCATTATGCTGAGCAACTAGCATGGAGGGAGCAACTAGCATGGAGGTGTGGATATCCTTAATGAATATGGACATACCTCTGCCTTTGGTGTTCCGGTCCAGGTTACATGGCTGAAAAGTGTGGTATAAGTTATAGCCTGGTAGTGCAGGGGTGCTCTCTGGAGCCTAGAATCAGTTCTCAGTCATTGCACAGATATTGATGCTCTCCATTTTAAGGAGTGCCTCGAGTGAGTGAATTTTGAGATTTAGACATCTAGCATTGAGTAACATCACCCTCAGTTTTTGCTTGCCTGTTCCTGTTATGGTGGTGAATTTGTCATTTGAACCTTGCCTAAAAAAGGCGCTATAGGGGCGACAAAAACCTTAGCCAGTGTCCGGAATCCCAGGGGTGACAGGCCATCTCTGGCAAAGCATCATGGTCTGTCAACCATGTCATCACAGGCAGACAGATACTGGAATGGCACCAGAATCTTAGCCAATTGTTGAAGTCAATCATTTTGTCCTTGTACTGCAGCATCATTCTGGGTGATGGCAGAATGCTACTCAGGGCTAGGGTCATACCTGTCTGGGCTACAAGATCAGAGAGCTCTTCCATGTCTCTTTTCATGTAGTCCAGGGAGGGACGTCTCAGGTCATTCACACCAACATGGACAATGACAGAGTCATATTTGTACTTGTTGTGGAGTGACCTGAGTGCGTGGGTTATGTGGCAGATCTTGGCACCTGACAGGCAACTGACAGTAACCTTCTCCTTGTTTAGCCTGGTGAGTGTGACATCAGTGTGCCTGACTATAGAGTCACCTATGACTAGTGTGTTGGGTACGTTGTTTTTCCTTATTTGCTGTGGTTGAGTGGCACACTGAGTCTGCGGGCTATGTGTCATTTGGGTTGTGCTGGGGGTGGAGGTTGCTTGCATTTCTGCTTTGGAAGTCTCTGTTGCTTGAGCAGATTATTAGTGAGAGCCTCTGAGAATGTTTTTGTGTTTCTATGTGTGGATTTTGGTGGTGTAGATTAGTGAGACTATGTGATGAGTGTAGTGTGGTGCAAGTGTTTACCTTCTCCTCTTGACTGTCAAGTTCAGTCTTGATTGGAGAGAGCTTTACCTCCAGTTTGGCTAGATAAGTGCATCTCTCACAGGTTGTAGTGTTGGATGGTCGGAGGAGAGGGTTATCTGTGTACATGAGGCAATTTCTACATTGCCCCAAGATGCCCAGATTCATCAGATCAGATAGACAGGAGAGAACACTGGAAGCTGACCCTTGGACATGCCTGAATAAAAAAATATTTTCCTCTAGACAGGTGAGGAAAGTGAGTACAAGAGCTGTTTTTCTCTAAGCCAGTGAGGAAAGTAAGTACCAAAATTGTTTTCCTGTTGTTAATGAGGAAGGTTGAGTGCTCTAGTAATTAGTAGGTTATTTAGTGCTTACAAGTTCAGAACAAATGCTGATCATGAATAAGCAATTTCAAGTGCTAAAACTACAAATCTGTATCTGGACTAAACTAGTTACAGGAAAGGGGTGAAACAAGTGTAAATGCGGGATTTTACATCAGAAAGTTGAGAGAGATGGAAGAGCTGCCCAAATGGCCAATAACTACAATTTCTGGGCCAGAACCACTCCTTATGTGGTAGATAGGTTACTTAGTGCTTACCACTCCTGATGATAAGCTAGAAGGCTTCACTCCAACACAGAAACCTTGGGGTGGGGGGGCTCCGAATCTTACATACAGTCCTGGATTCAGCAAATCTGAATCTGAACTACACTAGTTACAGGAAAGGCAAGTTTTATATATCTATCTATCTATATATATATATATATATATATATATATATATATATATATATAGATAGATAGATATATACAGAAAAGTAACTAAAACTGCAGTAAAAACAATACAAATGCAGTGCAAGCTAGCACACTTGAGTATGTAGCAATGTTAGACCAAACAGTTTAAAAAATGCAATTAAATTAAAATGATTGAAAACAAGTGCAGAAGGAGTCTATTAGGTAGAATGGGGTAAAGAGATGGGACTGGGGGGAGTGTCCCAGATCAAATCTACAGTGGGGGCGGGCAACTGCAAAAGCCTCCAAATTTAAACAACAAGACAGGAATAGGGAGGTTGGGTATGGGAAAACCAACACCTTCAGCAGAGATCTGAAAAACTATATAGTGAAGCAAAAATAACAGTGCACATCTCTGAAGTCAGCCAGCAATGATATAAAATTAGTCAAACAACAATTACCAGTACACAAATCTGAAGTGGCAGAAAAATATACTCAGCTTTGTATATCTCCAGATAGTTTGAAGAGCACTCTGTCAGGACACAGGAAGGCACCAGCAATGCATGTCAGTGCCCAGACCTACATCCAAGAGAACGTCTGTGTATTGACCTCAATAGGGCTGTGCATAAGAGATGCCCTCACAAATTGACACATTTGTAGCACTGTGGCAAGGAAGGTGGACAACTATTGCCAAGTAAAGATGTGCCATGATGTTAGACTCCAACCCAAGATGAATGAATGCTGTAATCATCTCAACAGATGCTAACACAACATATCAATTTAAGGGTGTGCACACTCATTCATCTGGCTTATTGTATTGATTTTTACTTGGATATGTTTTCATAGAACAGATTGTTATGCTTTCAATTGAATTGTACAGGTTATAGGTCACATTAAAGGTGGGAATTCTTTTGAAATGAGTTATTGTGGTGTCATGTTTCAATTGCACAAATGCCAGGCATTGTAACAGGGGTGTGTACACTTTATATCCACTGTAGCTGTATGGACTCAGCATTACCTGACCTGTAAAACTGGCCATCACCTAGGTAGAGTAATCCCCTTTCGTGGACAGCAGCAATACACAAACCACATAATAGGTTGCTATATTGGCTGTACAGGGACACATAGGTGCAGGCAACAATTTGGAAGCAAGTCCACCTCTGTTTGAGCAAGCATGTAAGTTCATAGGTGACCCCCCCCCCCCGTAAGGCTAACTATGATTACAAATCAGACATATCCACATCACCAAGGCCAATCACAAGGGTATTTCCACATATGTTGTCAGTCTCAGAGGCAATGACACAATTCACCCTGCACTGGTGGTAAAGCACACCTCATATACACATGCCATGGCTACAGGTAACCTGCATCAGACAGGTTAGGTGAGAACATCACCGCCCTGTCCCCCCATTTGTATAGCGGGATATGCACATCAACCACACCCCTCCCCTCATCAATGGTGAGCATGTACACATTGCCTACTGATGGCAGCAACAGCAAGTGTCCATGGGGCCTCATAACAACCCTGTCTGCCTCCTACATGAACTCAGGCATGTGCTCACAGCTCAATTTCATATTATAGTCAAACTCAGCTTTGCCACCATCCATACCCCATCCACATGAAAGATGGCCATGGGAATAGAGGATTATGCAATTATCTGTCCATCATTGGGGGGAATATGACATATCAGGGCCAGGAGTGCAATGCAAGTTGATATTGTTGTGGTAGATTACAGGGTTATGGTGTAGTTGTGAGTGGTGGTGACTGATATCCACTGTTGATGTGCAATTTGATAACTGTATGAGGTCCTGTGACGTGTTCTCCTGTTTATGTCTTCCAGGTATAATGCAAAGGCCAAGATTGCCTGCCTTCACTGAGGCAGAAACAGCAATTCTCATTGAGGCTGTTACCCAACAGCATGCAATACTATTCATCAGAAGACCGCAAGATCTGAGGGAGAGGACCACTCTGTGGAACGCTCTTGTCCACAGTGTAAATGATGTCAGCCTGCATGGCTGAACATATGAGCAAGTCCAGCATCGTGCTACTGACCTCATATGCCATGTCCAGTGAAGGGCTACTGCTGCAGCAAGGGACAACCTAGCCACAGGTGGTGGCCCAGCCATCCAGGCACCACTGACACCCACCGAGGAGCTCCTCGCCAACCTTGGGTCACCCACCCAAAGCATCTCACAGGAAGCTGAAAAAAAAAGCATTGTGGAGGTGGGTTGCACCCACACAATGGATGAGAAGTGTGCAGGTAAGGCCCCACACAGTGCTAGAATACTGTTGCATATTTAGCTGTACTTGTATAGTATCTGCATGCATATGTCAGGTAAGATAGTAGGTGTTAATGGTGTTTAGTAATGCAAAGAAGTGCACATCTATGGTGATAGGCAGCATATTTTGTAGTATTGGGGGTTGTACTGTTAATGTGCAGAAATGCTGCTTCCACCCTGTACCAAGGCCACATGAGAGTCTGCTGACAGTACCTCTCTCCCACAACTATATAGGTCCCTCAGGTCTACATGTGGGACAGCAGCCTGTAGCTGGTGAGTAAGGAATTGTTTTGTTGTGGTTTGTCAATACCCTGTGCATGGCCATACTATTTGTCATGCACACAAATATCACACCTAGCCATAATGCATGATGTGCATGTTCACTTTTGTTGGTGTTAACTGCAGTGCATCACAGTGGTCACCATGGGGTCATATCTGAAGGGTATGTAACATTCCTTTAGCAAACCTCACAACCTGTCAGTGCAAGATGTCTGGACAGAGACCAACAAAATGGGGGAACAAATGGGCTACAGTAGGGACATGTATGAATTATTAATCTTATACAGTGGATACAACAGTGTACACACCCCTATTAAGATGCCAAGTGTTTCTGATATATATACAATGACAGATATTACATTCCATACCTTTTCCAACCTGTAATGTGGCCATAACATGAACAATTAACTTGTAAAACAAACAAATATGTTAGTCCACCAAATATGGGTTATACAAGCCTTACAATATGCTGGATGCATATGTGTGCACACCCTCAAAATAACATATTGTGGAGGCAGCTTGTGATGTACTGACAGTATTCACTCTCCTTGGGTACATACCTGCCATCAAGTACAGGGAGTCAGTGTAACACTGACTAATGTTCTGCTGTCCAAGCAGTATGTTCATGAAATAAGGGTCTGCTGTCCAAGCAGTATGTTCATGACATTTGCTCAGCTGCCTGCAACAGAAGCAGCCATGGCTTACACACATCTTACAAAACATCAAAGGGATCTTATATCTGAAAGGTATTAGTCAGGAGTAGGGTACAGCAACATTACCACGGCATTGCATATACCATGGAACACAGTGCAGACAGTCATCTACAGGTGGATTGAGTATGGGACAACAGTGCTGTTGAAAATAACCAGATGTCCTTCCAAAACAGATGACAAGACATGTTGAGAACTGGCCAGGGAGGCTGCCGTGAGACATGCAGCAACACTGATGGAGTTGCAGGAATCTCTGGCAAGTACTGCTCGTGTACTATATGTGGAAATAATTGCCTGGGTTCTGCATAAGTGTGACCTATGGGGTAGGGTAAGTAGATGGAGGCATTTACCCAAACCAAACACCATCAAACGCTGTGCATAGGTAACAAAACATAACATCAAGTCTCCCAAGGGCATGTGTTGCAATGTGTAATGGTGTCATGAGACCAAGGTTCAAACCTACAGACAGTATTCCTAAAGCTACGTGTGGTGCATGAGCAACACCTAACTTCACCTGAGGACCACCATCCACACATTGAAGCTTGATGGTGGCAGTGTCCAACTTTAGGGTTGCTGTTCATTAGCTGAAACTAGGACTGTAGACATGGTGGAGGGAATTTGGAACAGTTCCAAATAACACTTGTGTGTGGGCCAAAGCCATCAGGCATCTGCAATACTACTGATGATGGAGAGGGGTTCAGCTTTAGGGCTGCTGTTCATTAGCTGGAACTAGGCCTGTAGACATGGTGGAGGGAATTCTGAACAGTTTCAAATAACACTCAACGTGTGAGCCAAAGCCTTCAAGCATCTGCAATACAGCTGAGGATGGAGAGGGCTTTCAGCTTCCAACTTGACAATGAACTGAAGCATACATCCAAAACTAGCTAAGAATGGCTCTATCTGAACACAATCAAGGTTATGAATTGGGCCAGACAAAGCCCAGACTCAACACCAATAGTAACCCCCAGTGTGACCTCCAAGGGCTGTGCACATGAGCTGGCCTTGCAATCTGACACAGTTGGGGGACCTTTATAGGGAAGACTGTCCAAATAATGCCAAGCCAAGATGTGCCATGCTAATATACCCCTTCCCAGGAAGAGCAACTGCTGTAGTTCAGTTAACAGGTGCTTCAACCAAGCATTGGCTTAAGGGTGTTCATACCTATGCAACCGCAGTATTGTACACACCTCATTCAGTATCTTTACCATTAACACATTAGTTTGTTTCTTGACTGGATTGCACAGGTCATATGTTACATATAAGGTGCATACATTTTTCAAATGCAGTAATGTGGTCTCATTTTATATCATACAAGAGGCTGGTGTGTACACTTATATCCATGTTAAGCTTAGAAGGTCATTGGTGTAACCGGATTTGATTGCACATACATTCACTGCTGCTGATGAGATCTGAAAATCAAATGTATGCCATTAATTAGTGAAATCAGTCCTCATATCATCCCAGTTATGTGTCAGACAAACAGAGGTTGTGAGGAACAGAGCAAACATAAGTGCCAGACATCTACACATTTAGCAATGATTTGTACAGTTGTGAGGTATGGTCTACAGTAGATGCCAGTGTGCTATACAGGTGCACAGCAATGTGTACATGGATGGAGTGTGTGCTAGGGGAATGGACGTCACCTACTAACATGACTCATTCATCCCAGAGATGTATATTGTTAGTAACAAGGATTAAGTATTGCTGCAATGCATGATGTTGAGGGAAATGTGTCATGCATGTCAACTGTTGGGTAATGTCAGGTCTGTGTAATATCTTTGTGCCACCTCACCTGTAACTGTCTGTGTGTGTGTGTGTGTGTGTGTGTGTGTGTGTATGCGTGTGTGTATGCGTGTGTGTGTGTGTGTGTGTGTGTGTGTGTGTATGTGTGTGTTGTGTGTGTGTAAGTAAACCATACTGTACAGGTATTAAATTAAATATATTGTCTTCCCCTGACAGGTGGCAATGGGGGTCGGGAACCTTCCCACATGGAAACTGATGTCAGTGTCTCTGCAGACTCTGACAATGATGATAGGGATAGTGAGGCACAGGCAGAGTTGTCAGGGGTGGGAGGTTGGCATAATAGGGGTGGGAGGTTGGCATAATGGTTAAGGTGTTTACCTTACAGATACAAGGTGCAGAGTTTGATTCTCACATGGGGTAATTTGCTTGGCTTAAAATGGCCCAGAAGGGCAGTTAGCCTAGTACTAATCTATGAACCTAATCTATCTATCTGTGCCCTTGGTTGGCATCCTACTTTTGTCCACCCCCTCCCCACACACAGTCACAATGCCCACACATACCCCATCACCAGTGGCCATAAATAAGGGACAGTTGGCGGGCAGTTGCATGGGACAGGAAAGTGGTGAATATGGCAAGGTGGCTGTAGACAAAAGCCATAGCTGGATAACAGGTGAGGACCCACACAGGTGGATGGACAGGGGTACTCATAGGAGGACTGCTGCCCATTATGCCTCTGCCACAAGTGCCACAGCATGTGTCACCAGACTCATGTTTTGGACTGTCATGGAGGCACAGGCATGTATGGAACATTACACCAGACAGACGCTCAGGGTCCAGATGCCACATCTTCCTGTTATGTGTGACAAAATCTGTGATTTTGCAGATGCCCACCATTATTATGCTGAGGTCATGGATAGATGGTTGGGTGAGATGGTGGCAGTCCTCGACCATGGGATGTCTGTGTTGGAGCATATGGTGGGAGTTGGCCATCGGCCATGTGGACATAGGACAGCACCACAAACAGCTGAAGGTCTACTTGGCTGTGCAACATCTCGCTCTCACTCCTGTAGTGGCAGTACTTGCAGCACAACTGCAGGAGGGTTGCTGTCAACACCACAATGCAGCAGGCCATGGGCACGTGGTTCTGGCCTGTCCCAAGAGGGATGCAGATCCAGCAGACAACAGTCATCATCAAGGAGTAGTACTGCATCTCACCTTGTACCTGGTGGTGCCAGTGGAACTCCTGGCAGGCCCAGTTCCTATATCTGTGGCCAGACATAGTGAACTGTACACCCTGCCATGTAGGGTCCGCAGTGGTCCAACATACCCCTGTATAGGGCAGCAACATGGCAGAACTGTGTGCATCCATATACACACACACACACACACACACACACACACACACACACACACACACACACACACACACACACACACACACACATCACCATCACAGCTAGGGCACATCCATACTTACACGCACCACCTCTGAATGGCCCATTTAATACACAACCCCCTAACTCACACACATGATGTCAACCAATTGGCTCAGCCTAGGTGTCTGGCAAATCCACACCACACCTTGTGCATATGATGATACTTGTGCCACATCCCTGTCATCCATACCATCGATGCAGGGACATGCTAATATGGTTCTGATACACAAGGTGAATTTAGTAGAGTTTAGCAATGTAATGCTGTGTAAAGTGTTGTCAGCCACCACGTTTAATGGTTACACATCAGAATGTGTAGCTGTCCAGCCATGATGCATTATTGCTGTTATTAACACTGACTGAATGTGGTCTCCATAATTTATTCTGTTTGTGTTCTATGTGCCTGTGTGTCAGAAGGATGTATTCCTGCAGTCCTTTTCTACAAGGCATATGGCAGTCTGGTAACACATTGACTGTGTCATAGCCAGCATACAGCTGTACACAATTAACAGGCCTGTGTAACAGTTATTGCATGTACCACATGGCTGATAGGGCTGAGGGGTGTCTACAGGTATGTGCATGGTGGCTGATGTCAGCAGCAATTGTACAGTGGACAATGGTATGTGTACTGAGTGGCACACACCAAAGGCTTCTGAATACCACACACACACACACACACACACACACACACACACACACACACACACACACACACACACACACACAGGGTATTGTGTTGATGCAACACAGAGAATACTGTTCACACACACACACACACACACACACACACACACACACACACACACACACACACACACAATCATGATTGCCAGTGTTGGGTTTGAAGCCCACACCCATCTAGTTATTAGAGGTACAGTGTTAGGTAGTTATCACAGGGGTCACTGAGCTCATAGTGTGTTGTGTTTCCAAAATACATGTATAGCGATTAACATCACATGCTCCTGTAAGTTATGGTAATGGGTGGTGTAGTTGGTGTGACAACTTTTATACTACTGTCACACATGAGTGTACAAACTCCCAAACACTGCTCTATACACCAATGCATGCACACACACACACACACACACACACACACACACACACACACACACACACACACACACACACACACACACACACACACACACACACACACACACGATACCCTTCTCTCACACACATTTGCCAGGACTGGGAGTAGAACCCCTACCTATCTCTTTATTGTTGCTACATTGTTACACATTTATCGCATGCGCCATGGAGATTATGGGTGCCACTTGCACAAAGCTACTTCTAAAATGAGGGACATCAAGAGGCCACAAAATACTGTAAACTATACATATACACACTTACATACAATAATACACACACACACACACACACACACACACACACACACACACACACACACACACACACACACACACATTTGCCAGGACTCATATTTGAACCCCTAACTATGTAGTTATTGGTATTATAGTGTTATGCAGTTCACACACACACCACAGAGTTTATAGGTTAGGAATGTCCCAAGGTAACTATATAGTGAATAACATCTACAGCACTTGTAAGGTGTGGCAATGGTAGTTGTACTAGGTGAGACAGGCCACCAACTAGTTTCACCCACATGTTTACACACTCACAAACATTTTCAGACACAGTAATGCACACACATTTGACAGTACTGCGATCCATGGATTCATAGAGTCATAGGTGTGTATGTGGCAAATGGCCATGGAGGCTTTACAAGGCTAGCCCATGGGAATACACTGGCATCATGCCACCTGATGATACTTCCCAGTGTGTTTACTGAATATAGTCACTGGAGTGATCTCCAGGGTGGGTATTCTATTCCCCATCCACTCCTCCTGATTTCACTTGAAGAGGGCCGGTGATGTGCTTGGCTTGACATGTATGTGGCATCTATTCCATGCTGTGGCCAGTCTCTGAGTTGTGAACCTGTCCCTCCAGCATGTCCTATTGATTGTGAGGCTGGGGTTGAAGTATCTGGGACATGTGTGGACAGATTGGTTTCCTTGGATGTAGCATTCCTGACAGGGTTGGGTCAGATATGGCTGTGTATGTCAGGCAGAGATCGCACCTAAGTAGCCAATATGAGACAGAGATTTACTGCAGTTTTTGGAGTCTGTCTTTATGGGACAAGTATGTAGTACCTAAGATCCTCTTTGTGAGGTACATTTGCAGCCTCTCCTGTTGTTGCTGGTGTCCAGTGGGGTACATGGTAAATGGGCCATAGTACACATTGATTGGCCTACTGAGGGGTGTATACAGGGAAACACTGTACTTTTTCTTCCTGGATTCAACACCCTGAGACAGGAGAAGTGACACATGGAAGGACGTTCTAAAGACAGTGGTGCTGTGGTGGTCACCTTACAACTTACTGTCAACCTGTGTTCACAGTTTCGTTATAATAACATCAGTGTTCAGTGGACTACCATCAATGTATTACTTTATGGGAACCATGTCGTACCCAAAGGGGATGGCGGCACATCATCTGGCATTGAGCTTATGTCCAGGGTTCTGACAACAGCCATAAGTCTCAGAGAGGCCTTTGTGAAGGATGTCAACCTCACGTGGGGGGGTAATAATAGCAACCACCTTGTAGTCATCTGCAAACATTCTTAGCAGGGTGCCTTTGTATTGGGCTGGTCCTCAGAGGTCTGGATCCCAATCATGAGGGAACCCAGATCCACAACCTGTGGGATTCCACTCGTGACTGTTCAGCAGTCTGACATGGAGTCTGCTGCTTTCACACTGTGGGTTCTATCTGTGAGCCGGTTTGCAGGCCACCTATTGATGTAGAGGTTGCTGCCTACCTGAATGTGTTTGTGTATGATTCCTGAGTGGGGAGTGATATCCAAGGATTAGATGGGCTGCCTTTCTTGTTATCTATTCCATACTGTCACATAGTTATTGCACATGGCACAATGCTTATAGGGCTGCAGAGTGTCTACAGGTCCCTCTACAGTGGATGGCAACTGTGGGCTTTGTAATGTGGACACTGGGACATGTACTGGGTGGGCAACAGCAAAAAGTAGCAAAACCCATGCCCCAATGGTATGGTTCTCACACAAACACAACAACCCCCCACACAGACAGGATACTGTTCAAACACACACACACACACACACACACACACACACACACACACACACACACACACACATATACACTTGCCCAGACTGATATTAGTACCCCTACCTATCTATTTATTGCTACTACAGAGTTATGCATTTATCACACTCGCCATGGAGCTTATAGGCTGAAGGTTGTCCAAAGCTACTTCTATGGTAAGGAACATCACCAGCCCTTATAAAGTATGGCACTGGGTGATGTACAGGGTGAGAGAGGCCACAAAATACTTTAAACTGCCCATATACACACTT
The DNA here is from genome assembly GCF_019279795.1 of Protopterus annectens. Classification (NCBI taxonomy): domain Eukaryota; kingdom Metazoa; phylum Chordata; order Ceratodontiformes; family Protopteridae; genus Protopterus; species Protopterus annectens. The sequence goes on from NC_056726.1 coordinate 1,532,117,211, forward strand.
AACACACAAACATTTGCCAGAACTGGGATTAGAACTCCTACCTAACTAGTTATTTGTGCTATAGTATTACTCACTTATCGCATGGACCACAGAGCCTATGGGGCTGACGTCTAATGAAAGGAACTTCTAAGGTGACTGATATCTACAGGACTGCTAAAGTAGGGAAAGGGGAAGTGTACTGGACTTCATTCACTGGACCCAAACACTTTACCTTGTAAACATACACAATTTTATATTTGCCAGGATGAGATTAGAACTCCTACCTAACTAGTTATTTGTATTATAGTGTTACACAGTTATCACATGCACCACAGTGCTTATGAGTTAATGCCTGAGAAAGGCACTTCTAAGGTGACTGATATCTGCAAGACTCCTAAAGTAAGGGAAGGGGATCTGTACTGGGTTTGACTGGACCCAAAAGCTTTTACTTGTAAACACACACACTTTTACATTTGCCAGGAGTGAGACTAGAACTAGTTATTTGCACTATAGTGTTCTGCAGTTATCACACGCACCACAGAGCTTATGGGGCTACTGCCTAATGAAAGGCACTTCTAAGGTGACTGATATCTGCATGACTGCTAAAGTAGGAAAAGGGGAGGTGTACTGGGTTTGAATGAACCCGAAAGCTTTTACTTGTAAACATACACACACTTTTACATTTGCCAGGACTGAGATTAGAACTCCTACCTAACTAGTTATTTGTACTACAGTAAAAACATGCTGGAAGGATAGATTCCTAACCCAGAGACTCCCCAGACTCTGGAATAGATTGCCCATACATGTCAAGCAGAGTGCCTCTTTGGCCTTCTTCAAAAGGAATCTTGATGATTGAATGGGAGAAAGGAAATTCACCCCGGGGATCATGTCAGTCGCCCTGCTAGACAGGGGTCCAAGGAAGTAAATAGTGTGGGAAGAAATAGCCAGGGAATTGTTATGGCTAGGCTTGTATAGGCCCTAGGGCTGATAGCCTAGTACCAACCTATGAACCTATGAACCTACACTGTTATGCTGTTAACACACATGCCACAGAGCTTATGGAGCTGCGGCCTGAAGAAAGGCACTTCTAAAGTGACTGACATCTGCAGGACTGCTAAAGTAGGGAAAGGGGAAGTGCACTGGGTTTGAATGGACTCAAAAGCTTTACCTTGTAAACACACACACACACACACACACACACACACACACACACACACACACACACACACACACACACACACATGCACACACACACTTTTACATTTGCCAGGACTGAAATTAAAGCTCCTACCTAACTAGTTATTTGTACTATAGTATTACACAGTTATCGTACATGCCACAGAGCTTATAGCACTGATGTCTGATGAAAATAACTTCTATGGTAACAGACATGTTCAGGACTGCTAAGATGGGGCAATGGGAGGCCTGTTCATTCCTAGATCCTATTGACATTTCTCTAAGTGTATGAGCATGCTTAGTGTGACCTTATATAGTACATGTGGGACTCCATTCCAGGGATTGTTGTACTCCAGTCCAGTTTGTTTTGTGCTATAGCCATACCTCTCAACCTGCTGGTGCAGGATATCTGGAGATAGCCTATCAAAATGGGGGGACAATGGGCTATATGGTGATTGTGACTATTTCTCTCAGTAATGTATGGGTTGCTAGGGTTACAGGGCTTGTTTTAGTAGACATCTGACATATACTTTTGACATTGTCATGTATTGTTTCAGTACCTCAAAACATACCTCCTCAGATCATCACAGTGATTTACCAGAGGAATACTGGATGGATGATGCACACACCAGGTGTATGGGCCAAATGCTATGCATTCTTGCACAATCCAGTCTGTTGAGATGTGTGCCTACAAGCAATTGACTGCTGGTGCTGGGGAAATGGTCCAAAACGTTGGTGATATATTACAATGGTGTAATTTTTGTGTCTGTGCATTTCTGTTCTGGCCTGGTCTGATTTCCAGTCCACAGCTGGGGAAAATAAGTTGGACAGGATTAAGGTGACAGACAGACTCCAGATAGATTTGTAGGAGATAAGATATGTGTGGGGAGTGTGTCCTGGGTCAGGTATGTTTGCCTATAGCTACCAGTACTTTACATTGGATTCTTCTCAATGGTTGACTGCACTTGGAGGGTCTTGTATGTGTCAGACTGTTTGAACAGCCTTGAGGTGTGTGTTTGTCTCACATATATGTATGGCCCACCTCATTTTGCTTGGATGGCCACATTTTTTGGGGTCAGGATGTTGCATAGGACGAGTGATCAAGGAAGGGTGTGTTACTCCCCATGGCTGTGGGCCAGGATTCGGTGAGTGCAGACATGTCACCATCTTCCAAGGTTAGGACTGCCTGCAATGAGTGCATTCCCATGTTTAGACTCCTAGACCTGCCTGTTGACTGTACAGAGAGAGTATCACCGAATGTCCACATCCATGACTCATATATCTTGTTGGTTATCCAAACAAGTGTGGTTTTCAAGGACAAGTGTTTTGCAAGTCACTCAGGGTTGAAGTCAGATATTACTGACAGTTGACATTGCAGTTTCAGACTTCGTACCCATCAGACATTCCATGCTACTACAATCATTCTGTCAAATTTCTAACATTATTAGAGTAGTATTTCAAAGGTGTCCTTCTCTTTAGACCTTTTTCACCCCATTATTCATGGCTTTGTCCAGCTTTCTGACTCTCTGACACTGGGCAGATTTTCTCCTAGCAGTTAGCAACATGGCCTGTATTTGCATTTTGTAGACTGAGTTATGTTGGTGTTATGGACCTCATGACACTCCCTAACAGGGCACTGTGGGTGAGGCATAGGCATTTGCCAGAGGCCTGAAAGACAGGTGTGACAGATGCAGGCCATCTATAGCAAGGCAGTGAATTCTGATGCTCATATGTTCCCAGTCTGCTGGCAGTAGACAACCCTGGGATGTAAGTTAACTGTGGGTGTTACTGACAATTGCTTTCTGTTTGTGTTGAGGCATCACTCTAGTTGAGGGCTGGATGCTACTTAAGGCTATGGACATATTACTGAATTTCTATGGGACTATGGTTGGGGGGGGGTGACACATCTGTACACAATACACATTTGCAGACACTGTGCTGATATTTGCTTAACATTTTAGTCCCATTTAGCATAGTGGTGTGCCCTATATTTGAGACTACAGGCATAACAGTTTCAACCACAGGTCAGATTGTTCTGGCATAAACATTTGTAGTTTCAGACTTCTTACCTTTCAAAGCCATACTGCCACTGCCAGACCTGCTGTGATATCACTGTGTAAACGTCTGTAGGTGGAGATTTCACGGATGTTGCCATGTGGGGTCCTTTGCCAAACATTTCTGTATGGTTTTCTACAGTTGATCTGCTAGGGAGGCTGGGTTGGGTATGAGACCCTCACTTTGACATCCATGCATGTGACCTATGACCCTCCCCCCAGTTATTTGGCTCAACACATATACTGCAGTGGTATTTGTCAACTAGGGTGGTACTGCATGGTGTGGGTAGGCCGGTACTGGGGATACACTTCCTGCTGTCCCACAGAGCTGTCAGTTCTCTGTTGCTATCCCAGTTAGCCACCCCATTCCTTGCATGCTTGATCAATACCATAGATATGCTATCAGAACATTCCACTCCATTCATTTATTTTGTTAAGGAGACTGGCTTACCTTGTGCCTGAGGCTGTTGTGAGGATTGTGTTTGAGGGCTGACTATATTGGATGCACACAGTACACTGCCTATACATGGTAAGGTATAGGCAGTGTGATTTGTGGCATCCATTTTACTGTGTGCACGAGTTAGAGAGAGAGAGAGATCAGTCCCTGGGGTCCTACAGTGTCAGTGTATGTGCTATGCATTGCCTCTTTGCCAAGGCCAAAGCATACTGGGCACGCCTCCTTCTGCCTACAGGGGCAGGCTCAGGATGTTCCTCCTCCGAGTCTCTTTGTGCCTGTGGAGACCTTGGCAATGGTGGGGGGGGGGCTGTGTGGCCCTTCCCCATTTTTTCCTGCTGCAGCTGTTTCTGCAGGATCATATTGTGTAGCATGGCACATACTATGAACATGTATGCACATGTGGCTGGAGAGTACTGCAAGGCTCCACCAGATATGTCAAGACAATGGAACCATGACTTGAGCATCCTAAACACATGCTCTATAATGATCCTGATTTGTGTGTGTGCCTCATTATGGCATTCTTGTGTGGGTGTGTGTGCATTTCTGATGGGTGTCATCATCCATGCCTCCAGTGCGTAGCCAACATCTCCCACCAGATGGCCATATGGGATGTCCCCACTGGCAAACGAGTGGTACAGCTGTGACGAATGCCAGATGTGGAAGTCGTGACAGCTTCCAGGGCTGCCAGCACACACGTTCATGATAATTCCCTGGGCATTGCACACAACCTGGCAGTTGGTGGAGTGGAACCCCTTGCAGTTTAGGTAGACCCTACCCTGGTTACCGGGTGGTGCTTTGATGTGGATGTGCATGCAGTCTATGGCACCCATTACCTCCGGGTATTCTGCTACATGGTAGAAGAGATGCATATTGCTCTCCTCACAGGTGCTGAGGAAGTAAATGTGCTCAGCGGCATGTTGTCGTATGGCACCAAGGAACTTGTGGAGTATCCTGGACGCAGATACCTGTGAGACCCCCATTATATCCCCAGTTGGTCTTTGGAAAGTACCTGTCCCCCTGCCAGCTATGCTAGTTCTCCTTGATTGCCTTCCTTCTGCTGGTTCCCCTTCCCATTTCCTCCCCATTTAAGCCTTGATGCGAGCCGCACATACCTGGTGCTCAATTGTATACAGTTCTGCTATTTCTGTTTTTTTTTTTTTTAGGCCCAGTACATGCTGTGCACACCCTTTTAGCTAACGTAAACAGTTTTAAGCAGAACTGGCCCTCCCTGAATGCTAAAACACTCTTTATTTCATGGAATAAGAAAATGCATCCTCAGACACACCCTCTTCCTTAGCTATGCTTAGCTAGGGGCAAACCCAGGCCACTGAGCTCCAATGTGCTTACAGCAAGCATGGCACACCCCTTTTCATGTTAGCTGCTACTCTTGCCTACACATTGGTGTTGGAGCACCTACACGGTTAGGTGCAGTCTGACACTTAGAAGAAATTTGTGATTATAGCAAAATGCAGACTTCTGTAAAAAATTATTTTTCCTTTTTTTTAAATTTTCGGCATGATCCCACCTGTGTGCTGCTGTCCTATGCTTAAATGTCCGAAATCGGCCAAAAAAAAAGTTTTATTTCAAAAAATTAAAACTATTTTTCATGCCAATGGCCATATATTTGGCCATTGGCATGCCTAATAAATATAATAAATGCTTTACTTCGAGCTGTCATGCCTCCGTTTTCTAATTTGCAGAAATGTATTCAGCTAGTAACTGAATACATTTCTGCTTCTTACACTATTCCTGCACGGACACCTGCCTGCTTGCTGAATTGCTAAGTCATCTCATTTAGATGGTTTTCACCAGCAAATGAGGTAATTAGCATAAAACAGTGGTGTCCATGCAGGAATAGCATAGGAGCACTCATGCACACCCTGGGTGCCCTTTGCTGAATCATTCAGCAGCCAAGTTTCGTGCAGCAGCTGCTGCACTATTCCTACACTGTGTAAGGTTTAATGAATCCTGGGGTATATGTTTCAGAAAAGGTTTCTGGATGCAGTGAGGCAAAATGCAGCCCTGGAGTATAGCAAGGTATGGAGTAATGAGATGGAAAAGAAATGGCAACCAGAATACAGGATGAATTAAAACAGCTGTGCTAAGGTAGATGGTGTCAGCACAAATTTAAGTGACAAAATGTGAACTGCTGGACACCATACAGAAACCAGTCTTATACATATCATATGTCAGCAGAGGACGGACAGAATAATTCTCTCTGCAGATGATGTCAAAATTCAGTATTACTAATACTATGATGGAATATGCGAGATCTACATGAAGGCTAGAAAAAATATGGAAATAAGCATATAGGTAGCATCTAACTTTCAGAAGTCCATGACAGCCACACACTGAAAAAAATGTATGCTTTTATTCTTATCATCACAGCCTAGTGACATTTCCATACTCTGTAGTTACCTCCTACTGACACCACTAGGAGTCAATTTTTGGCTGCTTATATTTCCATTAATAATTCCAAAACCAGGCTACATACAACATTTTAAAAGATTTTTTGGTCTTAAAGCTTCCACAATGGCAAACGCAACTGTATTGATGTATGTCTTTGTTTACTGCAGATGAAATATTGAATAATATTTGTATATGATTAATTTGCATTGTATTAATGTTCATATTTCTCTACATATCTTAACAATCAAGTGACACAGGCAGAATTGCTTAGCCTCATAGGAAAGCTCTCAGCGATATGAAGAGAATGCTGTTGGCAGTATGTATGTTGCTTGAATGCTTAATGTGACATCTTAAGCTGTCAATTCAGTATTACATAATGTCTATGTACTGTGGTTATGATGCATTGTAAAGTCCAGTTTAAGACCTAGAATTGAAGGAATGTGATCATGTAACTTTGTGAACAGTTTGCCATTTACAGTTTTCTGGTAACAACATAGTTGGAGGTCGAACCAAACTCTGCAGCCTTGAAGCCTTAATCCTGCTCATCAAACTTCCCTTAACTTTTTTAGGTAAAAAACAGTCATTAGAATTTCATAGTTGTCATTGTTTGGAAAATGTATGTCCATGAAACACCTGTTGTAACCTTTAAAGTGAATTAGAGTTGTCTGACACTTGCAGCTCTGAGCTTTTAACAACTTACTTCCTGGAGTCAAAGGTACAAGGTTTGAATCCTTCCCATCTCCATTTACATACAGTGTGAGTGTAAGCAAGTTACCCAGACAGCACTCATGGGTCAGTCCTGAAAAGGGAAACTTCTCCCCAGTGGGTTTACCTGGCTAACAAATATCATTTAAAAGTTATCCCTTTTGGACATCCCCTCATTACTTTTGGATTTGTTCAGAATTCTTAATCAAAGGAAGTGAGAATTATTTTTGTCTATTCCTTGTAAAATGCGTGGATTTCTGGCAAATTGTTATAGATTACAGATACTAAATAATGTCAGGTATGTGACTTTCAGACTTCAGAAAATGCTTGCTAATGCAACTTTCTAGGTATATAAGAGAAATATTTAAAATCTCTTCGTGACTTTTGAGTCTTTCTCTCTGATTCTTGAGCTAAGAGGATGGGAGGGCATGCGGGCATACAATGGGATGCACTCTGGTTTTCACAGCTGTGAGCTGAAGTACCCATCTTAGTCATTATTTATGTATTTGTTCATTCATTTTATTGCCAGAAAACATATGAATGTACAAAGTCTAGGAATCTCTGCACCTGCAAAGCGGGGTTATGCAGGATTCCCAGTTTATAAACAGATTATTAAAGTCTAAGAAAGGAGCCACTTTTGAGATTTTAAGTATTTTCCTCTGATTTTTTGTTTAAAATTTCTGCTTTGTCGCCTACTTTTCCACGTTTTCCATCTTGCTAAGGTGGAGATCTGTATTAGAAACAGTATTTAGAACACATCTAGCGCCTGTTTACTGCATTTCCTGTGTTGCACTTAATTTAAAATCGTTTTTTTCTTACAATTGCATTTTACCTGACTCTGGCCTAGCAGTCAAGTGTGGGGTCATTTATTGCACTGTTCTGACTAGTTTGCTACTTGTGTATCTCTGCTACCTTTAAACTAAAAAAAAAAAAAAAAAAAAATCTTGCTTTTTGCCCACTTTCTGAAATTTAAAAAGTTCAGTTATAGATTTGCTGTTCTGAACTGTTTGGACGTTTCTAGAAGGCCAGTGCTTGCTTGGGCTAAAGGGAAGTCTCTGTGTTCTTCAGTGGCAGTGATTAACACTGAACAGCCTGCCTGCCCCTGTAGGAGTGGTTACTGCCTAGAAACTGTAGTTTTATTGGCCATTTTGGGTAATTTCCAAACTCCTTGATCTCTCTCTCTCTCTTAAAAGCCTGCTGCCTCTTGGTTTTGACGTCTTTCCAGGCTTGATAGTTTTTGCTGAAGCACCTACCAAGGAGAGAAAACGCTGAGAGAAGAAAAGGAGCCACTTTTGTGATTTTAAGTATTTTCTTCTGATTTTTTGTTTAAAATTACTGCTTCGCCGCCTACTTTTCGGCATTTTCCGGCTTGCTAAAGTTGATATCTGTATTTGAAACAGTATTTAGAACACATCTGGAGCCTGTTTACTACATTTCTTGTGTTGCACTTAATTTAAAATAGTTTTTTTCTTAAAATTGCATTTTACCTGACTCTGGCCTAGCACTCAAATGTGGGGTCATTTATTGCACTGTTCTGACTAGTTTGCTACTTGTGTATCTCTGCTACCTTTAAACTAAAACAAAAAAAAACAAAAAAATCTTGCTTTTTTCCCACTTTCTGAAATTTAAAAAGTTCAGTTACAGATTTGCTGTTCTGAACTGTTTGTAAGTTTCTTGGAGGCCAGTGCTTACTTGGGCTAAAGGGAAGTCTCTGTGTTCATCAGTGGCAGTGATTAACACTGAACAGCCTGCCTGCCCCTGTAGGAGTGGTTACTGCCTAGAAATGTTTTGGGCTGATTCCCAGCTCTTTCAAGTTCCCTGCCTTAAAACCCGCTTTTGCACGATTTTGCGCAGAGCGCAGCATCGGGCAGCGCCGCTTAAACGAGTTTAAACTATTCCCGGCTCCACAGAGTCTGCTCTTCACTTTTTCCCTTAGAACTGTTCTGAATCTCAAAGTAAGCACTCTATTTTCATTCTGAAGCCCTGCACTTGATCTTATAAGTAATCTTATAAGTAAACACTAACTAAAGCACTACACCCTCTTATACTCCTTATAAGTTCTTGGCTCCCTATTGGTCCTTTCTGATCAGTCAAAAAACTGTTCCTTATACTGTTCTGGCATGTCCAATAGTCAGTTTCAGGTTTACTGTCCAGTCCAGCTGGTGAATCTGGGTATCTTGAGGCAATGTTACAACTGCCTTATGTACACAGACCTCCCTCTCCTCCTCCCATCAAACTCAAATATATGTGAGAGATGCAACTATATAGCCAAACTGGAGGCTGAGCTCTCTCAACCCAGCACTGGCACAGTCAGTCAGGAGGAGAAGGTAACCACACACACCACTATTCCAGTCTCACATAGACCTATCACATCAGCAACCCAAACACATAAACACACAAAAACATACTCTGAGGCTCTAAATAAAAATCTGCCAAAGCAGCAGAGACCTCCAAAGCAGACATCCAAGCAACCACTACCCCGCAACAATACCCACGTATCACATATTTCACAAAGTCAGTGTGCCACACAGCCACAGCCCTTAAGGCTAAACAACACACCTAACACACTTGTAATAGGGGACTCTATTGTCAGACACACTGACGTCCCTCTCACCAGACTGAACAAGGAGAAGGTCACTATAAGCTGTCTGTCGGGTGCCAGGATCTGCCACATAACGCAAGCACTCAGGTCACTCCAAAGTAAGTACAAATATGACTCTGTCATTGTCCATGCTGGTGTGAATGACCTGAGACATACCTCCATGGACTACATGAAAAGAGACATAGAGGAGCTCTCTGATCATGTAGCCCAGACTGGTATGACCCTGACCTTGAGTAGCATCTTGCCCTCACAAAGAATGATGCCACAGTATAAAGACAAAATGATCAATTTTAACTATTGGCTAAAGTATTGGTATCATTCTAAGGGGATTCAGTGTCTGTCAGCCTGGAATGACATGCTTGACAAGCCAAGTTGCTTCACTAGGGACAGCTTGCACATGTCACCCCTGGGCTTTCGAATACTGGCTAAGGCTCTTGCCACCCCATAGTGCCTTTTTTAGGCAAGGCTCAAAAGACAAACCCACCTCCGTAGACAACACAAGAAAAAAAAACTAAGGGTAATACTGCTCAACGCCAGAAGTCTAATCCTCAAGATGCACACACTCGAGGCTCTCCTCAGTATGGAGAATATTGATATCTGTGCAGTGACAGAGACCTGGTTCAAGACCCCAGAGAGCATCCCAGCACTACCAGGTTATACCTCATACCATGCTTTTCGGCCCCAAAACTCGGACCGAACCACAAAAGAAGGGGGAGTATCCATATTCATCCAAGATACCCATACCTCCAGGTTGGTGGCACTACACGAAGCATCGGAGACCATCCATGTACAGTTAACAGTGGGCAAAACTTCCTTTCAGTTTGTAGCCTGCTACAGACCACCCTCCCAAACTCAGGAACCCCACTCGGCCTTCCTGAGAACACTGGAGAATATGAAGGTCTCTCCAAACACAATAATATTGGGTGACTTCAACTACCCATACATCGACTGGGAAAACTACTCAAACCCCAACACCCTTGCCCAATGGTTCCTTGAATTTATAAACTCAAATGCTATGGAACAACTGGTCACCACTCCCACAAGAGGGGATAACATATTGGACCTGGTCATCACCAACATGGGGACTCTATGTTCCACACCAGAGGTGTGTCCCTCATTGGTAAGATCAGACCATAAATTAATCTCACTGGACATCCATATCCCATCCCCACCCCCAGCCAAGAAACTCACAGTGAAAAATTTCTCAAAAGCAAATTTCACACTTCTCAAAACCGAGGTGGAATCCTTCAAAGCCACCGGGCCAGTGGAAAATACTGCCCAAACAGCAGAATCCTTTACAAATGCATTCTATGGACACCTACAGGGATGTATGGATTGTGCTATCCCAAATAAAATCAAGACTCACTCCTCCAAAGGCAGGAGACCAGTCTGGTGGGCCCCAGCTATAAATAAGCTATACAACAGAAGGAGGAAGCTACTATATGATACAGCAAAATCGCAAAAAGGGAAGGCATCTCTGATCAGTACTAGCAAGAAACTATGATCCCTCATAAAATTATCTAAGGCCAGCTTCGAAAGAAAAATTGCACAAAACACTGAAGATAATCACAAGGCCTTCTTTAGTTATGTCAGGAATCTGGGGGGCAACTCCCAGATATGCTCTGAGTTAGTACAAAATGACAAAAAATACACTGATCCCACAGACATTGCCAACATCCTGGCAGACAGGTTCAGTGCAAACTTTCCCCCCCTTCACCCCCAAAAGACCAAATGTCTATCCCAACAGAATGTAGCCTCCCTGACATCACAAATGCACAGGTAAGAGCTGCCCTCTCCAAAGCAAAAAACACAGCATCAATGGGACCAGATGGTGTCCCGGGCTGCGTCTTACATGAGCTCCAAGAAGAACTAAACCTTCACATAAAGTCACTGTTCAATCTCAGCCTTGCTACAGGATATGTACCCAAGGAATGGCGTACAGCAACAGTGGTCCAACTCCACAAAGGTGGTGCCACAATGAACCCAGGAAACTATCACCCTATAAGCCTGACTAGTCTGCTCTGCAAAGCTATGGATCGTATCATCATGGAACTCATAAACAAGGACATTGGTAACCTCCAGACACTGGATCCCACCCAATTTGGCTTTGTTAAGGGCAGATCTTGCCTCTTGAACCTGGTTGACTTCTTTGAAACAGTTACCAAGGCCATAGATGAAGGGAAGGTAGTCCACACAGCCTACCTGGACCTCGCAAAAGCCTTTGACACAATACCCCACTCGGGCATCATATATAAGCTCACCAGCTTAAATATCAACCCCTATGTCGCAAGATGGGTTGCAAACTGGCTCAGGGATAGAACCCACATGGTCAGTATTGCAGGTGCCATGTCAGACTCCAAACCAGTTACAAGTGGCGTCCCACAAGGCTCAGTCCTGGGACCTCTCTTATTCGGTATATACTTCTCTGAGGTACAGGCTAATATGGGAGGACTATGGCTGACCAAGTTCGCAGATGACTGCAAGCTGGGTGCCATAATTGACTCTCCAGCTGACACAAGCATCCCCCAAAAGGGTCTCACAGAGATGGATAACTGGTGCCAGAGCCATGGCCTTAAGCTAAATGCCAAAAAGTGCATAGTCATCCCCTTCGGGAAAAACAAAGTGCCCACAAATTACCACATAGTTGGTAATCCATTAAGTACTGAAGAATTAGTTAGGGATTTGGGGACCCAAGTAGATAGAAACCTCTCTTTTGACAATCATGTTGCCAGAGTGGTTAGAAAGACCTTCTATATATCCCACCTTATCACGAAAGGGTTCACATCTAGAACAAGAGAGGTCATCGTGCCCCTCTACTCATCACTCATCAGGCCCATAATTGAATACAATGCCCCATTTGGGATGTACCTTACCCGACACCTGCAGCAACTGGAGAGGCCCCCAAAGTACCTCACCAAGAAGATCAAGGGACTCAAACAGATGCCCTATGCAGTTCGGCTAAAGAAACTCCAGCTCTACTCAGTTGCTTACAGCCTACTCAGAGGTGATCTATGCCTGACGTATAAGGCCATGTCCAACCCAGAATTAATGGACATGCTCCACCTCAGGAAATCCAAATCTCTTAGAGCTACACGCTCCAGGGACTTAAACCTCAGCACAGAAATAAATAGGACATGCTGGAGGGACAGATTCATATCCCAGAGGCTGCCCTCACTCTGGAACAGAATCCCAGTCCATGTTAGGCAGAGCCCCTCACTGACCCTCTTCAAGAGAAATCTTGACGAGTGGATGGGAGATCATAAGTTCACCCCTGGGATTTCTTCTGTGTCCCTGCTAGACCTACTCTACAGAGACACAGTAAACTGATCTAAAAGGATGGCGAAAGCCAAACACACTCTGGCTAGGCTTGTAAATGTCCCAGGACAGATAGCCTAGTATAAACCTATGAACCGATGAACCTAAGTATGGTATTTGGTTGAATGTTGAGTGTCTCCACTAGGTATAAGTAGGAGCTATGGGTTTCATGAGACTTAGATGGTGACTTGTAGCTTGGATATGGTATGGGACTTTGTTCATGGTAATCTGGATGTGGAAGAACTCCATTGCATCATTCTGTTTAACCAACCTAAAGGTATGCCTATTATTGATGTAGATTGAGATGCCTCTACCTTTAATCCCTGCCTGTGCAGTTTGTGGTCTAAATATGTGGAAGGCACTGAATCCTAGCACTGCTGGGGTACTCTCTGTGGCTTTAAGTCATGTCTCTGTAACTGCATAGATGTCCACCAACTCCAGGGTGAGGAGAGCTTGCAGGGAGCAGAGTTTCTTGTTTACTGACAGTGAGTAGTAACATCTTTAGGTTTCCTTGGTTGTATTTCACTGTTGGAAGTTTTGTCAAATTGGCATTGCAAAAGGCACTATGGAAGATGACAATGTTTTAGCCATTATTTGAAAGCCTAGCAGGGACAGGTGCAGACCATCCTTGAAGAAGCAACATGATTTGTTAACAGTGTCCCCCCTTGCTAATAAATATTGTATCCTCCTAGAATGTCAACAGAAACTAAGCCAATTATTAAGTCAGTCATTATTTCTGTTCATATTGTGGCATCATTCTTGGTGAAGGTAGACTGCTGTTCGATCCTAGGCATGTACCATCCTCTGAAACATAGTCTGAGAGCACCATAATGTCTCTTTTCATATAATTCAGGGAGTATGTCTCAAATCATTTACACCTACATGGACTATGACTGAATCTTACTGGTACCTGTGGTGCACTGACTTGAGTGTGTGCAACTTGGTGAATCTTAGTCCCTGACAGACGACTGACTATTAGTTTTGTCTTGTCCAGCCTGGTGCATGTGTCATCAGTGTGTTTTACAATGGAGTCCCCTATGACTAGATTCCTGGCCAGTGTATTGACTTGCCTTATGGGCTTGACAGTAGAGACTCCACTTGAAAAGCTTCTTTTCGGGGATAATAAACTTTGAGGTCACAGCAGATGAACTTAATCTCCTGTTCTCTATTGACAAATCACTCAACCATTCTCTTAGAATAAAAACAGTTAGAAATACTGCCAGTGCTGAGCATCTTCTGTAGGAGTGTCAGTGACTTATTGCTGTGACTCTTACTGATTTTTTCCTATGTCTGCATTACAGGTTCTTTAAAAAGTGCTCATTGAGGTGACAGCAACCAGCTAAGATAACATAACCCTTTAAAAATAAAAATGGAATTTGAGTTTCAGGTCTTGTTTTAGGAATTCTTCCATACCTTACATCCCTCAGTTAGAGTATTGTATTTCCTGTCTTAGAAAATTTCAGCTAATTACTTAATTATAAATGGTGACTCCCATCAAAAGGTTCATTATACCTGGTCCAAAAAGCAAACGTTTTCATTTCTAATCTAAATTATATCTTTTTTTTGTTTTGTTTTTGTTTTGAAGTAGTTTTTCAGTAGTTTTTCAGTAAATTAGACAATGCATTTATGAATCCTGAGTATTCACAGATCAAACTATCCCTGGAAATATGCCCAATAAAGTACACAATGTGAAATGCATGCATGGTATCCATACAGATATTTTTGCAATGAAATTTAATGTTAGTTGTCTAATTCCATACTGTGTCTTACAAAAAAAATGTTTTTGTGTACTTCACCCTTAGTTGCTACCTGACATATCTCTCTACTATCTGTAGTCGCTTCATTGCTTTGCACATATTACCAGATTTTTAAATTATTTTTGAGGTATACTTAACATTAAGATCTAAGGAAAGATTCTGTAGCTCCAGAGGAGGGAAAGAATGCAGCTAATTATAGGAAGAGTTAAACAAACTATTCTAAATATCAGCTACAAGCATTCAGTCCATTAGGATAAATCAGTCTGAATTAATAATTTCTATTCTCACAACATCATGCTATATAGTGCATGGATGCCCTATTATTTATTATAGATGGGCTATAGATCTCCTACCTAGTTATCCACATAAATGATCAAGCCACATTTAATCAAATTATATGGTCAAACTTACCTTTGATCAAAATGTAGTTTCCTTTAATAAGTATACCGATTGTAAATGGAAAACAGTCTCCCTTTGAGACCAGTGCAAAAAAATGTCCATTAACTTGTAGTCATGGTCTGTGTTTGGGTGGTAAAGTGTTGCAGCAGTTAACATTGTCACCCCAAAGCAAGAGGTTATCCAGTTCGATTCTTAGCTGGAGTATCTTCTGTGCAGAGTCTGCATGTCCTCCCTGCATTCACATGGGTTTCCCTCAGGTGATTTGGTTTCTTCCTACATTTCAAAGACATGCATCTGGAGTGTTTCTCCCTGGGTCTCAGCTGAAAATAGGCTCTGTCCCAGTCAGACTTTCCTGGTAAACAAATGTTAAATTAAATAAAAATAAAATAAACAGAATTAGTACCTTATTGCATACTGTTAACGATGGGGGTTGGGGTAGGGAGATGGTTAACACAGATGACTAAGATGAGAATCC
This sequence comes from Protopterus annectens, assembly GCF_019279795.1. Classification (NCBI taxonomy): domain Eukaryota; kingdom Metazoa; phylum Chordata; order Ceratodontiformes; family Protopteridae; genus Protopterus; species Protopterus annectens. The sequence goes on from NC_056726.1 coordinate 1,532,132,539, forward strand.
CCTCCGTGATGAAGAATAATTGGGTTAACTGCCTGGGAGGGAGGTGACAACTGGCAGATGACAGCGGAAATGGGAGAAGAAAATAATGAAGAACGGAGAGATTCTAAAAATGAAAGGAATCAGAACGGAGAGATTCTAAAAATGAAAGGAATCAGAACGGAGAGATTCTAAAAACGAAAGGAATCACTTTCACTGAATGCTTGGAAACCACACCAGTTGTGATGCCTTGTAGAAAAAAGCATCAAGGAGTTCACTGTCTACATTACACTTAGTGAAGTTTAGAGAAGCCTGAAATGAGCAATGTTTCATATGAACAAATGTCTGACGTTTTAATCCATGTAAAGAAAGAGACACAAAAAATCTTTTTTTTTTCACTTTTCTTAACAAGACAATATGAATAACATGAAAACAAATCATGAAAACTATTTACAAGTTGTACTGATAGCATGTGATCATCTTGACATGTAATACTGTCACCCAGGCATGTGATATTGTGTGCTGTGAATATGTAACTGTGTTGCTGTATATGCAGTATGTCTTTGTATTACAATGCACATTTATCCTCTTTCTTTGCAGTGCATTTGCATTAAAGTTGCTTAATTATGTCACTGCTATGTGTATGTTGTGATGCTGCTATGTCTCAAAGTCTAAAATTAATCATGTTGTCAAGACATTACTTCACCATTGCATATAATACTAGAGTATATGTTATGGTGTTTAACAAGTACTCAGTACCACTTGTGGAGAAAAAAACATCAGCTCAGTGCTT